>NC_045781.1:4630870-4941495 GCF_008692025.1 Phocoena sinus
TGGAAACTGGGGAGATCAGGAGAACAACTTAAATATGGGAGCAAATGACAGTGTTTCTGTCAGCATCAAGGGACCATGTAAAGAAAGACCAGGACTGATAAGGACCTCAGTGAAGCACAGGGAATAATAAACATGGGGTATCACTCCTTGTGACTGCATATATGTGTGAATAAAACTGTATGAGACAACTAAAAATAAGGAGGTTAAAAGAAAAGAAAAATTCGCTTAGCAAGTAACACAATACTGTTCAATTTTTAACTGTGGAAGTTATCCTATGGGTATGCGGCCAAAATGAAAGAGATTTAAAAAGAGAGCGAATAGAATATTTTAGATATAAAGCAGCTGTACATCTATGACATTATTTGCTATGTAGGGTATCAAATTCAATATTCCCTGAGTCCCATTTGCATGCATATTTTCACAAAGAACAGATATAATATTCCATGAGATGTGCAAGACTGTTCTTAGCTGAAAACTGAAGGAAAAACTAGAATAAGGCCACCAAAAGGAAATGGGGGACTTCTCAGCTAGGGCACTGGTTAAGAATCCGCCTGCCAATGCAGAGGACATGGGTTCAATCCCTGGTCTGGGAAGATCCCACACGCCGCGGGGCAGCTAAGCCCATGCACCACAACTATTGAGCCTGTGCTCTAGAGCCTGTGAGCCACAACTACTGAGCCCACGTGCCACAACTACTGAAGCCCACTCACCTAGAGCCTGTGCTCCATAACAAGAGAAGCCACAACGATGAGAAGCCCGCACACCACAACAAAGAGTAGCCCCTGTTCACTACAACTAGAGAAAGCCCACGCGCAACAACGAAGACCCAACAGAGTCATAAATCAATTGATTAATTACTTAATTAAAAAAAGTAAACTAAAACTAACACCACACTAAAAGGATTATATAAAATAAGGTGATATATTCTTGAAAAGTAAGATGGTTCAAGATACGTAAACTTTTGCTGTAAAACAGTACATTAACAGAATGAAACAAAATGACCATCTCAACTGATGCAGTAAAAACCATATAACACAAGTCAACAGGCTTTCATGATAAAAACACTCAATAAACAAGGAATTTAAAAAGCTACCGCAGCACACTGAAGGACATATATTAACTGCCAACAGCTAACATCAGGCTCACTGGTCAAAGACTGAAAGCATTCTTTCTAAATCAGAAACTGGAAGAGGATACCTGCTCTATTTCTAAAAGCTTATTCCTGGAAATCCTAGCAGGAACAAATAGGCATAAAAAGACAGAGAAGTATTAAAATAGAAAACGAAACAAAATCACGTGTTTAAAAGCAACATGATGTAATATGTAGAAAACCATGAAGATCCTGCTAAAAATCTGCTAGAAATAATGAACTCAGAAAAATTACAAGATATTAAATGAACACACAAAAATCAATTGTGTTTCTATATATTAACGATGAAAAATCAAGAAAGAAATTGAGAAAACAATTCCATTTACAATAACATCAAAAAATAAAACAAGGGGACTTCCCTGGTGGCGCAGTGGTTAAGACTCCACGCTCCCAATGCAGGTGGCCCAGGTTCAATTCCTCCTCAGGGAACTAGATCCCACATGCATGCCGCAACTAAGGAGCCTGCCTGCCACAACTAAGGAGCCGGCGAGCAGCAACTAAGACCTGGTGCAACCAAATAAAAACAAATAAAATTTTAAAATAAGTAAATAAATAAAATAAAACTAAACACTTGGGCATAACCTTATAAAAGGACAGAAAGATGTGTACACCGTAAACTAAAAACATGACTAAAAATATTAGAAAAGACACAAATTGATGCAAGGATATCCTAAATTCATGTATTTGAAGTCAATAGTGTCAAGATGTCAATATTACCCACAGTGATCAACAGATCCAACCCACTCCCTAGTAAAATCCCAATAGCATTTCTTGAAGAAATAGATAAATACACCCTACAGATTCATTTGGAATCTCAAAAGATGCTGAACAGCAAAATAAGCTTGAAAAGAACAAAGTCATAGGTCTCACATGTCTTTACTTCAAAACTTACTCCAAACCTACACTGATCACAACAGTGTGGTACAGAGATAAAGACAGAGAGACTGGTGGAATAGTACAGAGACGTCAAAAAAAATTCTCTTGTACATGGTCAAATGATGTTGTACAAGGCGGTCAAGACAACTCAACAGGGGAAGGGCAGTCTATTAAAAAGAAGATGTGGGGCTTCCCTGGTGGCGCAGTGGTTGAGAATCTGCCTGCCAATGCAGGGGACATGGGTTCAGCCCTGGTCTGGGAAGATCCCACATGCCGCGGAGCAGCTGGGCCCGTGAGCCACAACTACTGAGCCTGTGCGTCTGGAGCCTGTGCTCCGCAACGAGAGGCCACAACAGTGAGAGGCCCCCGCACTGCGATGAAGAGTGGCCCCTGCTTGCCACAACTAGAGAAAGCCCTCTCACAGAAACGAAGACCCAACACAGCCAAAAATAAATAAATAAATTAAAAAAAAAAAAAAAAAAAAAGAAGATGTGGAGAAAACCAGTTATCCAAATACAGAACAGTTAAGTTGGACCATTAACTTATATGATATACAAAACTAATGAAAGACCTCAACCAAAGACCAAAATGTATAAAACTGCTAGAAGTAAACATACAGGAAAAGCTTTCTGACGTTGCATTCACCAACGATTTATCAGACATAACACAAAAATCACAGGTGACAAAGTAAAAGCAGCAATTTGAACTACCTCAAAGTTATAAACTACTGTGCCTTAGAGCACACTCAGTAGAGTCAAAAGTAATCTACTGTGTGGGAGAAAATATTACAAATGATCTACGCCGTAGTAGAATATCAAGACTATGTAAAGAACTAATCACCAGTTCTACCATAAGGGGGCTGGCTCTTCCCCAATCAACCAACCACACATGGAAAATAGGAAACAAAACCACTAAGAGCAACATCAAATACACAGACCTGATGATTAAAGAAATAAAATCAGGACCATTTATTATGCATAGAAAAGTACCAAATGAAAGTAGCAGTGCCATAAACAAAACAAATGATGGTTCATCATTGAAGGTATCACTCCACTCCATAAGCTGTCTCAATTTTTTTTTTTTTTTGACCACGGCGTGGCTTGTGGAATCTTAGTTCCCTGACCAGGGATTGAACCCTCACCTTCGGCAGTGAAAGTCCTAACCACTGGACCGTCAGGGAATTCCCAAGCTCTCTCGTTAAGACACTGCAAAATTAAGAGTGGATGTAGAATGAACAGTGGGCACACAGGTGACAAAAAATATGGCATCAACAACAGTTTAGTCAACAGCCTAACTTGAGGATGTGAACTTGGACAACGTTATCTTTAGGAGAAATTCCTATACCATTTCTTGAGGATCAAAGGGGATGATCAATAGTATATGTAAACAACATTGT
Organism: Phocoena sinus; assembly: GCF_008692025.1. Taxonomy (NCBI): domain Eukaryota; kingdom Metazoa; phylum Chordata; class Mammalia; order Artiodactyla; family Phocoenidae; genus Phocoena; species Phocoena sinus. Next base: position 4,634,293 of record NC_045781.1, read on the forward strand.
CACAGTGCTATTGAGACATGCTTTGATAACATTCCTCATAACCAGAAAAAGAACTGGAAAGACTTATCAATCAGGGTCTTTATTTTGCATCCTAGAACATGCTCACCCCGCTACTAACTAGCTTATAGTGGTGATTTTCTACGTAGCAGGAAATATTGCAACAATGAGGGAAAGTATTTGCCATCAAGAATTTAATGTTGGGACTTCCCTGGTGGTGCCATGCTTAAGAATCCGCCTGCCAGTGCAGGGGACACAAGTTCGAGCCCTGGTCCAGGAAGATCCCACATGCTGCAGAGCAACTAAGCCCGTGTGCCACAACTACTGAGGCTGTGCTCTAGAGCCTGTGAGCCACAGCTGCTGAAGCCTGCACACCTAGAGCCCGTGCTCCACAACAAGAGAAGCCACCGCAATGAGAAGCCCGTGCACTGCAACAAAGAGTAGCCCCCGCTCGCCACAACTAGAGAAAGCCTGTGCACAGCAACGAAGACCCAACGCAGCCATAAATAAATAAATAAATAAATTTAGTTTTAAAAAAGAATTTAATGTTACACAGTAAACCCATTCCACAGTGTCCAGCAGAAGTTGTCCATTAACTGCAGGTACATTATCACAGCAAAGAAATGGGATAAAATTTCAGACCCTGGGAGTATGTATTTCAAAATAAGTTTCACAGGCAAAATCATGCAAATGTGGGAGAATATGGAATCAGAAAGAATATATATTTCCCTACAAGGTAGAGCACTAACAGAGGAAAAAAACACGAGATATGGGGTTCAGATACTATGAGTCCTTGACATGGAATCATGAGCTTGACCCACAGATTCCAAGCTAGTCAGAAAGAGTCATACGTTCTCCCCAGGAGGGACTAGGGATTAAAAAGAGGATCTCTCTGTCCACTGTCTTTACAGTTTTCCTAAGTAACAGTTACAGGAGACCTAATGCACCTCTCTATTACACATATCCGTGATATGTGTGGCCAAGTCAGAACAGAAAAAATGGCTGAGGGATCTAAACAAGCAGACAGGGCTTGAGACAGCTCCATGCAGGTTCTGAGGTGCCAGAACTGAGAACTGAGCATTGAAGGGAATCAAGTCCAAAAGGAGAGCTGAGGGAGCAATAGACCCTTCTTTAAAACAACCCTCCTTGTGACTCTCAAAATCAAAGAATAACAAGTCCACAGAAGCCAAATGGCCAAGTGATGTAGACCATGATAAAGACTTTGCCTTTGTTGCTGATGGAGCTCCTGCACCACTGGAGGGTGACATGATACATTTTACATGTTGAGAGACAGTGATAACTCAGGGAGAAGAAAAATTTCCTCTCAGACTTGACAACAAATAAACTTCTGTTTTCCCAAAGTACTCTCCATCTGGGTAGACTTTCCCAAACACTACTAATGCTGTGGCTTCCTCTCTGCCCTTCTGAGATCTGATCTGTGCTCACATTTCGATTCATTCCCACCCATTTGGTTTTTTGCTATTTTCATGTCACTCTTCACAGTCCAGAGTGCTTCCTCTTGCTCAAATATGCAAATAACACTCACATCAAAAATAGAAATTCCTGCCTATTGAAAGAAATGTCAACTGCTGTGGCTTTTCCAGAATTCCAGCTCTCCGTTCACATGAGAGTGAGGACATTACAGATGGGTCTGGAAAAATGTTTCACAAATTCAGCCACTGCCTGCCTCCTTCTCAATGCAGAGGGAACAATGTAACATACAGATATCCAGCTCTCTACCAAGAAGTACTGAATCAAAAGCACAGGGGTAGAGCACAGGGAATGAAATATTTTCAAAGTTTCCGGTTGGGCATTAGACGTACTCAAGCACTGGAAAAACTCCTGGCATATCATGAAGTGGCCAGATCATCTGAAGAAAGGGCATGTTTAAATTCCTGATGCTAGGATTTCCCTGGGACTTCCCTGGTGGCGCAGTGGCTAAAAATCCGCTTGTCAATGCAGGGGACACGGGTTCGAGTCCTGGTCTTGGAAGATCCCACATGCCGCGGAGCAACTAAGCCCGTGCGCCCCAACTACTGAGCCTGCGCTCTAGAGCCTGTGAGCCACAACTACTGAGCCCGCGTGCCACAACTACTGAAGCCCACGCACCTAGAGCCCAAGCTCTGCAACAAGAGAAGCCACCACAACAAGAAGCCCGCGCACCACAACGAAGAGAAGCCCCTGCTCACTGCAACTAGAGAAAGCCAGCGGACAGCAACCAAGACCCAACGAACCCATAAATAAATAAATAAATAAAATTGAAAAAATAAAATTAAAAAAACAACCCCAAAACTCCTGATGCTACATCACAAAACTTTTCTTGCCCGGTCAACATGACTTTGAGTTCAGTTAAGGAAGGCAGGCGATCCCCAAAGGCAAACAATGGTAAATGCAAAACTACCTTCCCAACTTTTGGAGTGAAGTTATCCTCACCTACAGAGATCAGGTTCCTGTAGGTCTCCATCATCACGTCCCTGTACAAGGCCCTCTGAGCAGGGTCCAGGCATTCCCACTCTTCTGGAGAGAATTCGATGACCACATCCTTGAAGGTCAACCGTGCCTTAAATAAAAAAACACATTTCGCCAAGGGGCCATGAGCAGAGTTCTTATTTGCATATAAAATGAGTAGAGGTGAAAAGATCAATTAGGTTGAAGTATGTATTCTTTTTTTTAAAACATCTTTATTGGAGTATAATTGCTTTACAATGGTGTGTTAGTTTCTGCTTTATAACAAAGTGAACCAGCTATACATACACACATATCCCCATATCTCTTCCCTCTTGCATCTCCCACCCTCCCTATCCCACCCCTCTAGGTGGTCACAAAGCACCAAGCTGATCTCCCTGTGCTATGCAAAAGTATGTATTCTGAAAGTCATTTAAAGGCATTTGGAGCTACTCGTGTGTCTAGTTTTAATTTCTTATGCTTTGTCATAGAGATCACGATATCCTTCAAATAGATATAGATTTATCATTTTTGTAGGAAATACATGAAATAGATACAAATAAAAATTCAATGCCGGGTTGTCTATATGGAAGTATTAGATATTATGTTCTACACACCGAGGGGTAATTAAACCTGGAGGAGCCTGAGTGGTGTCTTCAGAGATGACAGAGTCCACAGTGGGTTTAAGGAAAGCTCAAAACCTCCTATCACGATGATAACAGCAGCAAAGATGAACACTGTTTGAACACTTGCTACGTGGTATGCATTACTCTAAATGTTTTACTTGTATTAACTTGTTATCAACAACACAGCTCATTAAAGACCTGTTCCGATACTGCAGAGGAGAAAACTGTGTCAGACACTGAGAAACTCGACTCAGGTCAAGAAACTAAGGAATCACACAGCAAGCAGCCGAACTCCGAAGGTTGGACTTTGGAAATGAAGTTTAAAATCAAAGAGTTAAGTAACACATACAGCATTAAAAGTACATTGCCAGAATCTCAGGGCTTTCCCAACACCCCTCAAATGCCACCCCACCCTCCTCTGCCCTTGGGATCCTTTAGAAGGAAAAGGAAAAAGAGGAGATGGAAGGAGAGCCCGTTTTCCTGGAGGGAGCCTTGCCCTAAGCCTCCTCATCTGACTGTAGCTTCCCACAGGGCACTGCCCTTCCACGGAAGGGGTGTGTGAACGGGATGGAAAATGCCAGTCTGTCTGGCAAAGGGAGGGAGAAACGGGCGGGCAGACAGGAGCTGCCTAAGAAACACGCAGTGGCTCACGTGGGACCACAGCGTCCCCTGGTGGAGCTGCTGGTGGCCAACGGTCTGGAGGGCCCTATGTTGGACCAAAGGGGCTTGGGGGCCCCGTCAGTGAGGCAGGGGCATGCTGGGAAAGGCAGTGCCAGCCCCACCAGGCTGTGTGAGGCGCAGTGAGGATGACTCCACACCAAGCACCAGGGCCCACTGCTGCCCAGCGCTCACATCAGCATGAATCTGTCTGTGGGAAGAGCTCAGGGTGGTGTGTTCAAGATTCTGGGCTAGGCTGCCTGGGTTCGAGTCTCAGCCACACCACATCCCAGCTGTGTGGCCCTGGGCAAGTCTCTTAACCTCTCTCTGAACCTCAGGCTCCTCCACTGTAAAATGAGGGTAATAACTAGGATCCACTTTGTGCATGGGGATTAAACACATTAATATTCTTAAAGCCCTCAGAACAATGCTGTGTTCATACTAAGTGCTACTGAGAGGAGAAGGAGGAAGTTAAATAAACAAAATGCTCTTGGAAGCTTAAAAAAAAAAAGTACATTGCCAGACAGTTCCCTGAGAAAACGTGAATGAAGTTCAAGGTGAACAACGTGGAACGGCCTAAAAGGCCATTACACATGTGTGCACGCACATATGCACACAAAATATTAGTAATTGTATTACTATTTAAACCATTAACATAATAGTATAGAAAATATTCAAGGCCATGGAATATATTAAAAATATAATTTCTACTGCAAACAGGTAAAGTACATAGTTTCAGAATCATGATGACTTTTATCTAAAGCATGGAATTGTACATCCATGAATGTATGCACACACATGTCAACACTATATCAAGTGAAATGAAAGGAGTATTATCTGGACTAATTTTCAGACAATTTTTTCATCGTCATTTTTATTCATGTGCATTTCAGGATCTTCCAGACAATGAAAATGTTATCGATCGTACTCAACTGCATTTGTCCACATAATTCCATAATGGGCTACTAAAAAATAACAGTACAGACATGAAAAAATAGAAGAATACTTTAATTCCAACCTCAATATAATAACTATATTAAAAACTATGATTTTGTCCATTTAGCCTTAGATAGGTATTAACAAAGGCAAAAGAGTTTCTTTTTTTTCCACTAATAACTCTGACTCAAAATTGGAAAAGTTATTACTATTATACATTATTTGCACAGATTAATAATAAAATTATCATGATAGTAAAATTTAAAACTTATTGGACAACTAAAAATCATGACAGGGCTTCCCTGGTGGCACAGTGGTTGAGAGTCCGTCTGCTGATGCAGGGGACACGGGTTCGTGTCCCGGTCTGAGAAGATCCCACATACCGCGGAGCGGCTGGGCCTGTGAGCCATGGCCGCTGAGCCTGCATGTCCGGAGCCTGTGCTCCGCAACGGGAGATGCCACAACAGTGAGAGGCCCGCATACCGCAAAAAAAAAAAAAAAAAAAAAAAAAAAGGAAAAAAAATATTGTTATTAAGCAAGAATATTCCACCAAACATCACGATCAGAAGGAAACACTTGATTAATTCCTGCTGAAGTTACAGTGGAGTGAAGCGGGCTGGCCAGGGCACCTGCCTTTCACCACTGTACAGTGTGCCTGAGCAGGGACCACTAGCAGAAGTAACAGGAGGAAAACAGAGAGCAAGAGACACACAGAGAGTGTGTCAGAGCTGCAACTGTGAACATTCACAAATCTAAGGACATGGAAAGGCGAAAAGTGAAAGGATGGAAAAAGATATTCAATCCTAAAGGGAGCAGGGGTGACTGTACAATATCAGACAAAATAAACTAAGGAAAAAACTAACACAAGAGACAAAATACATTATGAAATGAGAAAAGGGTAAATCTACCAAGAAGCTATAATGATTACAAGTATGTATACACCTAACATCAGAGCTCCCCCCAAAATGAAGAAGCTCTTAACAGAAATAAAATTGGAAATAGATAACAGCACAATATTAGTATCAGATTTCAATACCTGAGTTTTACCAATGCATGGAAACCAAAAGATCAATGAGGAAACAGAGCACTTGAACAACACTGTAGAACAACTGTACCTAACAAACATGTTCAGAACACTCCACCCAACAGCAGCAAACACATCCTTCTCAAGCACATGTGAAACGTTCTCCATGACAGACCACATGCTAGACAATAAAACAAATCTTAACAAATTTATGAAGATTCAGATCATAAAAAGTATCTTCTTTAACCACAGTGAAATGATACCAGAAATACAGATCAGAATGAAAACAGGAAAATGCTCCAAAAGTGGAAATTAAACAGCTCATTCTTAAAGAAGCAATGGGTCAAAGAAGAAATGACAAGGAAATTTTTTTAATATCTGAGTGAAAATAAAAACAACATGCCAAAATCTATAACAGGTAGTCAGAGATGTATTAAACGGGAAGTCCACACTGCTAAATCAAACAACAACAAAGGAGAAAGATGCATACTCTGCACTACTGTTCAAGAAACTGTTGAACAAGTTAGCTAGAGTTATTGGAAAACGAAAAAAAATTCAAAGTTATCCAAACTGAAAAAGAAGTAAAATTATCTTTTTTTTGTAGGTGACAAGGTTTTCTATATCGAAAGCAAAAAGATTCCAAGAGAAAACTACTACCTCAAAAAACAACTTTAAAAAAGTTGCAGCATAAATAGTCAGCACATGAAAATCAGCTACATATACAATGAACAATGTCAACAGAAAATCAGAGAACAATCCTATAGAATCCTTAGGAAAAGATCAGCCAACTAGGTGCAAGACTTGTACACTGAAAAGTACTAAACGTTCTAAAAAAAAGTGCATAGAGATACATGGAAACACCCTGTACTCATGGATTGGGGACTTCATATATATATATATATATATATATATATTGTTTTGTGGTACACGGGCCTCCCACCGCTGCGGCCTCTCCTGCCACAGAGCACAGGCTCCGGACGCGCAGGCCCAGTGGCCATGGCCCATGGGCCCAGCCGCTCTGCGGCACGCGGGACCCTCCCGGACCGGGGCACGAACCCGCACCCCCTGCACCAGCAGGCGGACCCTCAATCACTGCGCCACCAGGGAAGCCCTGGGAACTTCATATTTTTAAAATGACCAAATTAGGGAATTCCCTGGCAGTCCAGTGGTTAGGACTCCGAGCTTCCACTGCAGGGGTCACAGGTTCAATCACTGGTTAGGGAACTAAGATCCTGCAAGCCCTGTGAAGCAGCCGAAAAAAAAAGAACAAAATGACCAAATTACCCAAAGTGTTCTACAGATTCAACGGAATCCCTATATAAAATTTCAAAGGCAATTTTTGCAGTAATAGAAAAAAATCATGCTAAAATTCATAGGGAATGTCAAGAGGCAGTGAACAGCCAAAATACTCTTGAAAAAGAAGAGGAAGGCAGTCATTTTTAGATTTTAAAACCTATTACAAAGTAATCAACATGATGTGGTACTGGCATAAACACAGATACATAAACCAATGGAACAGATTAGAAAACTCAAATAATCCTTGGAATATATGTAAGATGCATAGACAAGGGTGCCAAGACTACACAAAAGGTAGGACAGTCTCAATAAGAAATGGTGCTGAGAAAATACATACCTACCAGCAAAAGAATGAAGCTGGAACCTTACCTACATTAAAGGTAAAAACTTCTGTCTCAAAGGATACAATCCACAGGTAAAGTCAGCCTCTGAGGAACAGAGGTGATGAAGGTGATTTAAAGAATGTCCAACTGTCAGAGATTTAGGTTGATTTCATGGTTTAAATTCAAGGATGGAGGAAAACACCCTCTGTCACTGATGTAAGGTTCTGAACTTTCCATTCCATTCCCACTCATTAAGTCAGTGACTTGCTCCTTTAGCTTCAACTGAGTCTCTGAGTAAGTCAGAACAAATTTCCCCTTAATGCGTCTTCGCTAGAATCCACCTTGGCTGAGAGACTCGTGCAGGAGAGGACCCTGGGATAAACCAAATACAGACTCAGAGCCAGGCAAAGCAAGATGACTGTCCAGAGGAAACCCAGAAGAAATGCCCTATATGAGTGATTCAAACTACCACAAAGGTATGACTCTTTCTCTGAGCCTGCCCGTGTGTGTCTATTCAGACGTACTCTTTTGCCTTCTAATAAACACTTTACTTGCTTCCCTACTTTCCGTCTGTCGCAATTCGTTTCTATGAACGAATTTGGGCCAGGGGCCTTGTCAAAGGCCACTGGCCCTCGTGGTCTAGGGGCTAGGATTCAGCACTCTCACTGCCACGACCTGACTTCAACCTCCACCTGGGAGCTGAGATTCTGCTTCAAGCCTCGGTAGGTCGAGGCCACAAGAGATCAGCTTTTCAACATATCCCTATCTAAATGATGTCTATCGTCTCTTTCAGGCAATTAGGTAAGTGAAGTCAGGTAACTGCTGCCAGTATAATGTCCTAAAACGCAAATCTGATCAGACCACTGTTTTTTTTTTGGAGGCTGCAATATTCACATTTTCTTCATTCTGGAACCCAAAAGGGTAGAGCAGTCCTTATCTAGGACACCCTACTCATATCACAGAAGGATCCATGGCAGAACCACACGATGGTTCCTAAAGCTTCAGCTTGAAAAGGGCATGGGTCACTTTTGCTCACATTTTATTGGCTTAAGCAAGTCCTCTGACCGTGCCTGATGCCCATAGAGAATTAGAAGTATAATTCTCCCATAGGATGGGGAGACAAATAATCGAGACCCATGACATAGTGTGCTAATGCTATGTTTAAGATTTTTGCATTTATATTTAGGGGTGAGATCGGCCAGCCTATAATCTTCCTTCCTCAAAGTGTCCTTGTTGTGCTCGCTTCGGCAGCACATATGCTAAAACTGCGAAGTGTCCTTGTGATCAGACCACTCTTGACTTTGATCCCTTTATTGGTTTTTCATTATTTGGTTAAATAAATTTCTTAGCCATGAAAAAAAAAATTCCCCCTTATCGTTCTGTTTTCCAGATTTTACCAGGTATTGTGCATATTAATACCTGACTTGCATGTGCAGCTTCTTTATCCTGGTTGACACAAAGCAGACAGTGCATCCAGATGGGGCCTCTCACCAATCCCTGCTGCCCAGGAGCACTGACACCCCATCTCCAATCCATGGGTGTGAAATCTGAATGGAGATGACAGGGACTGAGGGAAGGACCCAGGTGACTGTGATGTACAACTGTCAGGCAGGATACTTCAGAGTCAGGGAAGATTAACGAGTCCAAAGAAGGGCATTTTACAAGGACAGACTGTGAATCAACTGAAAATACGATTTTACCTGAGAAAGAGTCATTCCTGACTCCTCTGCTTTCCCCTTCCTCCTCTTCCTCTTAGCAGAACACAAGAAAAGGAGAAAACAAAATATTAGACTAACTGGTAAAACTAGGATTTGACTGTTAATATAAAAGATCATCGACAACTTTACCAAGTGTCCACCAAAACAGTCTAAAATTATTTGTAACCTACCAAAGAGCTTTTCCAGTACAAAAGATAAAGAGGAGAAAGCAGGCAGGCCTCCAAGAAATCTGAAACACATTTTAAAAAGAAACAAGTTGTGAGTTTTTTCATCTAATAATTGTGGTGTCAAAGTTTTAAAAATTTGACAATATATCATGTTTAGAAAAGAATGACTTGACATGATTATAGAAGACCACCAAAGCTTGTTACAGAAATTAATGATTATTTATAGGGAAGTAGAAACTGAATGAAAATTTATTCCACGCTACAAAAAGAATTATATGTAAAGAGATGAAAAAGAAAAGAAAACCCATCACAAAAAATGAACACTTTTAATGTTCCTTTTAAAACGTACCATGTAGGGGCTTCCCTGGGGCTTCCCTGGTGGCGCAGTGCTTAAGAATCCACCTGCCAATGCAGGGGACACAGGTTCAAGCCCTGTTCCAGGAAGATGCCACATGCTGTGGAGCAACTAAGCTCGTGTGCCACAACTACTGAGCCTGCGCTCTAGAACCTGCGAGCCACAACTACTGAAGCCCACGCGCCTAGAGCCTGTGCTCCACAACGAGAGAAGCCAACGCAATGAGAAGCCCACGCGCCACAATGAAGCGTAGCCCCCGCTCCCTGCAACTAGAGAAAGCCTGCGCACAGCAACGAAGACCCAACACAGCCAAAAATAAATTAGATACAACATTAAAGAAATAAAAAAATGTTTTAAAAATATACAAAAAATAAAAGGCAGCATGTAGTGACAGATTCAATCATTTCTTGCCCACGTGTCCTCTCCCTACTCCTCTGCCCCATGTCAGGAAAAGGGAAGGGGGTAACTCACAACTTAGTGAAGCAAATCACTGCCCCCTGGCTAAACAGGGTTTGCAAATGGAAGTTATCTTCTGATACAAATAATTACAAAATGCACATGACAGGAGTTCTGCAATTCTCATCCTCACCTGTATAATTAAAGAAAAATTAATTACATTTTAAAATAACAAATCATGTATCACAACTTAATCATCCATATCCAAACAACTCACCATCCATCTGCAGCCAGCTCCCACCACCTACCTGCACTACAATGTGTTTCCATTTCATGAGGTTTATGTCTCCCTATTTTTTTATTTGTCTCTGTCTCTCTTCTTGTTCCCCTCTGCTCTGCTGCTGTTCCTGCCCTCCTATTTCCTCCCTCACACCTGTCCTGCCCAACTCTGCAACCTGTTCCCCCTCCTGATGCTCTTTCTCCCCAACCCTTCTGATTACCCTAAATCTCTATGTATTTCTGCCTCTTTCTTCCCCCACCTGCTCCCTCTCTGCCCTTCGGGTGACACCCCTTCTGTCCCTGTTACACGCCCTTCCTCCTCCCTATCTGGCATCTCAGATGGCTGCGCTTCCTTCCTGCTCTCTCGATCTCTCTCTCTTCCTCTTCTCTTCTAGTCACACTTTGTCCTCTTTCTCTCCCAGCACCACGTTGCTCTGCAGCCCAAGTTTCCAACTCTTTCATCCTCTCGCCCACTCTGTGTGAAGTGCCTCTCCTTTGTTACCCCCATCCCGCCGCTGACCCAGGGCCCTGTGTTGCTCTCCCATCCCTGGAGATCCAACTTTTTAAAAATTTACTTCTTTATTTTTTTCACCTATTTCAGTGCTTAATCGCTTTCATTTCCCTGTCTTTTTACAAGTCCTCAGCCACCCCCTGAATTCCCATCGATTCTCCCTCATTCTTTTCTCGTTCTGTTTTTTATTCCTGTCCGTCTCTGTCTCTGCTTCTCCTGATCCCCCTTGCCCACGTATTTACAGAGATGGTGACTGAATAAGATGCCCGCGTATCAAAAGAGGAAAATTTCCAGCGAGATGGGCTTGGGACGGAAGAACACTGGGTGTCACACGCCTGTCCCAGGTCACTCCCCGCCCCCCACGCCGGGGGAGAGGAAGGGCTGACTACGAAGGGGAAGCCGGGAGAGCAAAAGGACCGGCCTGAGGAGACGCGAGGACAGAGGGGCGGGGAAGAAGGGGGTTCCGGAGAGGGGCCGGTTCTGAAGAAGCCCAGGAGAGGACGCGGCCTGTCCGGGAGCGGGGCGGCAGGCGCTGCCCTCCAGGGTCCGGGAGGGCGAGGCTGCGGGGCGCGAGTCCACCTCGCGGAAGGGGACGTTACATGGGTGTGTGGGGGGAGCTACTAAAGCGTTTTAAGCAGGAAAATGTAGTGAAAGGCGGTGTGTACGTGGACCGAAGGCAGAAAAGCCAAGGGCAGGGACCAGCCGCGTAGCGAATTCAAACCCAAATGAAAGATACCCGACCCGTAACGGCGACGTCTGGATTTACAGGGGTAGGAAGGCCGGGCGCTGGGATTTTAGGTCCACAGTCACTCGCAACACCCTGAGGTTTGAGTAAAGGGAGGCGGGCAGCACAAATTTACACTTCAAAGGAGACACTTACCCCCAACAGCTCGACCTTCACTCCGAGCTCCCCACTTCCGGTTCCGTAAGAAACTGAGCGGAGTTAGAGGCAGGGCTCCCGGGGGCGGGGCCTGAGCGGAGCGCTAGCGGCGAGGGGCGGGGCGAGGAGAGAGCCAGTTCTGTGAACGGAGTACGGGGTGTCGGGGAAGAATTGGTGCTTCTCCGTAACTTGGAGTAAAAGCTTACAGTTCTGTGGGCTACTTAGGTGGGAAGCTAATATGTTTCCTCCTAACAAGCTGAAACGGTTTCAATAAAAACCTTTTTTTGCCAGCAGGTTGCTCGCATGTCATGGTCGTGAGGCTCAAGCAATTCAGTGGTTGGAAACGTGGGTCTCCAATGGGTTGCTGCGGGGCAGTGGTTGGATCCCGGAAAATTTCCTGCAATTAGTACTAATTTAAGCAGTTTAAGGAAACAAGAGCTAGACTGGCCTCTGTATTACACACTAGAATGAGAAATGAAAAAACACTCCCAGTGTAGAATGGGCCATTTCACAGTGACACCTTACAGAATAGATTTTCCTTTCCATTCTTCATTCAGCCAGGACTACAAACTCAACACTCTCTTGGTTCCAGACACTCAGAGACGAAACCTAGCATCTGAGGATGGAGGACTAAGGCATATGATAATTTCTGTCACTAATCATTGCTTTTAAAAATGCAATACAGGGCTTCCCCGGTGGCGCAGTGGTTGGGAGTCCGCCTGCCGATGCAGGGGACACGGGTTCGTGCCCCGGTCCGGAAAGATCCCACATGCCGCGGAGCGGCTGGGCCCATGAGCCATGGCCGCTGAGCCTGTGCGTCTGGAGCCTGTGCTCCGCAACGGGAAAGACCACAACAGAGAGAGGCCCGCGTACCGCGAAAAAACAAAAAAAAAAACAAAAAAACAAAAAAAAATGCAATACATTTTTTAAAATTGTTATAAATTGCCTTGTTCTTTTTGCTAAAGTGTTTTGCCTTTATTTAAAATCACATTCCGCTCCCACCTCCCCCAGTTTCGATACGTATTTGACTTACATCACTGTGTGGGTTTAAGTTGTACAGCATGATGTTCTGACTTACATAGACTGAAATAATTACCGAAATAAGCTTAGTAAGCATCTATCATCTCATTCTTAGGATAAAGAACAAACTCCATTCACATACTCTGTCCCTAACATCTTTTCCCTTTACTTTTCTCTGTTCTTTGGGTGGAAATATGAAATTCAAAAATTCACATTTCTTATTAAACCTATGATGGCCACTTAAAAAGTAGGTAATATTTAGAAAAACATGTGAGACTAACGTTTCGCTGAAAACGAGACAAAATCTGAAAATGAAAAGGGTTTTGTTCTCAATCGTCACCCTTCTTGGTCATCCAGCAGCCATGTTACTACAAGCAAAGTAAAGACTAAGTGCTCATGGAGATAGAAGGGGCAAAGGACCCATCACATCACAAACTTCGCCCCCTGGACTTCCTCTTATGTGAGAATGATAAACCTCCAACTTCTTTCAGTCACCATTCTCCAGGTGTTCCTGATAAACAGGATTATTATTTTCTGATGGGTACAGAATGAAGCCTTTCAGAAAGAATCTTGAATTCAAAATTTTGTGGCTTAGGACTTCTCTGGTGTCGCAGTGGTTAAGAATCCGCCTGCCAATGCAGGGGACATGGGTTCGAGTCCAGGAAGATACCACATGCGGCAGAGCAACTAAGCTCGTGAGCCACAACTACTGAGCCTGGGCTCTAGAGCCTGCGAACCACAACTACTAAGCCCCTGTGCTGCAACTACTGAGCCTGCGCGCCTAGAGCCCGTGCTCTGCAACAAGAGAAGCCACCGCAATGAGGAGCCCACGTACCACAACGAAAAGCAGCCCACGCTCACCGCAACTAGAGAAAGCCCGTGCACAGCAACGAAGACCCAACGCAGCCAAAAATTTAAAATAAATAAATTTAAAAAAACATTTCGTGGCTTAAAAAGACTTTATGAAAACATCACTTAAGTGATGAGTTAACAGCTGTTGAGCACATGTTGCCTAGAATTCACACCGCGTTAACAAAATATAGCATGAGAATTTATGTCAAATGTTCAGAATGTTAGGTTGTAATGTCACAGGAGTAAGGAATCCAGTGCCACAAATACTTCCATGACCATTAAAGCTACTGGCCAATGAGCCTGTGCATTCCAGCACCCTTGTTTACACTGGCAACATGGATTCACTCATCGTGTCAGCCGTGAATGATTCCCTCACTGATGATCCAGCAGATAAAATCAATACCCTGCTTTCAGATAGCTTCTGTTCTATAAGGGATGGTCAAAAATAATTAAATACATTAAATAATTCAATAATACATGAAATTTAATGGAATGATGTGTGTAGAAAGTCAAAGGAGTCTACAGAAACTGAGAGAAAAACTGCAATTTGCAAGGTGTCATGATATAAGAACGCCCAAAAATCTACTATAATTGTATATACTAGCAATTTACAAATGGAAACTGAAATTAAAAATATAATATCATGTTTGAATGTTCAAAAAAGAAAAAGAATTAAAATGAGTAAATCTAACAAAACACTGACTTTCATGAAACAGTAATGAAAGAAGTCAATGATGAACTTTTACTTACATTTACTTATGACATTCCATATTGAATATGACATATCATATTCATTGATTGGAAAACAACATCTAAATGTTGTTAAATTACCCCATATTGTCATACAGGTATACTGCATTCCCAATCTAGATTTTTATAGAACAACCAATATTATTCTAAAATTAATATGGAAAGGCAAAAGAACGAGAAGAGCTACAGCATCACAAAAATACTGAAGTGGCTGGAATCATTCCACATGATCTCAAGATTTCTAATATAGTAACAGTAATCAAGATTGTGTGGGATTTGTTGAGGGACGGACACACAGACCAAAGGAACAGAATGAGGAAAACAGAACCCCACACAGCTACAAGTAACCTTTAACAACATGGGTGTGAGCTGTGCGGATTTATTTTTTTACACAGATGCCACAACAAATTTAATAATAATGAAAACATTTGAAACTTTCGGAGAATTGCCAAAATGTGACACAGAGACACAAAGTGGCTGTCGGAAAAATGGCCCAAAGACTTTCTCCATGCAAAGTTGCCAGAAAACTGTAATTTGTAAAAAAAAAATGCAGTATCTTGAAGCACAATAAAGCACATTGCAATGAAAGAGGTATAACTGGACTGACATAATAGGAAGTTACCATAACCACAATTATATATGACGATAGTCGATTTAAAAATGGCAAGTTATACTCGTAAAATTGACGATAGATGTTGTGTGGTTGAAGGATTTAAATAACTTGGCTTATTAGAGTAGCAAAATGGTTAAGATACCTCTCTTTGAAGCCAGTCAACATGGATTCAATTCCTGATTTACCCACTTGCTGAGATGGGACTAAATAAGTCTTTAAACCTGTCATTGTGCCAAGCTGCTTCATTCATGAAATATTAAACAACAGTACTTTTCTTCAGAGATGAAAATCCAGTATCTTATTATGCATAAAAGCAATAATAACAGTGACTCTCACTAATCAAAATCAAGAACTTATCAAAGAAAAATATATCATTTTGGGATGGGAAGAAACTCTAAGTGGAGGATATCAGGTGTCAGTTGTCATGCTAAACAGAACAAATCTTTTCTCTGTAAGATCCTCTGGCAATGAATGTGAATACATCACTGGGAAAGGACAGAATGATTTCCAGGAACTTGGCAATGGGGATTATCTCCTTGTCACAGACTATACTTGGACTCTTTCGATCTTTCTTTCTTACGTATCATATTTTCATTCTCTTCACTGCATGCTTCTTTACCTCCACACACTTGCTTTTCAAGCACCTAACCATAGCCAACTCTCAGAAAAAAAGTTTTCATGGCACCATTTTGCCATTTCAGTTCTTTCATTGAACTAAAGCCCCGAAATAACTCTTTCATCATGTTTACAGTACACCTACTTTGTGTCATTGCTTACATGCATTATCACATCACAAAAGTCCCCAAACAACCCACTGATTTATACACCCCTTGTTGCAAATCAAGGGAAATATGCAAGGGAGGAAATAATAATGCAAAAACAAAAAGTGTATAAAAAACATTTTACTATACTAGAAAATTAATGATGGAACATACTGCTTAATACTGTAATTTGAAACACAAATTTTAATAGTCTTTGGATAATTGATTCTCTAGTAAATTGTTTAGTTATATCATCAACTAAGCATTTCTAGACATTAATTTTTAGTAAACTAGTATAAAGATATCTTAGACAACTTATCTAAATAAAATCTTTATAGCATTTCCAAAAACCAAGTTGATTTTTTTTTTTTTTTTTTGGTGATGCTGCTTAGCTTGTTGGATCTCAGTTCCCCGACCAGGGATTGAACCTGGGCCACAGTAGTAAAAGCCCCGAATCCTAGGGCTTCCCTGGTGGCACAGTGGTTGAGAGTCTGCCTGCCGATGCTGGGGACACGGGTTCGTGCCCCGGTCTGGGAAGATCCCACATACCGCGGAGCGGCTGAGCCTGCGCGTCCGGAGCCTGTGCTCCGCAACAGTGAGAGGCCCGCGTACCGCTAAAAAAAAAAAAAAAAAAAAGCCCCGAATCCTAACCCCTAGATCACCAGGGAACTCCCTACATTCTTTTTTATATTCTTTTCCATTACAGTTTAACCCAGAACATTGAACATAGTTCCCTGTGATCTAC
This sequence comes from Phocoena sinus, assembly GCF_008692025.1. Lineage (NCBI taxonomy): Eukaryota > Metazoa > Chordata > Mammalia > Artiodactyla > Phocoenidae > Phocoena > Phocoena sinus. The sequence goes on from NC_045781.1 coordinate 4,650,644, forward strand.
AGTAGGACCTTGTTGTCCATCCATTCTATATATAATAGTTTGCATCTACTAACCCCAAACTCCCGGTCCATCCCTCCCCTACCTCTCCTCCCCCTTGGCAACCACAAGTCTATTCTCTATGCCTGTAAGTCTGTTTCTGCTTCATAGATAGGTTCGTTTCGGTCGCATTTTATTTTTTATATTTTTTGCTCCACTGCTTGGCTTGCGGGATCTTAGTTCCCGGACCAGGGATCAAACCTGGGCCGCCACAGTGAAAGCGCCAAGTCCAAACAAATGGACTGAGGAGGAATTCCCTGTGTCATATTTCAGATTCCATAGATAAGTGATATCATATGGTATCTGTCTTTCTCTTCCTGACTTTCTTCACTCAGTGTGATAAGGTCTAGCTCCACCCATGTTCCCCAAAATGGCATTATTTTCGTTCCTTTATGGCTGAGTAGCATTCCATTGTATATGTGTACCACATATATCCATTCATCTGTCCACATCCATTTTTTAGCAGCCGGACAAAAAATAAAATAAAATAATCCAACTTGAACAATGGAATGTACATGTGGTGCAGGAAAAGAAATGAAATAAATTAGTAGCATAAAGAAAAGTGTGGTCTTTCCTAACCAAGAAAACAGGATTTTCAAGAGTAAACGTCCAGTGTTTTATTTTTTATTTATTTTTTTTACATCTTTATTGGAGTATAATTGCTTTACAATGTTGTGTTAGTTTCTGCTTTATAACAAAGTGAATCAGTTATACATATACGTATGTTCCTGTATCTCTTCCCTCGTGTCTCCCTCCCTCCCACCCTCCCTATCCCACCCCTCCAGTGTTTTATTAAAGAGTCTCACATCATTTTTTGATGTTTGCCTACTTACAACTATATATTAAGATTCACCATAACCTCTCCTTATTTGGCCTATGTGGTGAAGAAGATCAAGTCTGAGGGCTTCCTTCTTTGATACCAACTGGAAGTTCAAACCATAACTGGTTAGCCTTCCCTAAGCCTGATCCAGTAATCACCTTAATACATCAAGTCATTAATCATTCCCTGTTATGTCAAACCATTTTTTGAACACCTTGGTATTCTTCCCTGTCCCCCTAGAAAGCGGAATTACATAACAAACATTCTCATAACACTTCAACATTAATATCAATCTAAATGACCAAACTAGCCTTTGCGTGGAGTTCCACCCTATCCCAGTAAATAGCCACAAGTGCAAACTAGCAACAACAAAAAACTGTTTTGGTGGTGATATGTGAAATTTCTAGTTTATCTATCAAGCAAAAATCTTCCCATTGTATGTTGTTTAGTGTTAATACTCAGGAACATTGTTATTTTCAAATTATTTTACTGAGCGGTTCAAGGACAAAAGTGAAACTGGATGATTTTTAATTTTTCTAATATTTTTTATGTGCTTCTATGTTCCTGCTTTTCCTTCATGTAAATCAAGGTGCACGATGTTAGATTTACTGGGCACAAAAAAGGTCATGAACAGATACATTCATACACAGCATATTCATGAATAGGGATGAGGCTGCACACACATTCACAAGGTGGACTCACTTGCCCCCAAGACAGAAAACCAAGAAGTAATTGCAGTTTCACCCCTCGCAGGAATGTCACCTTAAACCAATCACTCTGGAGTTTCCTGAACACTAGTGAGGTAATCTGAAGGATAAGACTAAGACTTTGGTGCTACTTTCCCCCAAAAAAGGTAACCTTGCCTGAAAGAACCTTTTCTTTTACTAATAACATTCTTATCCCACCAAGTTACTGCCTATAAAAGCCTTCCAATTTGCACAGCACCGTTTAGGACCTCTTTAATTTCTAGGTGGGATACTGCCCAATTCATGAATCATTCAATACAGCCAATCAGATCTTTAAATTTACCCTGTTCAATTTTTGCATGTCAATAAAATACAGAGTCTGAAATAAACTGCTATGCTACTTGCATTATAGCCATCTGAATATTCTGGAATACAGTGGAGGGAATAATCAAGTCCAAATTATGAGTATATAATCCCCAAATTATATGTTGTTTGATTCCATATTCGAAAGAAATTGCTATAGATTCTTTCCACCCTGACAGCCTAATGGTGCATTCTTAGCGTTTATTGTAAAGCACCAAGACAGGATAAAACTGTGTTGGTAAAAGAAACAGGATTCAACCAGGGTGATGAGGAGAGTGATTAAATTTTATTTTATCTGTGTGGTTTCTCTCCAGGATAAATATTCTGATATCTAGCGACAAGTAAGTAATAATTTGAAACATTGCCATATTTATTGCATTTTATTTACTTTACTTTTTTTTTTTTTTTTTTGCTGCATTGGGTCTTCATTGCTGTGCGCGGGCTTTCTCTAGCTGCTTTAGATGCAGCGAGCGGGGGCTATTCTTCACTGTGGTGTGCAGGCTTCTCATTGTGGTGACTTCTCTTGTTGCAGAGCACGAGGCTCTAGGCACACGGGCTTCAGTAGTTGTGGTTCACAGGCTCAGTAGTTGTCGCTCGCGGGCTCTAGAGCACAGGCTCAGTAGTTGTGGCGCACTGGCTTAGTTGCTCCGTGGCATGTGTAATCTTCCCGGACCAGAGCTCAAACCTGTGTCCCCTGCGTTGGCAGGTGTATTCTTAACCACTGCCCTACCAGGGAAGTCCCTATTGCATTTTAAAGTATGAAGTATTTGGTGAACCCTCAGTTTAAGGCACAAGCAAAAAGCTTTGCCATATTCAGTACATCTGTAATGTCCTGTTGCGTACAGATTATCTGATGATTGATGAAATGTGAGCCCCGAGTAAAGGTTTTTCCCATTCATTGCATTTGTGAGGTAATAATCTCCAGAATGAATTATTTGGTGAATGAATTTGTTGCCTAAAGTCCTGGTCAAAGTAAATACATTTACCTGATATTTCTCCAGTATGACTTTTCCAATGAAGCTAAGATGTGTACACTTGATAAAACCCTGGCTTAAAGTCCCTCACCAATATGGATTACCTGATACTAAGTTAGACTTCAAAGTACAATAAATGATTTGCCATACTCATTATATTTGTAAGGTTTCTCTCCAGTATGAATTTTTTGGTGCACCTTAAGGTACAAATTTTGACTAAAAACTATGAGACATTTATGACATTTCTACGATTACTGTCCAGTATGGCTTATCTGATGGTAAGCGAGGTTTTGCCACAGTCATGAATGTGCATGTTTCCTCTCACTATGAATCTCCCATGAATTTAAACTGTCAGTTTTGAATGAGGACCTTCCCATATATATCACATTAATATGGTTTCCCCTCTGTATCTATTATCTGATGTGTAGTGAAGGTTCAGATGTGAGTAAGGTCTTTTCAACACTCATTATTTTTGAAAGGTTTCCCTCCATTATGAATTCTCTGATGCTTTGCAAGGGTGCCTTTTTGACGAAAGACCTTGCTGCACTCATTACAATTGTAAAGTTTCTCTCCAGTATGAATTCTCTTATGAACTGCAAGGTTTGACTTCCGACTAAAGATCTTGCCACACTCATTTTACATTTGTGAAGTTTCTCTCCAGAATGAATCCTCTGATGAACTGCAAGGTCTGAATTTCTACTGAAGGCCTTGCAACATATATGACATTTATGTAACTTCTCTGCTGTATGGATTATCTGATGACACCTGAGTTTTGAGCCCTGACTAAACGTTTTCCCACACTCATTGCATTTGTAAGGTTTCTCTCCAGTATGAATTCTCTGATGAGTTGCAAGGATTTGTTTTTGATTAAAGACCTTGCCACACTCGCTACATTTGTAAGGTTTCTCTCCAGTGTGAATTCTCTCATGAACTACAAGGTTTGATTTCTGACTAAACACCTTTACACATTCATTACATTTGTAAGGTTTCTCTCCAGTATGAATTCTCTGATGAACTATAAGGTTTGAATTTAGACTAAAGACTTTTTCACATATATCACATTTATGTAATTTCTCTCTGATATGGATGATCTGATGTCTACTGAGGTGTGATCCCTGAAAAAAGGTTTTGCCACACAGATTACATTTGTAAGGTCTTTCCCTGGGTGCTTTCTGGTATTTTGTCAGTAACGATGGATGCATAAAATCACTCTCATGTATATTAGAAATGTTGGTTTGGACACCAGAAGAAATTCCTTGAAGTGGTGAACGTAAGGCATTACTGCTAATAGTCTTGTCAGCTTGATTAAACTCATTAATTTTCTCTTCACTTTTAAAAATATGCATGTCATCCAGAAAGCTTAAGGCAAGGCTGTTTTCAATAAGCTCAACTCCTGCAGTACTTCTACCATGTCCATCTCTCTTACCAGTGAGATTTTGGTTATGGGTTATAGTCATGCCTTTGTAATTTCTTACCTCAGCTCTCCGCTGAGACTCAAGGTCATAAATATTTTCCTGGACAACCTTGAGGTAAAAATGTTTGATTTCATTCCTTTCATGTCTTCGCAGCATTATGGTTTGGAATACTTCTTCTCTATCAGTGTTTGCTTTTAGATGTAATTTCTTGATCACGTGTATACAAGAAATATCTATGAGATACAAAGAATCATATGTATCCAACACATTGTAATTCATAAATAAATATTTCAAGTTACATATATGATACTACTCTAAAAATAGTACTTATTTCAAAGAGAGTTAAGAAACTACCTACAATGATCTTAAAAACTGTAGTAAAGCAAAAAAAACAGGATTCTTGGGGCTTCCCTGGTGGCTCCGTGGTAAGAATCCGCCTGCCAATGCAGGGGACACAGGTTCGAGCCCTGGTCCAGGAAGATCCCACATGCCACGGAGCAAATAAGCCCGTGTGCCACAACTACTGAGCCTGCACCCTAGAGACTGAGAGCCACAACTACTGAGCCCACGTCCTGCAACTAGTGAGCCCGCATGCCTAGAGCCCATGCTCCGCAACAAGAGAAGCCACCACAATGAGGAGCCTGCACACCACAATGAAGAGCGGCCCCCGCTCACTGCAACTAGAGAAAGCCCATGCACAGCAACGAAGACCCAATGCAGCCAAAAATAAAAATAAACAAATATTTTTTAAAAAGAATAGAATTCTTTACTAAAGAAAAAGTGATCAGAGGTAATTCTCATTATTTTGAGCACCCTATTTTCAAACAACCTATGACAAAAACTCTCACATTAAACAAACTGATATTAGCTATCAAATAAAGTGTATTTTTCCACCATGACCCCAAAGCACATGACAGTTTTGAATTGGAAAACTAATCTAGCACAAAGAAAGTGAAGAATTTGACAAAACAATTTAATCAACCAAATATTTTTCTAAATACCTCTTATAAAACTATGTACCTATGAAGAAGCATAAAACATTCTAAAAGTACAGAACAGTGGAAAACATAGGCAGAACACTTTAACATTAACCGGAGCAGTATATTTTTGGATCCACCTATTAGAGTAATGGAAAGTAAAACAAAAATAAAGAAATTGGATCTAATTAAACTCAAAAGCCTCTGCACAGAAAAGGAAGCATAAACAAGATGAAAAGACAACCTACAGAATGGGAGAAAATATTTGCAAATGATGCAACCAAAAAAGGGTTAATCTCCTAAATAAACAAACAGCTCATACAACTTAATATCAAAACAACAAGGACTTCCCTGGTGGTGAGTGGCTAGGAATCTACCTGCCAATGCAGGGGACACAGGTTCAAGCCCTGGTCCAGGAAGATCCCACATGCCGAGGAGCAACTAAGCCTGTGCACAACTACTGAGCCTGCACTCTAGAGCCCACGAGCCACAACTACTGAGCCCACATGCCACAACTACTGAAGCCCATGTGCCTAGGGCCCAGGCTCTGCAATGAGAGAAGCCAACTGCAGTGAAAATCCCGTGCACCACAACAAAGAGTAGCCCCCGCTCTCCGCAACTAGAGAAAGCCCATGGGCAGCAACAAAGACCCAATGCAGCCAAAATAAATAAATAAAATAAATTTATTTTTAAAAAAAACCCACCCAAAAACACTAATTGAAAAAGATACATACACTGCAGTGTTAATAGCAGCACTATTTACAATAGGCAAGACATGGAAGCAACCTAACTGTCCATCAACAGGTGAATGTATAAAGAAGATGTCATATATATATGCCATGGAATATTACTAAGCCATAAAAAAGAATGAAATAATGCTGTTTGAAGCAACATGGATGGACCTAGAGATTATCATACTAAGTGAAGTAAGCCAGACAGAGAAAGCCAAATATCATGTGATATGGCTTATATGTGAAATCTTTAAAAAAAAAAAAAAAAAAAAGGTACAAATGAACTTATTTACAAAATAAAAAGAGACTCACAGACATAGAAAACAAACTTATGATTACCAAAGGGGAAGATATGTATTTCTTTTTTAAAATGAATTTATTTATTTATTTATTTTTGTGCCACCAGGGAAGTCCAGGACTATGTATTTCAAAAGCAAGTTTCAGGGCTTCCCTGGTGGCACAGTGGTTGGGAGTCCACCTGCTGGTGCAGGGGACGCAGGTTCGTGCCCCGATCCGGGAGGATCCCACATGCCGTGGGGCAGCTGGGCCCGTGGGCCATGGCCACTGCGCCTGCGCGTCCGGAGCCTGTGATCCACAACGGGAGAGGCCACAGCAGTGGGAGGCCCGCGTATCACCAAAAAAAAATAAAAATAAAAATATTTTAAAAAAGCAAGTTTCAGAGGCAAAATCATGCAAACTTAGAATACAAAATCAGGAAGGTAGACTAGGCAGAGCAGTACACGAGTGAAAAAAATACAAGGTATGTTTGTCAGATATTATAGGACCTTCAGATGGAACCATGCACTCTACCCACAGATGCCAAACAAAAAGCCTGAAAGATGCACATATTCCCCCCATGAGGGACTGGGGATTAAAAAGAGGATCTCAGGACTTCCCTGGTGGCACAGTGGTTAAAACTCTGCGTTCCCAATGCAAGGAACAAGAGCCCACATGCACGCCACAACTAAAAATTCGCATGCCACAACTAAGGAACCCTCCTGATGCAACTAAGACCTGGCACAACCAAATTAATATAAAAAATAAAAACAAAATAAAAAAATTAAAAGAGGATCTCTCTGTACACTGTCCTTTCAGTTTTCCTAAGTAACAATAACAGAAGATCCAACCAACAGGGCTAGGACACACATCCCTGAACTGTGTGGCAAGAGGAGAACAAAAGAAGTAGACAGGACTTGAGACAGCTCCATGCAGGTTGTGAGGTGCCAGATGGAATCAAAGAGCAGCCAGTGTTTTCCCATCTTCTGTCTGGGTCTTCTAAAAACATCCAATGGCGATGGAACCAAGAAAGGTTCAGGGATTAGTCTGAGGCATCAACTCTTATCCATGTGGACTGAGAACTAAGCATCCAGTGGAATCATGCCCTGAAGGAGAGATGAGGGGGCAGGAGACTCCTTTAAAAAAATCCCACCTCATGCTACTCAAGGTCAAGCAACAACTAGTTCACAGGTACAAGATGGCAGAGTGTGGTAAATCACGATAAAGACTTTGCCTTTGTCTCTGGTAAAGCTACAGTACCACTGGAGGGTAAAAGAACACATTTTACATGCTGAAGGACAACGTGGTAAGTTGGGGAGAAGAAAAATTTCCTCTGAGGGTTCACAATAATAAATCATCTTCTGTATTCCCACAGAACTCTCCGATGAGGGGAGAGTTAACCAAACACTATTAATAACGAGGTTTCCTCTCGGCCCTTCTGAGATCTGACCTATGTTCACACTTTGATACGTGCTCAAAGGCATTCACATCACTCTCAACAGCCCAGCACTCTTTCTCTTGCTACAAAGTGAGTAAAATATTCAGCTGAGAAACAGAAATCCCTCCACACAAGAAGAAAGAAAGGTGATTTCCTGTGAATTTTCCAGAACTCTAATTCTTTGTTCAACTGGAGATTACAAATGAATCTAGAAAAATATTTCAAAAATTCACCTACTTCTCCCCTCCTTCTAAACGTACACGGAACAGTATAAAATGCAGAAATGTAGCTCACTTCCTAGAACTCCTAACTCAAAAGCACAGGAGTAGAAAAATAGGAACGTGGGTATATTAAAAGTTTACCATTCAGCTTTATGAATACATAAGCTCTGAAACAACCCCTGATAAATCATGAAGTGGGGAGATCATCTAAGGAAAGGTAGGATTAAACTCCTGATGCCACATCATGAAGCTTTTCAATGTCTGAGATAATAGGGATTTTGGATCAGTCAAGCAAATGGCCTCCCAAGAGGCCCAAAAGAGAAAATGGAAAGATACCCAAGGGCAGAGCCCAACTTCTAGAGGGAAGTTATCCTCACCTAGGGAGACCAGGTTCCTGTAGGTCTCCAACATCACGTCCCTGTACAAGACCCTCTGAGCAGGGTCCAGGCATTCCCATTCCTCCTGAGAGAATTCTATGGCCACATCCTTGAAGGTCAACTGTGTCTGAAATGAAAACACATTTAACCAAAGAGCCCTGAGGAGATTCTTATTTTCACACAAATGAGAAGAGGACAGAGGAGTAAGGATCAATTCAGTTGAAGTAAATATTCTGACAGATCCATGTAAAGCTATTTGAAGGAAATTGTCATTCTCTAATTTAATTTCTTAGGCTTTTTCTTAACATTATGATATACCCCATCAATCAATGGATTTTTTCCTTTTATAGTCAATACATAAAATACATACAAATAAAATTCAACAATGGATTGTCTATGCAGAAGTGTTACATATTATATTTTACACACTGACTGATATTTAATATCTAGGTAAGCTACGCTATGGATGGTATCTTCAAGGATGACAGAGTCAACAGTGGCTTTTTTTTTTTTTTTGGCTGCATTGGGTCTTTGTTGCATCACTTGGGATCTTCATTGCAGCATGCGGGAGTTTTCGCTGCAGTGTGCAGGATCTTTTGTTCCAGCATGCGGGCAATCTGCTGTGGTGCGCAGGCTCCAGAGCACTTGGATTTCAGTAGTTGTGACTCACGGGCTCAGTAGTTGCGGCACATGGCCTTAGTTGCCCTGCGGCACGTGGGATCTCACTTCTCCAACCAGGGATTGAACCTGAGTGCCCTGCATTGAAAGGCACATTCTTTTTCTTTTTAATAAATTTATTTACGTATTTATGCATTTATTTAATTTTTGGCTGCATTGGGTCTTCACTGCTGCGCGTGGGCTTTCTCTAGTTGTGGCGAGCAGGGGCTACTCTTCGTTGCGGTGCACAGGCTTCTCATTGCGGTGGCTTCTCTTATTATGGAGCACAGGCTCTAGGAGCATGGGCTTCAGTAGTTGTGGCATGCAGGCTCAGTAGTCGTGGCTTGCGGGCTCTAGAGCACAGGCTCAGTAGTTGTGGTGCACGGGCCTAGTTGCTCTGCAGCATGTGGGACCCTCCTGGACCAGGGCTCAAACCCACGTCTCTTTCATTGGCAGGCAGATTCTCCATCACTGCGCCACCAGGGAAGCCCGGAAGGCCCATTAACCACTGGACCACCAGGGAAGTCCCCAACAGTGGCTTTAAAGAAAAGTCAAAATCTTAAATTATAATAAGGATAGCAACAGCAATGACTAAAGGTGTTTGCATATTTAACATATACTAAGCATTACTGCAAATGTTTTACAAGTGTAAGCTTTTAATCATCATCAGAGCTCATTAGAGAAAGATCTGTTCCCACATTACAGAGGAGAAAACTGTCAGAAACACACTGAGAAACTCAATTCACGTCAAGAAACTAAGAAACAATACACAAGCACATAAACTAAGGAAGTTTGGCTCTTGATTTGAAGATCAAGAAGAAAAACTTAGGGCTTCCCTGGTGGCGCAGTGGTTGAGAGTCCGCCTGCCAATGCAGGGGATGTGGGTTCGTGCTCCGGTCCGGGAAGATCCCACATGCCGCAGAGCGGCTAGGCCCGTGAGCCATGGCCGCTAAGCCTGTGCGTCCGGAGCCTGTGCTCCGCAATGGGAGAGGCCACAACAGTGAGAGGCCCGCGAACCAAAAAAAAAAAAAAAAAAAAAAAAAAAAAGAAGAAAAACTTAAGTAACAGAAAGAGAATTAAAGGTACACAGGCGACTTCTCTGGCCCCCTTTCTCTGGGACCAGTGAACCTCACCCGGGAGCGCTCCCTAATAAAGCTCACTTGAAGCTTTCCTCTGTTTCGCGGTGCCGTTTGTTAAGATCCGACCTTACATTTGGTGCCGAAACCCGGGAGGGGTACCAAGCCCCGCGGGTTACCGCGCGGGCCGCTGCTCCCCTTCCCCAGGAGGCAACCAGGGAACCTCTACTCATCCACCCGATCCGGCAGAAAACGGGGTAAGTCCCCTCCCTTGTTCCCTCCGACCCCCAGAGTCCCTGCCCACCGGACTCCCTGTCCTTAATCGTGGCCGCGTCAGGGATTCCTCCGTTCTCTCTCCGGGCCTCGGGCAACTGTGGAGACGTCCCAGTTGCCTGACCGCTCTCTGACCCGTCGGGCCTCGCGTGATTGTGGAGACGTCCCAATCGCCTGACGGCCCTCCGACCTGCCGTGAATTGGAGACGGAAACCAGGGACGCCTCTCTCCCTCTCCATTCACCCAGGGACAGACTGGGGGTCATGGGAACCTCACAATCGAAACCAGATCCTAAGACGCCCCTGGGGTGTCTCCTAGCCAATTTTACAGCCCTCGCTATTTTCCTGAAGGGACTTTCGATTTTAACATCCTCCGTGATCTAGATAATTACTGCCGCAGGACGGGCAAAAGGTCTGAGGTCCCCTAGGACCAGTTTTTTTGGTATTTGCGCTCCTGCCCCGCCCTTTGCGTCAATTGTTCTACCTCTCAAATCCTCCTTGCCAAACAAACATCTCCTCCATCCAAAACCTCAATCCCCTTGGATTCCTCCCCGTTAACCTATCCTCCCGAATCTCTTACCACTCCCCCCTTCAGAACTCCTCTCCAACCTCCACCCTACCCTGAAGCGTTCCCTCCTCCTCCCGAACCCGCTCCGGCCCCTCCAACCGCTCCCCCGCCTCCCTCCACGGTTTCTCCTCCCACGCCCCTTGCTTCGCCAATTAGTGCACATACACGTTCTCACGTCTCCCAAGATTCAAATCTCCTCTGCCCTCTGAAGGAGGTAGCAGGAGCGGAAGGACTGGTCAGAGTCCATGTCCCTTTCTCTCTCCAGGACCTCTCTCAAATAGAAAAACGATTAGGCTCCTTCTCTGCCGACTCCTCCCACTACATCAAAGAATTTCGCTATCTCTCTCAAGCTTATGATCTAACCTGGCACGATATCTTTGTTATCCTATCTTCTACTCTGACCCCTGACGAGCGGGAAAGAATTCAAACTGCTGCCCGAAACCATGCAGATCAGGTTCACCTTACCGACAACTCCATGCCTGTCGGAGTGACTGCCGTACCTGGCACCGATCCAGGCTGGACTTACCAGGATGGCCAAGATGGCCGTCGTAAACGCGACCTCATGATCCAATGCCTCCTGGCTGGCACGCAGGCTGCCGCTCATAAGGTGGTCAATTTTGAAAAACTAAAAGAGATAACCCAAGAACCTAACGAAAATCCAGCTATCTTTCTCAATCGCCTTTCAGAGGCCTTAACTCTCTACACCCGGCTGGATCCCGACACCCCGGCAGGGGCCGCGGTCCTAGCCACCCATTTTATCACCCAATCAGCCCCGGACATCCGAAAGAAATTAAGACGGGCAGAAGACGGCCCTCAAAACCCCTATTCGAAATCTGATAAAAATGGCCTTTAAAGTCTATAATGGTCGTGAGGATTTGGCAGAATCCAGCCGACAGGCTCGGATGCACCAGAAGGTGGCCTTCCAAACCCAAGCTCTTGCAGCCGCCCTAAAGCCGGCCATCTCCCATGGATCACAGCATCCACGGGGTCCGCAAAAGGCAACCCCGCCGGGGGCCTGCTTCAAATGCGTAAAAGAAGGCCACTGGGCTCGCCAATGTCCCAATCCCCAACCTCCTTCTAAGCCCTGTCCCAGCTGCGGGCTAACGGGCCACTGGAAGAGTGACTGCCCTACGACTGGCCCTCCCTCAGCGTCTCCACGCGGGGGGCAGGCCGACCCAACGGCATTACCACTCGAACTGCTGGGATTGGCTGACGACTGACGTCGCCCGGGCTCGAAGACCCCCATCACCCTCGCTGAGCCCAGGGTAACACTACAGGTAACGGGTAAGTCCATCTCATTTCTGGTGGACACGGGGGCTACATATTCGGTCCTGCCTACTTATTCTGGGCCAGTTCCTCCTTCCCAGATCTCGGTCATGGGTATTGATGGCAAACCATCCTTCCCACTCCAAGACCGGTCCACTCCCATGTCATACCGAAGGACTCCCTTTTACTCATTCTTTCTTAGTCATACCATCCTGCCCAGTTCCCTTGCTAGGCCGAGATGTCTTTTTCCACTTAGGGGCCTCCCTCCAGCTGGTTAGACTTGACCCTAAGGTCCCCTCCTCCCAACTCCTGCTTCCTCTTCTCGGCCTGTCTCTACAACCCTCCCCCTCCTATCCCCCTCTTCCAATCACACAGAACCCAATCAATCCCCAAGTCTGGGATGCTTCTAAGCCCATAATAGCAACACACCATTCCCCAGTCCTCATCCGCCTAAAGGACCCCTCCAAATTTCCATCAAGGCCCCAATTTCCCATCTCTGAGACTCACCTTAGGGGCCTACAACCTATTATCACCAGACTCCTAAACCAGGGACTCCTCATCCCCACGGACTCTCCCTGCAACACTCCCATCCTGCCTGTCCGCAAAGCCTCTGGGGATTATCGCCTGGTCCAGGACCTCCGACTAATCAATGAGGCCATAATTCCTCTCCACCCAGTAGTCTGGATCCCTAACTTTGCTCCCCTCGGTAAACCCTTATATCTAGTCGCTAAAGAAACCCCTCAAGGACCCCTCACCTCTCCCTCCACCGTTCGACAGGCCTTTCTCACCCTCCGTAAGGCTCTGATATCTTCTCCTCCCCTTTCTCTGCCCAACCCAAACCGACCTTTTCACCTTTTTGTGGATGAATGGGCCGGAATAGCCACTGGACTCCTTGCCCAGCTTGTAGGGCCTTCCTACCGCCCCGTGGCTTACCTCTCCAAACAGCTAGACCCAACCATTCGGGGATGGCAACCATGCCTTCGGGCCCTAGCAGCGGCAGCCGGACTGACCAAACAAACACTCAAGCTGACTCTGGCCCACCCACTAACGGTGTTTTCCTCCCACCGGCTGGTCGACCTCCTAGGCCACAAGTCTCTCTCCCTCCTGGGCCCCTCCCGCATCCAGGAGTTCCACCTGCTGTTCATTGAAAACCCTGCTATCTCCCTCGACCTCTCCCCCCGCCTAAACCCGGCCTCCCTCTTGCCTAGCTCCGATACCGAGACCTCCCCTTCCCACTCCTGCCCCCAAGTCGTAGAGGCCCTCAGCCTGCCGAGAGAGGGACTCTTTGACACCCCTCTTTCAAACCCGGACCGCACCCTCTTCGTAGCATGCTTGCTCCCTGTTTTCTTAGGTTCCTTTGCAGGCGCATGGAGGAAGTCTCTCGGGTGGCCACAAACCAAATGCTCCTCGGTCCTTACACCTTGCTTCCTACAGAACCCCCCACTGGTCTCCCCTAAGCCTCGGACCTCTGGTCGCCCGACTCCCCTTTCGACGCCCCCATTCAGCATGAAGTAGCCAGAGATCAGAACGCCGCCCCATTACACCAAAGATGTCGGGATGTAAGGCCAACTGGCCCGAGGCAGGGGAACACAGATTCACAGGTTGCATCAGACCGAAATTCTCCGGACCCCCCAGTTCCAGAAACTGACCTGGACACATTCCGGACCACCCAGTTCCAGGAACTGACCTGGGGGCTTTGCAACCGGCCCAGCCTTCCCGCCTTTCGAGGGGCGGGACTAACGGTCCCCCAGGATACCTGAAAAGACCACCAAATAAGGAATACCCTGCGCCCTCCCAGATTCACCACACCCCTTTCCCTCCTTCCCCTATAAAATCTTGCCCAACCCTCGCCCGGGTGCGACTTCTCTGGCCCATTTCTCTCGGACCAGTGAACCTCGCCCGGGAGCGCTCCCTAATAAAGCTCACTTGAAGCTTTAAAAAAAAAAATAAATAAAAAAAAATAAAGGTACACAGATAGAGGGTCACCTGAGAAAACTTAACTTCAAGGAGAACACCACGGAAGGGCATAAAATGTCATTATAGATGTGGACACACACACAAATACACATAAAATGTTAGTAATCTTACTACTATTTGAACCATTAACATGATAGTGTAAAAAAATACAAGGCCAAAGAATATATTTAAGATACAATTGGGGGAGTTCCCTGGTGGCACAGTGGTTAAGAATCCACCTACCAATGCAGGAGACATGGGTTCGAGCCCTGGTCTGGGAAGATCTCACACGCCTCGGATCAACTAAGCCCGTGAGCCACAAGTACTGAGCCTGTACTCTAGAGCCTGGGTGCCACAACTACTCAGCCCATGTGCCACAACTACTGAAGCCCACGCACCTAGGGCCCGTGCTCCACAACAAGAGAAGCCACTGCAATGAGAAGCCTGCACACCACAACGAAGAGTAGCCCCTGCTCGCCGCAACTAGAGAAAGCCCGTGCGCAGCAACGAAGACCCAACGCAGCTGAAAATAAATAAATTAAATAAATAATTAAAAAAAAAAAAGATACAATTGGAACTACAATTAGGTGTAACACAGACTGATTGAACTACAATTAGGTATAACACAGACTTATGAAATCATGTTGTCTTTTATCAAAACCACAGACTTGGGACTTCCCTGGTGGCGCAGTGGTTAAGACTCCACACTCCCAATGCAAGGGGCCCGGGTTCGATCCCTAGTCAGGGAACTAGATCCCACATGCATGTGGCAACTAAGAGTTCGCATGCCAAATCTAAGGAGCCCATGTGCCACAACTAAAGAGCCTGTGAGCTGCAACTAAGGAGCCCACCTGTGGGAACTAAGACCCGGCACAACCAAGTAAATAAATAAATAAATATTAAAAACAAAACAAAACATAGACTTGCAAATCCATGAACTCATGGACACATATGTAAACACACAATCAACTGGAATGAGAGGAGTTCTCGTGAACATATTTTTTCATCATCAATGGTACTCATGTGAATTTTAGCACCTTTGGGACCATGAAAAAGTATCAACGTCACTAAATAGTACTAATGTGAACAGTGTAGGACACTTAAATTCCAATCTCTATAAAATACCTAGAGTCAAAAATATAAATAAAATTTTATCCACTAAAATGTACACAAGTAGGTATTAACAAATGCAAAACAGTTTGTGTACTCCACCCATAAAACACTGATTCAAAATTAGAAAAGTTATTACTGTTATATACTAATTAAATAGATTAAGAAAAAAATTATCACAATATTAAAGTTTACAATTATGTGTAGAATTAAAAATCTTCACAAAAAACAATATTGAAAAAACATATCATTATTAAGCAAGAAGATTTCAACAAACATCATGATCAGAAGGAAACACCCAATGCATACCCTCAAAAGTTACAGTAAAGGGGGCTGGCCAGGACTCCTGCCTTTCACCACCGTACAGTGTGCCTGAGCAAGGACCACTAGAGGAAGTAACAGGAGGAAAAACAGAGACCCAGAGTGAGAAACAGAGAGGCAGTAGGTCAAAGAGTAAAAACGGTGAACATTTACAAACCTAAGAACATCAAAAGGCGAAAAGTGAATGAATGAGAAAGATATTCCAGGACTTCCCGTGGCTCAGTGGTTAATAATCGCCTGCCAATGCAGGGGTCATGGGTTTGATCCCTGGTCCGGGAAGATCCCACATGCTGCAGAGCAACTAAGCCCGTGCACCACAACTACTGAGCCTGTGCTCTAGGGCCCGCATGCCGCAACTACTGAGCCTGCGTGCTGCAACTACTGAAGCCCGCGCACCTAGAGCCCATACTCCACAACAAGAGAAGCCACCGCAATGAGAAGCCCGAGCACTGCAACGAAGAGTAGCCCCTGCTCGCCACAACTAGAGAAAGCCCACACACAGTAACGAAGACCCAACGCAGCCAAAATAAATAAATAACCTTAAAAAAAAAGATATTCCATGCTAAAAAGAGCAGAGGTGACAATCTTATATCAGA
This sequence comes from Phocoena sinus, assembly GCF_008692025.1. Taxonomy (NCBI): domain Eukaryota; kingdom Metazoa; phylum Chordata; class Mammalia; order Artiodactyla; family Phocoenidae; genus Phocoena; species Phocoena sinus. The sequence goes on from NC_045781.1 coordinate 4,666,780, forward strand.
CAAATTTAATTAAAGAGAAAAACTGACACAAGACACAAAGGGTATTATATAATAATAAAACATACAAATCACCAAGAAGATATAACAATTATAAATATATATATATATATATATATATATATATATATATATATATATGTACATACATCTAACATTAGACCTCCCCGCGATATGGAGCAAACATTAACAGAAATATAGAAAGAAATAGACTAGAGCAAAACGTTGAGTAAGAGACTTCAATACTCCAGTTTTACATATGCATGAAAACAAAAAGAAGGCCAATAAAGAAACAGAAGACTTGGACAACACCATAGAACAACTGTACATAACAGACACGTACAGAACACTCCACCCAACAACAGCAGAAAACACATCCTTCAGGAGCACATGTGAAACATTCTCCAAGACGGAACATACCTTATACCACAAAACAAATCTTAACAAATTTAAGATGATTGAGGTGATAAAAAAAATCTTCTCCAAACACAATGAAATTTGGAATTTCCTGTCGTCCAGTCATTAGGGCTCTGTGCTTTCACCACCAAGGGCCCAGGTTCAATCCCTGGTCAGAGAACTAAGAGCCCACCGGCCGAAGTGACCAAATAAATAAATAAATAAGCACAATGAAATGATACTAGAAATAAAGAGCAGATGGAAAACAGGAAAATCCCCCCAATGTGGAAATTAAGCACCTCATTCTTAGAGAAGCAGTGGGTCAAAGAGGAAATTATAAGGAAACGGGAAAAACATCTGAATAAAAATTAAAACACAGCATACCAAATTTATCACAGGTAACCAAAGCTGTACTAATATGGAACTCTACACTGATAAATGCTTACAACAAAAAAAGGGAAAGATGCACACTCTGTACTACTGTTCAAGAAAGTAATAAACCTCCTAGCTAGAGCCATTAGACAAGAAAGAGAATTCTAAGCTACGCAAATTGAAAAAGAAGTCAAATTGTCTTTTCTTTTAGGTGACAAGGTTATAGATGTACAAACTAAAAAGGTTCCACAGTAAAACAACTATTTCAAAGAACAACTTTACAAAAGCTGGAGCATAAAACATCAGCACGCAAAACTCAGCTGCATTTCTGTACACAATGAACAATGTCCAAGAAAATTAGAAAACGATTCAATTTACTATAGCATTCAAAGGAACAGAATATTTAGGAAAGCATTAGCGAAGGAGGTGCAAGACTTGTATACTGAAAACTACTAAATGCTGCAAAAAGAAGTCCAAGGAGATACAAATAAATAGAAACATACCCTGTACTCATGGATTGGAAGACATAATACTCTTAAAATGACCATATTACCCAAAGTGCTCTATAGATGCAATGGACTCCCTATCAAAATTTCAATGGCAATGTTTGCAGTAATAGAAAAAATCATACTAAAATTCATATGGAATCTCAAGGGATCCCAAAGAGCCAAAATACTTCTGAAAAAGAAGATGGAGGCCGTCGTATTTGGATGTCAAAACATATTACAGAGTAATCAAGATGATGCTGTACTGGCAGAAACACAGACACATAAACCAATGGAACAGACGAGAATATCAAAAATAAGCCTTTGAATATATATAAAATGTATAGACAAGGGTGCCAAGATTACGAAGGGGAAACTGCAGTCTCAATAACAAATGGTGCAGAGAAACTAGATCTATTAGCAAAAAGATGAAGCTGTAAATCTACCTACAGCAAAGGTAAAAACTTCTGTGTCATAGGATACAACCCAGAGTAAAAAGACAACCTCTGAGGGACTTCCCTGGTGGCACAGTGCTTAATAATCCACCTGCCAAAGCAGGGCACACGGGTTGAAGCCCTGGTCCAGGAAGATCCCACATGCCGCGGAGCAAATAAGTAGTTACGCGTGCGCCACAACTACTCAGCCTGCGCTCTAGAGCCTGCGAGCCACAACTACTGAAGCCTGCACACCGAGAGCCCGTGCTCTGTAACAAGCGAAGCCACCACCATGAGAAGCCCACGCACTGCAACGAAGAGGAGCCCCCGCTCGCCGCAACTAGACAAAAGCCCACGCACAGCAACAAAGACCCAATGCAGCCAAAAATAAATAAATAAATAAATTTATTTTTTAAAAAAAAAGAACGACAACCTCTGAGGAATGGAGGTAATGAAAGTGATATGAAGAATTTCCAACTGTCAGAGATTTAGGTTGATTTCAAGACTAAATTTGCTAATGGACTAAAACACCCTCTATCACTGATGTCTGTTTCTGAACTTTCCATTCCATTCACAATCATTAAGAGCTGAAGTTCAGTGATTCACTCGTTTAGCTTAATTGCCTTAAAAAAGTCTGAACAAATTGCCCATAATTGGTATGATTTCCAGATTTTACCAGGTATTGTGCATATTAGTATCTGACTTCCATGTGCAGCATCTTTATACTTGTTTACAGAGAGCGGACAGTGCATCCAGATGGGGCCCTAAAAAATCCCGGCTGTCCAATAGCACTGACACCACGTCTCTAATCCATGGGTGTGAAGCCCTGCCCAGTGGGGACTCCTCACAAGTTCCAGGTCACTGAGTCATGGGGAGACAGGATCTAAGTGGAGATGACAGGCCCTGAGGGAAGGACCCGGGTGACAGTGAATGTACAGGTGGCAGGCAGGACACTTCAGAGTCAGAGATTAGTGAGTCCAAAGAAGGGCATCTCAGGAAGGACAGACAGAAGAATCAGCTGAGAATACGACTACCTGAGAAAGAGCCATTTCTGACTCCTTTTCTTTCCTCTTCCTCCTCTTCCGGGCTTCTTACCCAGGTAGCGATACTCTTTAGATGTTGACCCTGAAAGTTGGAAACATGCCGTTTAATGCTTGGAATCAACACACCTCCTTCCTGAGTCACCACCACACACACAGGGAAGCCCTCAGCATGTGGAACAGACGGTCCTCTGCTGCCCACTGTCCCAGGGGGCACTCAGGACAGTAAACTCCCACACAGAGACCTACACAGGAGTTTCCCCACCCTTTCTTCAGATCAGGCTCCCCTCCTGGTGAGGCCCTCACGTACCCAGCAGCAGCGGGCACCTCAGCTGGACCCGACGATCCCCTGCAGGTCACAGACCAGCCCTGCTCCATCCCCACGCAGAGCAGAGCCCTCACCCTCAGCCCAGATCTCAGCCCTCAGGAATGGGGGGACTCAGAGTCCTGATGTTCAATGATGCATCCGGATTGGAATCACCTGGGGCACCTCAAATATTATTGAGGTTGGACCCCACACCGACAATATTAAGTGAAATCTCTGGTCAAAGGGTACAAAACATGTATATGAAAAATGCCTCAGTGATCTAATGGGAAGCCTGTGTTGAGCAACACCCGCAGGAGCCTAGTCCAGCACAGCCCCCACTTTCTTTTTTTTTTCTAGCTTTACTGAGGTGTAATTGATGAGTAAGAATGGTGTACGTGAGTCATCGGATGTCGTTATTTTACACATGCAAACACTATGCAATAATAATCACAATAAAGTAACTTTCAATTCCATCAACTCACAGTAATCTCTGTATCTGTCTGCTGAGAACACTTAAGTATTACTCTCTGGAAATTCCAAGTACATAATAACACAGTGGATTCACCATAGTCAGCATGCTGTACATGAGATGTATATGTTGTACACATTTACAACTGAATGTTGTATCCTTCGACCAACATCTCCCCAGTTACCACACTACCCAAACCCTCGTAAGAACCTTTATACTCTACGGCTCTATAAGTCTGATATTTCTACTTTCCACAAAAAATGTCTGTCTTTTTCTGTCATAATAATGTCATAATTTATGGATGACATAAATTTTCTACATCCATTCACTTGTCAACAAACATTTGGTTCTTTCAACATCTTGCCTGCTGTGAATAATGCAGTAATGGTCAATGGAGGGCAAATATTTCCCTCACTATAATGATTTTGTTTCCTTTGGATAACTAGCCAGAGGAAGGTGTCATACACTGTTTGCCTGTTCTATGTTTTTTTTTTTGCGGTACACGGGCCTCTCACTGTTGTGGCCTCTCCTGTTCCGGAGCGCTCCGGACGCACAGGCTCAGCGGCCATGGCTCACGGGCCCAGCCGCTCTGCGGCATGTGGGATCTTCCCGGACCGGGGCACGAACCCGTGTCCCCTGCATCGGCAGGCAGACTCTCAACCACTGCGCCAACAGGGAAGCCCCTGGTGCTAAAGTTTTGAAAAATTGACACTATAATGTTAGAAAAGAAAGATATGAGTTGATTGTAGAAGACCAAAAATTATTCCAGAAAGAAATACTTATTTATAGGAAAGGAGAAATTGAATGAACTAAGATTTATTCCAACTTACAAAACAAATGATACAGAATAGAGAAAGAAAAACTAAATGCATTACACACACAAAAAATACTTTAAATAAATGTTCCTCTAAAAAGGCACCATGTAGTGACAGAGTCAGTCATTTCTTGCCCCAGGTGTCCTCTCCCCTGACCTCTACTCCATGCCAGGAAAAGGGAAGGGCGTGACCCACAACTAAGTGAATCAAGTCACTGTCCCCCTGGCTGAACAGGGATTGCAAATGGAAGTTATCTTCTCATATAAATAATTACAAAATGCATAAGCCTGTAGTCAGCAGGTTTGCAATTCTCATCCTCATTTGTATAATTTAAACAAATTTTAAATGTACTATATTCTAAAACCACAAATCATATATCACGACTTAATCATCCATATCCAAACAACTCACCATCCAACTGCATCCAGCTCCCACCACCTACCTGCACTACTATGTGTTTCCATTTCATTCCGTTTATCTGTCTCCCTAGTTTTCTCCGTCTACGTCTCTCCTCCGCTCTCCTGCTGTTCCTGCACTCTTCTCTATTTCCTCCCTCACACCTGGCCTGCCCCACTCTGCAACCTGTTCCCCCTTGTTCCTCTTTCTCCCCCACCTCCGCTCCCTGTCTACCCTCTGGGTTACACCTCTTCTGGTCCCCTTACATTCCGTTCCTCCCCACTCGCCGGCACTTCAGTTGGCGACGCTTCCTTCCTGCTCTGTCTTCCTCTGCTCTTCGTGTCCCCCTTTGTCCTCTTTCTCTCCCAGCAACTGTTGCTCTGAAAGCCTTCGTTCCACCTTTTATCCTCTCCCGGACTCACTGTGTGCAGGGCCTCACCACTGCTGCCCTCGCTCCTACCAGGCCTCTCGCCATGCTGCTCACCCGGAGATCCGGCTTTTTAAATTTACTTCTCTATTTTATTCGCCCGCTAGTTTCAAGGCTAAATCTATTTCATTTCACTATCTCTTTGCAAGTCCCTCAGCCACCGTCTAAGTTCCCATTGGTTCTCCCTCATTCTTTTCTGCTTCTCAGTTTTTCTATCCCTCTCTCGGTCGCTCTGTCTCTGCTTCTCCTGATCCCCCTTCACCCCCATATTTAGAAAGACGCCGAGTGAATAAGATGCCCGCCTACCGCAAGAGGCCATTTTCCACCTGAGTTGAACTTGGGACGGAAGAACCATGGCTGTCCACAAGGCTGGCGCAGGTCACGTCCCCCTACGCGGGATGAGGAGAAGGGCTGACCAGGAAAGAAGCCTGTGGAGCAGAAGGACCGGCCTGAGGAGACGCGAGGACAGAGGCGCTGGGAGGGAGGGAGGGGGTCTCAGGAGAGGGGCGGGCTCTGCAGAACCCCAGGACCGGGGAGAGGACGCGGCCTGTCCGGGAGCGGGGCGGCCGGCGTTGCCCTCCAGGGGCCGAGAGGGCGAGGCTAGGGGTGGGGTGGAGGGCGAATCCACCTCGCGGTCAAGGACTTTACAAGGGGAGGCCGAGACAGTTAACAGGTTGTAAGCAGCGAAGTGTTGCGAAAGGCGGTGTCTACGTGGACCGAAGGTAGAAAATACAGGGCAAGGACCATCCTCAGAGAAATTTACAACCCGAAGAGAAAAGATTCCCGAAAAGATTCAGACCGGCTAGATCTGAATTTACCTGGGGTAAATTCAGGGGCGGGTGTGGGGATTTTAGGTCCGTAGTCACTCACAAGACCCTGAGGAGGTAGTAGGAGAGGCCCGCAGCGAAACTTTTCAGCAGAAAGGAGAAGCTCACTCTGTCGAAAGACCTTCACGCTCCACTCTCCACTTCCAGGTCCTATGGAAACTACTAGCGCCCGATTAGAAGCAGGGCTTCCGGGGGGCGGGGCCTGGGCAGAGCGCTTCCGGCGAGGGGCGGGGCGAGGAGAGTGCCCAGTTCGGCCGCAGGGAGAGGGAGAAGGAGGGGCAGGGGGCGGGCACTGTAAGGTGCTTCCCAGTCAGCTCATGTGCTTCCTTTAAGTTACTGTCTGTAAGTTTTTTTTGTTTTATTTTGCTTTGATAGGTAAGAAGTGGATTTATTTAGAGAGAAACGTACTACACAGACAGAAGGTGGGCCATCTCAAAATGGGAGAGGACTTGCAGTGGTTGAGAGTCCGCCTGCCGATGCAGGGGACACGGGTTCGTGCCCCGGTCCGGGAAGATCCCACATGCCGCAGAGCGGCTGGGCCCGTGAGCCATGACCACTGAGCCTGTGCGTCCGGAGCTTGTGCTCCGCAACGGGAGAGGCCACAACAGTGAGAGGCCCGTGTACCGCGAAAAAAAAAAAATTGGATTCGTGACTTAGCCTTATAATCAGATTCTCCTCTATTGTTCTGTGTTTAATGAAATGTACCACCACTGACTCATTTCCCTGATTGGAAACATGGAAGTCCACACTGAAACGTCTTTTTTGCCAACATGGCTAGTTTGAAATTTTCCATAATACAGACTAATCTTTCTAATAAACATCCCAAAATTTATTCCGGTCACTGAAACTTTTAAAAAATGTTATGTCTTCATATGTATGCTACACCAGGACATTCTGCTCATTTTGACTGAAAATATTTTAAATGCTAATATCCCTATGTAAACATCATGTTTCAATTGATTGCCATTTCTCTATGGATGAAATCTTCCACCTGTAGGGATGTAGGAAAACATACTTTGTAGTAAATGTTTAACGACAGATATTGCCATAAAACTATTGAGGTAGAAATGAAGTTATTGCATAGTTGATAATCTAGTTTTACTTTCTTTAGGGTACATATTAAAGAGAATATACCTCCCCACTAAATGCCCTTAGAAATATGGCAAAGTTAATTATTCCTCAGATGAAAATAAATCCCAATGTCATCTGAATACTATATATTTTACAGGCTTATAAGAGAACTTTCAGCAATAGAACACAAACAGCTAAAATACATTACAGTTTAAAAATCAAAGGTAAATTTCTAATTACTCTCATAATGAACATATAGTGAATTTGAAATTGCATTATATTTAGTTATTATTGACTTAAGTATATTATGATGTAAACAAGTTTTTCTCAAAGCTCTTTGAAGGTAATTCAGGATAAGCGTTTTGCAAAATAAGGCAGTTCTCATCAAAAGAGAAAAATTTTTTCTTATTGCCCTTCCTCCTTTTATTTTATCTATATGAAATGATGGATGCTAATTAAACATATTGTGGTAATCATTTCACAATACCGGGAAGTCAGACTATTTTGCCTTACACCTTAAACATATAGTGATGTATGTAATTGTATAAAAAGTTGTTTATACAACTCACTGTGTAAAGACTTGGTTTTAAAACGGCAAATAGTTAAAACACGTTAGCAAAAAAACCCCTACAATTTATAACAATTTTAAAAATAATTTTATTTATTTATTATTTGGCTGTGTTGCTGTGTGTGGGCTTTCTCTAGTTGCGGCGAGCGGGCCCTACTCTTTGTTGCGGTGCGCAGGCTTCTCATTGCGGTGGCTTCTCTCATTGTGGAGCACGGGCTCTAGGCGTGTGGGCTTCAGTAGTTGTAGCACGTGGGCTCAGTAGTTGTGGCTCATAGGCTCTAGAGCGCAGGCTCAGTAGCTGTGGCACACGGGCTCAGTTGCTCCGCGGCATGTGGGATCTTCCCGGACCAGGGCTTGAACCTGTGTCCCCTGCATTAGCAGGTAGATTCCCAACCACTAGCGCCACCAGGGAAGTCCAATTTATAACAATTTTGGAAACGTTTTGCTCTTTTTGAAGCAACGGTTACTGACCTAAATTATCACTTGCCTTAGTCCTCCAGTCTCAGACCCTACGTCTGGTCCCTGAGTCTCTGGAACTGAGCAGTTTGTTAAATTTGGCCTTTGGAGTGAAAGGGGAATAGAAACGGGGAAGCTATTCTGCAGGGTGTCAGTATGAAATAGCCCATTCGACCCAGGGAGAGTTTTGTATTTCTCATTTTAGTGTATAATACAGAGACAAGTTCAGTTCTTATTTCCTACTGCTAAAATTAATTCTAATTGCACAAAATGTTCCTGGAGCCAACCACTGCCCCATGCCCACCAGTCTAGGAGACCCACATTTCCAGAAACCTGAATAACTTTGGCCTTACTAGCAGGACATGAGAGCAACCTACTGTTAGAAACAGATTTTATTTAAACCGTGTTCAACTTCTTTATAGGAAACATCTTAGTTTACGACATAACTGGCCACCACAATCGTAAGCTTTAACTTAAAATTTTTACAGGCTGCAATTTGAAACAAGCCAGTCAAGTACAGGGAAACACCTTCCGGCCCCTCTCCCTTCCCAGCCCTCCCGCGTTCCCTTCCCGGACAGGGTTCCCCTCACCGACCCCCAAACACTGCCGTAGCGGTCCGTCCAGGCCCCGCCCCGGCCGGTCGGCCTCTTCACGAGGCGCATGCGCAGTTCTCTACGGCCCCGGAAATGGAATTCTTGGAACGAAGTAGCAACGCAGAGCGTTTCTCTTTGCTAGTTGAAATCTGTGCTTCGCGGTCCCTTTACTCCATCCTCAGGGTTTTGGAGTCATTGCGGTCTTTTAATTCCCACTTCCGCCCCTCCTCCCCACGTAAATCACTGTTACTGATCGCGGACCGTTTCCCTTTGGGTTTCAAATTTCTCTGAGGCCAGTACCGAAGCCCTTGCCTTTTCTGCTTTCGGTCCACATAGAAACCGCCTTTCAGGACATTTTCCTGCTTGAAACCCTTTAGTACCTCCGCATTTGGCAAAACTGGTTTTATGACCTTGCCTTTATGTGAAGGGAGTGAGAAATTAGGGGAATACATGGCTATGCGTGAGAAGCTAGTAGAGTGAGTAACGTCAGTAGACTGGAATGGTCTCCATCATACATAACGAGCAAAGTGTAAATATCATATATATATGTAGCACTTTTGTTGTAAAAAATACACCTAAAAATAATATGAAAGGTATCTTATTTTTGGCTGCATTGGGCCTTTGTTGCTGCTCGTGGGCTTTCTCTAGTTGCGGTGCGCGGGCTTCTCATTGCAGTGGCTTCTCTTGTTGTGGAGCACGGGCTCTAGGCACGCGGGCCCAGTAGTTGTGGCTCACGGGCTCTAGAGCGCAGGCTCATCAGTTGTGGTGCATAGGCTTAGTTGCTCCGCAGCATATGGGATCTTCTCAGACCAGGGCTCGAACCCATGTCCTCTGCATTGGCAGGCAGATTCTTAACCACTGCACCACCTGGGAAGTCCAAGGTATCCTTTAAAAAAAATATTTGGCTGCGTTGGTTCTAGATCTTTAGTTGTGGCATGCACATGGGATCTAGTTCCCTGACCAAGGATGCAACCCGGACCCTCTGCATTGGGAGTGTGGAGTCTTAGCCACTGGACCGTTAGGGAAGTCCCAGGAATCTTTATTATTTTTTAAAAATAAATTTATTTTTGGCTGCATTGGGTCTTTGTTGCTGCGCCCAGGCTTTCTCTGGTTGCTGCAAGCAGGGGCTACTCTTAGTTGCGGTGTGCGGGCTTCTCATTGCGGTGGCTTCTCTTGTTGCGGAGCATGGGCTCTAGGTGTGCAGGCTTCAGTTGTGGCACATGGGCTCAGTAGTTGTGGCTCGCGGCTCTAGAGCACAGGCCAGGCTCTAGTTGTGGCGCATGGGCTCAGTAGTTGTGGCTTGCAGGCTCTAGAGCGCAGATTCAGTAGCTGTGGCACATGGGCTTAGTTGCTCTGCGGCATATGGGATCTTCCCGGGCCAGGGCTCCAACCCGTGTCCCCTGCATTGGCAGGCAGATTCTTAACCACTGAGCCACCAGGGAAGAGGGAAGTCCCAGGTATCTTATTAAAAAAAGGAAATATGGGACTTCCCTGGCGGTCCAGTGGTTAAGACTCTGCACTTCCACTGCAGGGCAGCAGGTTGGATCCCTGGTCGGCGAACTAAGATCCTAAATGCAGTGTGGCTCGGTCAACAACAACAAAATATATATATATGCTTGGGAATTCCCTGGCGGGCCCTGAGGTTTCACTACAGAGGGCCAGGGTTCAATCCCTGGTTGGGGAAATATGATTCTGCAAGCTGCACGGTGCGGTCAAAAAAAATATATATATATGCTTGAGAACGGATTGTAATGTGGATACTTGTAGTACATATATTTGATATAATTTTGATGTTTGGGAGTCAATATTTTGTATGTGGACAATGAAAAAATTAAAAATGATAAGAATCATTTCATGTCCAGAAACATATAGCTTTCTGGAATGCCTTGGCAGTCCAATGGTTAGGATTCCAAGACTTCACTGGCGAGGGCCTGGGTTCAACCCCTGGTCGGGGAACTAAGATCCTGCAAGCCCTGCTACCAGGCCAAAGAAAGAAACATAACTTTAAAATAACATTTTAAGGGGGAGTTCCCTGGCGGTTCAGTGGCTGGGACTCCGCGCTTTCACTGCAGGAGGCACGGGTTTGATCCCTGGTCGGGGAACTGGGATCCCACAAGCTGTGCAGTGGGGCCAAGAGAATTGTTTTTAAGTGAATGATTAAACAAATAAATAATAAAATAAAAATTAAAGTAGCATTTTAAGTGCCTACCCTCAATTGAATATATTCTGTAGTTTCAAGGAAATCTTATTTAATTCTCTATTCCTCTATAGGAAGTACTTAAGGTAGCTTCTCCAATTCTGATCATCCCTCAGATATAACAGGTATGTTAATATCACATAGTAGTTTAATAGTAAATTAAATGTGGAGTTAATAAGAGCACTCATCGGAAAGGAACAGCAATTTACCAATACACTAAAAGTCTAAGGGCTCACTTGATTTCTTTGCTTGGCTTTTTAGCCCTCAGTGTGAACTTCCTGTTTGTGGTGGGACTGAAGTATTAACTGAGCTCATGTAGTTCTGAGGCTCCCTTCCTCAGGTGAAGGCAGCACCATGAAACTGGGCAATTTTAGTAAGGTTATTTTACAAATATTCAATGATAAAGCAGTTGGAAGTGTTAAAACTGAAAACCTGTAGTCAACCCAGTGTAGTTAGACAAAGAAGGTAATATATCTGTAGTTGAATCAAAATTAAACGGACATTCTAATGGAAAGAGGCAATATATGAGAGAAGGAATGAGAGACAATGAGTTCTCACCTATAACCTTGACTTTGGGAGGTTAAGGTGGGCAGAAAAAAGAAAAGGTCATTGAAAATGTACCAGTCACCTTTTTACACGTTTTGTTATGTAACAAGTATTCCTGAATTTTCAATGTCTTACAACAACAAACATTTATTTCTTCCTCATATCATATGTACCATTACTCACCCCTTGCTTGTTTGTATAATTTGATTCTGTCATTCAGCATAAAATTTCAGTCTATCCAAGACCCTTCTTGCAGTAGAGAGAAGACAGGGTTATACGAAACAAACAGAAGATTTGAAAGCTTCCATTTAAACTTGAAATATGCCTTTCTACTCACACCAAATTGGCCCACACAAAATTGGCTTTTTTTTATGCAAAAAGCCAAGCTTGCATAAAATGGGCAAGGAAGTGCAATCTTCTCAAGTGAAAGGAAGGGTTGCCTAAGTCAAGTGGCCAAGACTGATACCAAAGGGCAGACATGTATGATCTCACAGAAAGGTGATAAAGGATTGTAAATAATATTAGTATATATGATAACTGCAGCTTTTCTCAGAAACGATTTTTCCCTCCTTTGTTCACACTAAACAAAACTACTGATTATTAGATAAAATAGGGAATATCACTATAGAACATGCAGACAAGGATAGAAATGAACTATTACAAAAACTCTACAAAATAATACTTAAAAACTAAGATGAAATGGACTGATTCCATGAAACGAGTAACCTAAATCACCAATGTGAAACAGATTACTTGAATAGCTACCTTGAATTACAAAGAAAATTTTAAATTTCAAAATCCCCACTACCCAAGAAAGAAATCTGCAAGCTGAGATGGTGACTGTGAGATCCTAAATACACTACTCCATAATATGGCTGTTTCAGTATCTATCTGGTATAGTCTAGTGGCCTGCTGGGGCCGTGAACTGACATTAGCCTTTCCTTTGACAGCACATCCTAGGTTAACAGCCCAGGGTCACAGGGATATGACTCCCTGGACTGCCCTCGTGACAACCACGCTTCCCCATCACCCCTGGCCTTCCCCTGGTTCTTCTTTAAATCTGGCTCCCCTTCCCCCACTGAAGCTTAGTAATGCCTTTTCTTTCTGGTTTGAATTCACCAATTCCATTTAAACAGCCTATCCATGGACCCTAAAGAAGGTTTACGCCCCAGGTCCGGCCCCATGCTCTCTGCCTAGACCCTACCTGGACTTCTTACATGTTCCCTCCAGCTATACCTTCCTTGTAGCTCCTCCAGAATCTGTTAGTAATAAACGTCTCCATTTCACTTTCTCTTGCAGTCTTGTGGAGTTGTTGCCTAACTTTCAACACTCAGGGGCTCAACTTTACAAAAGGTAATTTAACAAAGTCACAACGATGGCATTCAACAATTCTATCAAGTTTATAAAGAAGAATTACCAGTAATTCCATACGATTTCTTTTTTAATTTTTAAACTTTTATTGGAGTATAGTTGATTTGCAATGTTGTTTCAGGTGTACAGCAAAGTGAATCAGTTATACATATATCCACTTTTTTTGTCTTGTTTTTTCAGATTCTTTTCCCATATAGGCCATCAGAGTATGGAGTAGAGTTCCCTGTGCTATACAGCAGGCTATAAAATTTTTTAAGACAAGAAAAGGAGGGAGTACTTGTCAACTCAATTTATAAGGCCAGTATTACTAGGATAAAAAACTAGACAAAGTTAATAGAAAAAAAAGAGAAAGTAAACAAAACGACCAATTAAATCCCACATGAAGATTCAAAAATTCATCATAGGGCTTCGCTGGTGGCGCAGTGGTGGCACAGTCCGCCTGCCGATGCAGGGGACACGGGTTCGTGCCCGGGTCCAGGAAGATCCCACATGCCGCGGAGCGGCTGGGCCCGTGAGCCATGGCCACTGAGCCTGCACATCCGGAACCTGTGCTCCGCAACAGGAGAGGCCACAACAGTGAGAGGCCCGCGTACCGCAAAAAAAAATAATAATAAATAAATCATCATAAAATATTACTAACAGAAATGAATCACAGACAGAAAGAATTCATATTAAAGATAATATAAATCAGGGAATTCCTTGGCAGTCCAGTGGTTAGGACTCATCACTTTTGCTGCCGGGGCCCGGGTTCAATCCCTGGTTGGGGAACTAAGATCCCGCAAGCCACATGGTACAGCCTAAATAAATAAATAAATAAATAAATAAATAAATAATCAAGATCACTTATCAAAGAAAAATACATTATTCTTGGTTGGGAACAAATTCTATGTGGAGGATACTGGGTGTCAGTTGACATATTAAAAGCAGCACAAATGTTATTTTCTCTGCAAGATCTTCTGGTTCTGAATGTGAACATATCAATAGGAAAGGGCAGCACAGCTTCCAGACACTTGGGAATGGAGATTCTCTCCCTGTCACACACTATAATTGGAATTCTGCAGTCTATCTCATTCATCCTTATAATTTCTTTCACTTCACTGCATGTTTGTTCAATTCCACACACACTTGACTTTCAAGCACCTGACCATAGCCAAGTCCCACAAGAGAGATTTCATGTCACCATTTTGCCATTCCAGTTTTTTCACTGAACTAAAGCCCTAAAGTAACAGTTTTTCTTCATATTTATAATGCACCCACTTTGTACCTGTCATTGCCTTATGGGCATTATCATGTCACAGAAGTCCCAGAACAACTCACTGATTTACATATCCCATGCTATAAAACAGGAGAAATATATGTGACAGAAAAAATTATCACTAAGGAAACAATTCAGAACATTTTTTATTACAGTAGAAAACAATATAACACATTGTGTACCAGCATAATTTGAAACTCAAATTTTAATAGCATTTAGAAAATTGCTCTTTGAGTAAACTGCTTAGTTATATTATCTAATAAACATTTCCAAACATTAATTTTATTAAACTAAGGTAAAAATATCTCTGACAAGTTATCCAAATAGGATTTTACAAGCATTTTCAAGAACCATATTGAACAATGGAATGTACGTGTGCTGCAGAAAAAGAAATGTAAGAAATTATTAGCATGAAGAAAAGTACGTTTGCCAAGTCAAGAACTCAGGAATTTCAAGAGTAAGCATTCAGTGTTTGTTTTCTTTTCTTTTTGGGTGAAGTAGAGAAGAACAGCTTTATTGCTCTGCCAGGCAAAGGGGCCACAGCAGGCTAATGCCCTCAAAACTGTGTTTCCCAACCTGGAGTGGGTAGTGAGTTTTATAGTAATGGTTCAGAGAGGGCGTGATAAGCTTGAGGGCATTCTTTTGACTGGCTGGTGGTGAGGTAAGTGGAAGTCAACATCCTCAACCTTCTCCTTCCCACCAGTCTGGGGTGTCCATGCTTGTGGGTAGCACACGGTTAATTTCTCCCACCTGGTGGGGGTTTCAGTATCTGGTCTCTGGACTCACTGAGCCTCAGGTTCTTTGTGTCTCAGCGCAGAAGGAATTCAGCAAGAGGTAAAGTGACAGGCAAGAAGTAGACTTATTAATATAGGACACCTATGAGGGATACAAGTGGGTAGGCGAGGGGGCTCTGCCTCAGTGTTTTATTAAAGAGTCTGACTCCATTTTTTCTTTTCTTTTCTTTTTTTTGGCTGCACCATGCGGCTTGTGGGATCTTAGTTCTCCGACCACGGACTGTTCTAACCAGCGGACTGCCAGGGAATTTCCCCTGACTCCATTTTTTGATGTTTGACTGTTGACACCTCAGGAAAACCTCTTCTTATTCAGCCTATCTGGACAAACTGATCAAAAAGCCTAAGGGCTCCTTCCTTTGAGAGGAACTGGACATTGAAACCGTAAGCTTATCCTCCAACAAGCCTCACCCAGTAATTAAATTTTCCTCTAATGTTAACTGCTCTCCCTTCAATTCCCAAGAATGAGTCTAATTTCTCATTAAACATAGATGCAAACATCAGCAATCCACATGCAGTGGAGGAAGTGACCAACTTTTCTGACACATTGTTCCTACCACATAATCAGCCCCTAGGAACCTGTCACTCTCCTCTCTCGGCAAGTCCAGTCCCTAATGTCCTTACTGCTCTGCTCTGTTCACGGTCATCGGGTAGAGCATTCTGCCCTATAACGCACAGTGGCCTGTCCACGGACCCTGAGCATAGCAAGCGTGATCAGTCAAGGCAGTTTTAGATTATTCTCTGCTCCTCCCTGTTGCTAATTCACAACTACTGAATGTGGTAATTCAGCGTCGTTTTTCCAGGGAGCACGGATGTGAATGAACCACACCTAATGAAGTTGGCCCCCTTATGTTACTGATTCCTTCCCAGAGACAGTCATCAAAGGCCTGTAATGAAGGCATAAGATCAACAGACTTCAAACTTCAGGTTGAAAGGCATAAATTGTAATGTGGCTTTTTCAATAAAATTCAATTAATAGAATATTTACAGCGAAGATAATTGGCCATTCGCACGTTATTCTTCCTGTCACATACATACCATTTCATAATTTTTAACATACTGTGACTTGTAATGATTCTAAGGTACATAACAATCTCACATTAATCCTGGAGAAACACTTATTCCTAGTATAGATTCTCTGATATGCAGGCTGATTTAAGAATGGCGCAAAAAATTTACCTAACTCATTACATTTGTAAGGATTATCCCTCATATGAGATCTGTGGTGAAACCTCAGGACGCATCGTTTCATCAAATTCTTTCCATGTTCAGTAAATCTCTATAGTTTCCAACCTGTATGAATTTTATCATTACACTGAAGGTGTAGATACCTGATGAAAACTTTTACAACATTCATTACATTTGAAACGTTGCTCTCCAAACTAAATCCTCTATGTTTCAGAAACTCCATCTTTAGGTACAAGCCTTAGCACACATATTAGTTCGTGTGGTTCCTCTCAAAGATACATGCTGAGAAGTCTGGTGAATTGTGCAGCCAGGATAAAGCCTCTGTTCATACATTTGTAGTGTTTCTCTTCAGGGGACTCTGCACTGTTGCCAAATACTGGAACTCAAGGTAAAGGTTTTGCCACACTAGTTGCATTAGTAAGGGATAGTTCCAGTACCTTCCCATCTTGTGATTTTTGCGTAAAATCCTTACCACACACATAATTATCTGAGTGGTTTCTCTCCAGGATAAATATTCCAATATCTAGTGACAAGTGAGCACTAACTTGCAACTTTGCCACATTCGGTACATCTGTAATGTTCCGTCCACTATGGATTATCTGATGATTGGCGGGATGTGAGCCCTGAGTAAAGGTTTTGCCCATTCATGGCATTTGTGAGGTAATCTCCAGAATGAATTCTTTGGTGAATGACTTCCTTGCCTAAGGACTGGTCATACTAAACACACCTACCCGATGAAGGCTAAGATGTGAACAGTGAAGCCTAAGATGTGGACAGCTGCTAAAACCCCTGCTTAAAGTTCGTCATCAGTGAGGCTTACCTGACAGTAAGATAAGCTTCTAAGTACACTGACGGATTTTTCACACTCATCACATTTGTCAGGCAGCTTTCCAATATGAAACTTCGGTGCACCTTAAGGTATGAATTTTGACTGAAGACTTTGAGAAATTCAATACATTTCTAGAGTTTCTGTCCAGTATAGATTATGTGATGGTGAGGCTTTGCCACACTCATGACATGTGCACAGCTTCTCTCCACTATGAATCTCCCATGAATTTTAAGTGTCAATTTTGTTTTGTTTTGTTTTTTAAGGATTTTTAAAATATTTATTTATTTATGGCTGCATTGGGTCTTCACTGCCACAAGCAGGCTTTTCTCTAGTTGCAGCGAGCGGGGGCTACTGTTCGTTGTGGTGAGCAGGCTTCTCACTGCGGTGGCTTCTCTTGTTGCAGAGCATGGGCTCTAGGTACACAGGCTTTAGTAGCTGTGGCATGCGGGCTCAGTAGTTGTGGCTCACGGGCTCTAGAGCACAGGCTCAGTAGTTGTGGCGCACGGGCTTAGTTGCTCTGCAGCATGTAGGATCTTCCCAGGCCAGGGATCGAACCTGTGTCTCCTGCATTGGCAGGCGGATTCTTAACCACTGTGCCACCAGGGAAGCCCAAAGTGTCAATTTTGAGTGAAGACCTTCCCACATACATCACGTTAATATGATTCCCCCTTTGTACTTATTACCTGATATGTAGTGAGAGTTGAGATCTAAGTAAACGTTTTTCAACAGTTTTTATCTTTGTAAGGTTTCGCTTTTGTATGAACACTCTGATGCTTTGCAAGGTATGCTTTTCGACTAAAGCACCTGCCACACTCGTTACACTTGTAAGGTTTCTCTCCAGTATGAATTCTCTGATGAATTACGAGATTTGAATTCCGATTGAAGACCTTGCCACACTCACTACATTTGTAAGGTTTCTCTCCAGTATGAACTCTCCGGTGAATTGCAAGGTATGAATTATAACTAAAGACTCTGCCACATATATCACATTTACATAATTTCTGCCCTGTATGGATTATCTGATGTCTCCTGAGGTTTGAGCTGTGATTAAAGATTTTGCCACAGTCTTTACATTGGTAAGGTTTCTCCCCAGTATGAATTCTCCGATGAACTGCAAGGTATGAATTTTGACCGAAGACTTTGCCACATACATCACATTTATATGGCTTATCTCCTGAATGGATGATTTGATGTTGTATGAGGTGTGAGCCAAAATAAAAGGTTCTGCCACACTCATTACATTTGTAGTGTTTCTCTCCAGTATGAATTATCTGATGACTGACAAGGGTTGATCTAATACTAAATACCTTACCACACTCATCACATTTGTAAGGTTTCTCTCCAGTATGAATTCTCTGATGACTTGCAAGGTTTCCTTTTTGACTAAAAGCCTTGCCGCACTCATTACACTTGTAAGGTTTCTCTCCAGTATGAATTCTGCGATGTTTTGCAAGGTATGAATTCTGACTAAAGACCTTGCCACATTCATTACATTTGTATGGTTTCTCTCCAGTATGAATTCTCTGATGAACTGCAAGGTATGAACTTTGACTAAACACTTTTTCACATACATCACATTTATATAAGTTCTCTTTTGTATGGATTATCTGATGTCCAGTGAGGTGCAAGCCACGATTAAGGGTTTTACCACACTCGTTATATTTGTAAGATTTCTCTTCAGTATGAATCGTTCGATGAATTGCAAGGTCTGAATTTCGACTAAAGACTTTGCAACATACATCACAATTAAGTATTTTCTCTTTTGTATGGATCAACTGATGCTGAGTGAGATCTGAGCCCTGATGAACGGTTTTGCCACACTGATTACACTTGTAAGGGCTTTCCATGCATGCACTCTGGTCTTGTGTCAGTATTGATGGATGTATAAAATCATTCTCATATGAATTAGAAATGGTGGTTTGGACAGTAGGAGAAGTTCCCTGAAGTGGTGAAAATGAGGCACTAATGCTGATACTCTTGTCAGCTTGATTAAATTCATCAATTTTCTCTTCACTTTTGAAAATACGCAGTTCATCCTGAAAGCTTAACGCCAGCCTGTTTTCAATAGGCTTGATTCCTGCAACACTTCTACCATGTCGATCTCTCTTATCAGCCAGCTTTTTGTTATGGTTTATAGGCATTCCTTTATAATTTCTTTCCTCATCTCTTGGCTGAGACTCAAAGTCATGTACATTTTCCTGGATTTCCCTGAGGTAAAAATGCTTGATTTTTTCATGTCTTCCCAATATCAGTGTTTGGAATACTTCTGCTCTATCAGTGTTTGCATTTAGTTGTAATTTCTTGATCACATGTACGTGAGAGATATCTACAAGATATAAAGAACCGTAAGTATCCTATTCATCCCAATTCATAAGTAAATAGTTCATGTTAAACACATATTACACCAAAATTAGTACTTACACAAAACAGAGTTACGAAAATTCCCAACCATGATATTAAAACCTTTACAAACACAAAAGGAATGATTCTTTACTAAAGATAAAGTGATCGAGATAATTCCACTTAAATTTTCGGTACCCAATTTTCAAATAACCTATGATAAAAACACTCAGATTGAGAAAACTTCTGTTAGCTGTCAAAGAAAGTGTATTTTTCAGCCATGACACCGAAGCATATACCAATTAGCAGTAAACATACTGGTGCCTCGTAACTGAGGAGAAAAGAACATTATACTATACATATATTGTGCATACTTGTTAAGTAGAAATGAATGCTAAAAAAACAGACAGTAAATAATTGTAACAGTAAATAATGCAAAACTAACTTATTCAATGAATAATCTCAAGGAGTGGCGGTTTCCAATTGGGAAACAAATATAGCATACAGAAAATGGTGAATATGATAAAACAGTATTTTAAAAAACAAAATGTTCTTCTAAAAACGTGCTGTAAATCTATGTACCCAGGAAGAAGCATAAAACATTCTGAAAGACCACCTTCTGTATATCACAATTAAATATCAATAAATGAAATATTCTCCAGTTATATTAACAGCCATTAAATAGAACAACTCCCTATCCGTTCAGTGCCCTAAAATATCCAGTTCATTGGCTCCAAAATATATGTAATGAAGAGAGAGCAATTTTTGAATTTATTTAACTAGGTTCATACAACAAATTGCAAAAGAAAGGCATACAATATATAAGGCAAAAAAAGGGACATCATAATAAACATGCCAGAATATTAATATACTTTTTTATACAAAAGCCACTTTTGATTCATTAATATAAAAACAATGCACTATTTCTGGGAATTCCCTGGCAGTCCAGTGGTTAGAATTCAGCACTTTCACTGCCATGGGCCCGGTTCCATTCCTGGTTGAGAAAGTAAGGTCCCGCAAGCAGCGTGGTATGGCCAAAAACACAAACAAACAAACAAACAAAAAAACCCAAAAAATCCCCACTATTTCAAGCCATCTAACATTACTAGTTTCTTTCGAAAGGCTTGAGGAAACTTATCAGAAGTTTTTAAGTAAGGAAAGTGGAATCAGGTTTCTGTGCATGACCCCAAATGATGCAGAAAGCAGTGAGAACCATGATGTGGACCTTGACCAACAGACTGAGACAACATACTCTTAAGCATGACCACCCGCCCAACAGCAGCAGAGGACAGATTACAAAATATGACAAAAAACATCAGGAGTTGACAAAGAAAACTTCAAGGGAGATGCAAGAAGTGAGCTGGATAACTACGAAGGGTATTCAGCCACCCCTCCTGGAAATGGTTTCTGAGTCATCACAACTACACAGAAAATGATTTAGGTTGTGTCATGAGACAGTTGTTCGATATATAAAGAGGCATTATTTTTACAGTGTGAGCGATGTGGAAGGTGGAGGGATGGGTGAAGGAGTGCTGTAGAAATTGGGAAGTTCAGGAGAATAACTTAAATGTGCTAGGAAATAACAATCTTTCCATCCACATCAAGGTACCATGTAAGGAAAGGTCAGGACTGAGAAAGGGCCTGAGTGGAGCACAGAGTTTTTTAACTATGGGAGTTATACTATGAGTATGGGAAGAACTGAAAGAGATTTAAACACTGTAGAAGTAAACTAACTTTAAATCTATTACACTATTTGCTATGCAAGGTATCAAATTCCAACAGCTGTATTTCCATGCACATATTCAATAAAAACATACACAATATTCAAGGAGATAGTGCAATAATGTTCTTAGCAGAAAGCAGAAGAAAAAACCAGGAGAAGACCAGCAGAAGGAGATGGATCAGTCTATTCTGTACACACACGTGCAGAACAAAGTAATCAGATCAACACTACTGTAAAGTAGGGAGATCCTGATTTCAGAATGAAGATCTCCTGGCTGGGTGAACAGGGTTTGTATGGGGAAACAAAGATAGCAGAAAGCGTTTGAGAAAGCCTGAGCAATTTCAGGATAGGATCACAATTAAGTTAAGTAAGAAAAGAAAGAGAAAAGTGTTACTAACTAAAATATAGATTACATAACATAATTTGGTATATAAAATGTTTATGTTAACACTCCTTGTTATTAAACATGACAGTGTTCTTTTAGCTGGCCTCTCTAAATACTGAAACTCATATCATTAAATTTCTTAACACAAACTCTGCAAAGAAAAACAAAACCATGAGGAGTGATGTCAACAGAACAGTAAACCACAGGCATTCATTACAGCCATGAGGAAGCCAAGTTAAAAACAACAGACAAAAAAAGGATTTGGGAAAACTCTACAAACCAGTAAAAAAAACAGTGGGAGCACCCAGGCAATTGCCTATCCTGAAAACACTAAACCAAAAAATGTAGGAAAGTTCATGACAATTCCCTGGCCTGTGACTCCCCGCCTCCTTCTTACATTGCATTGAGATTGAACTGGAAGGAGCCTCCCAATTACCAGGGGTGTCCTCATGGGGAAATGCTAAAAACATGATAAAAACACTCAGTAAACCAGAAATAGAAAAAAATGACCTCAACATAGTAAAGGACATGTATTAAAAGTCCACAGCTAACATCATACTCAATGGGGAATGACTTAAAGCCTTTCCTCTAAGATCAAGAAAAAGACAAGGATACTTGCACTCAGTATTTCTAAAAAAAAATTACTGGAATTCCTAGCAAGTACACGTAGGTAGCGGAAAAAGACATAAAAACAATTCCAATAGCAAAAAGAAGCAAAACTATCTCTTTTGACAAATGAAATGATCTAATTAAAAAACCCTGGGGAATTCCCTGGTGGTCCGGTGGTTAGGACTCCATGCTTCCTCTGCTGGGGGCCTGGGTTTGATCCCTTGTGTGGGAACTAATATCCCACAAGCCATGCAGCACGGCAAAAAAATAAAAAAAATTAAAAAATAAAAAAACCCCGTGAAGATACTTAAACAAAAATTTGATAGAAATAATGAACTCAGAAAGATGACAATATATAAAATTGACAAACAAAAATCAATACTGTTTCTATACAGTGACAATAAAAAATCAAGAAGGAAATTCAGAAAACAATTCCATTTACAATACCATCAGAAAAATAAAGTACTTGGCAAAACTTTACAGAAGGGAAAGATATATGCACTATAAACTAAAAACACAGCTGAAAAATATTTGAAAAGACACAAATTAATGCAAAGATATCCCAAGTTCATGGATTAGAAGTAAATATTGTCAGTATGTAAATACTACCCTAAGTGATCAACAGATTCAACACAATCTCTAATAAAATCCCAATAGTGTGTCTCGAAGAAACAGATCCATCCTAAGATTCAAATGCAATCTCAAAAGACACTCAATAGCAAAACCAAGGTTGAAAAGAATGAAGTTGGAGGTTTCACCATCATTTCAAAATTCTTAGAAACCTAAACTAACCAAAGCAGTATGGTCCTAGCATAAAGACAGAGAGAGACCAGTGGCATACGACAGAGACATGAGAGATACACTCTGGTGTATGTGGTCAAGTGATGTTCCGCAGGAGTATCAGGACCACTCAGTGGGGGAAGGGCAGTCTACTAAACAAAACGAAGTATGGTTCAGATTGAAGGTATCACTGCACTTCATAAATTCTCTCATTTAGATGTTTCAAAATTAGCTGTTGATGTAGAAAGAACAATAGCACACAGGTGACCCCAAAACAACAGTTTACACAACAGCCTCACAAAGATGAGGATGTGAACTTGGGCAATGTTACCCTGAGGAGAAATTCCTATTCACCGTTTACTGAGGGTGAAAGGGGATGGGCATAGTACATGTGAACACCACTATCACAGTGCCCTTGAGACAGGCTTTTGTGACACTGCTCAAAACCAGAAAAAAACCTGGAAAGATTTATCAGCCAGGCTCTGGTGATACTTTCTATCTCATATCATAGAATATGCAGACCACTTCACTATAGCTTTAAGTGGTGATTTTCTATATAGCAGGAAAATATTACAATATATGAGGGATAGTATTCTCATTCAAAATTATCTGTCACCCAGTAAACCCACCCTATAGAGAGTCCACCAGAAGTTGTTGATTAACGAAGGGTGGATTATCACACCAAAGGTTCTGGATAAAATTTCAGAGCCTAGTTCTCTGTATTTCATAAACAAGTTTCAGAGGCAAAATCACACAAACTTAGGAGAGTATGAAATCAGGAAGAGGATACATTCCCAGACTAGGTAGAGCAGTACAGGAGTGAAAAAAATATGAGCTATGTGTGTCAGATATCATAGAACCTTCAGATGGAACAATGTGCTCTAGCCACAGATACCAAACTAAGAGGCTGAAAGATACATATATGCTCCTCAGTAGGACTGGGGAGCAAAGAGATGATCTCCCTGTCCACTGTCCTTAGTTTTCCTAAGTAATAATTACAGAAGATAGAACGCACCTCCCTGTTACACACAAGCCTGAAGAATGTGGCCAAAGCAGAACAGAAGAAATGTAGGAGGGATCTAAACAGGGAGACAGGGCTTGAGACAGCTACACGCAGGTTCTGAGATGCCACATGGAATCGAAGAGCAGCCAGTGTCTCCCATCTTCTGATGAGGTCTCCTAAAAACATCAAATGGGGATGGAACCGGGAAAGGTTCAGGGATTGCAGTCTGCAGGCATCAGCTCTTATCTATGTGGACTGAGAACTGAGCATCCAATGGAATGAAGTCGAGAAGGAGAGATGAGGGGGCAAGAGGCCCCTTTGAAAAAGTCCACCTCATGCTCTGCTAATTCAAGCAACAAGAGCTCACAGAAACCAGATGGCAGAGTGTTGCAGATCATGATAAAGACCTTGCCTTTGTCTCTGGTGGAGCTGCAGCACCACTGGAGGGTGAAAGAATACATTTTACATGTGGAAGCACAAGAGGGATAAGTTATGGAGAAGAAAAATTTCCTCTGAGAGCTCAAATAATAAGTAAATTTTTGTATTCCCATAGAACTCTCTGATGAGGGGAAAGACTCCAAACACTATTAATAATGAGGCTTCCCATCGGCGCTTCTGAGATCTGACCTGTGTTCACACTTTGATACATCCCCAAAGGTATTCAGATCAGTCTTCCCAGCCCAGGGCTCTTTCTCTTGTTACAAAGTGGGTAAAATATTCAGATAAGAAACAGGAATTCCTCCACATAAGAGGAAGGAAACATGATTTGCTGTGGCTTTTCCAGAATCCTGGTCTCTTGCTCAGCTGAGAACTGAGGTGACTACAGATGGAAACAGAAAAGTATTTCAAAAAACTGACCTGCTCTTTACCTCCTGAATACACAGGGAACAGTATAATGTGCAGAAACGTAGCTTTTTTCCTAAAACTCCTAAATCACAAGCACAGGGGTAGGAAACAGGAAAATGGGTATATTAAAAGTTTCCCATTGAGCTTTATATACATGTAAGCTCTGGAACAACTCCTGATGTATCATGAACTGCGCAGGCCATCAGAGGAAAAGGTAGACTTAAACTCCTGAGGCTGCATCCTGAAGCTTTCCATGTCTGAATCAACAAGGATTTCAGATCAGTCAAGCAGAACAGGGGCTCCCAGGAGGCACACAATGGAAAATGCAAAGATACATAAGGGCAGATCCCAATTTCTGGAGGGAAGTTATCCTCACCCAGGGAGACCAGGTTCCTGTAGGTCTCCAACATCACGTCCCTGTACAAGGCCCTCTGAGCAGGGTCCAGGCATTCCCATTCCTCCTGAGAGAATTCTATGGCCACATCCTTGAAGGTCAACTGTGCCTGAAATGAAAACACATTTCACCAAGGGGCCATGAGGAGAATTCTTATTTTCACACAAAATGAGAAGAGGTGAAAAGATCAAGTTGAAGTATGTATTCTGACAGATCCATATAAAGATATCTGGGGAAATTATGGGTCTCTAATTTTAATTTCTTATGCTTTTTCATAGAGATTATGATAACCTGTAATCAATGTGTATTTTTCATTTTTGTGGACAATACATGAAATACATATAAATAAAATTCAACAATGAGTTCTCTATCCAGAAGTGTTAGATTATGTCTTACACACTGAGTGCTATTCAAAATCTAGATGAACTACACTATGAGTGGTGCCTTTAGAGATGACTAAGTCCACAGTGCTTTAAAAAAGAAAATCAAAATCTTAAATTACAATGACGATAAGAACAGCAATGACTAAAGGTGCCTGAATACTTCACAGATGCTAAGCATTACTCTAAATGCTTTATAGATATGAACTTTTTTATCAACATTGTAGCTCAGCAGAGAAAGATCTGTTCCCATCGTGCAGAGGAGAAAACTGTCAGAGACATTTGGAGAAACTCAACTTAGTTCAAGCTAAGAAATGATACAGCAAGCACCTGAATTAAGGTGGATGCAGTCTTGAACTGAAGATAAAGAAGCAAAAACTGAAGTAACAGAAGAGCTTTGGAAGCACACGGCCAGAGGATTCTCCCAGAAAACTTGAAAGAAGTTGAACAACATGAAAGGCAATAAAAGGTCATTATAGATGTAGGCACGTGTGCGTGCGCGCGCGCACACACACACACACACACACGTTAGTAATCTTACTAGTATCTGAACCATTAACAGGATAGTGTAGGAAAAATTCAAGGCCATGTAATATATTTATGATATAATTTCAACTGCAATAAAATACAGTACATAGTTATAAAATTCTGATGCCTTTTATCAAAACCATGGACTTGCACATCCATGAACTCATGGACACACAGGTAAATGCACAAATAACTGAAACGAGAGAAGTTGTCTCTGGATATATTACTGCATGATTTTTTTTATCATCATTTTTATTTATGTGAATTTCAGCATCTTTGGAACAATGAAAAAGTATCAACTGTATTAAATGGTACTAACATGAAAAAAAATAGGATCCTTTAACTGCAATCTCTATTGTATACCCATATATAAATACAGTTTAAACCACAATATTGACATAGGTAGGTATTAACAAATGCAAAGCAGAGTTTATTTCTGTATTCCACACATAAAACACTGACTCAAAATCAGAAAAGTTATTACTATTATACATTAATTTAAGAGACTAAGAAAAAAATTATCACAATAGTAAAGTTAAAAACTACTCGGAGAGGGCTTCCCTGGTGGCGCAGTGGTTGGGAGTCTGCCTGCCGATGCGGGGGACACGGGTTCGTGCCC
Source organism: Phocoena sinus (assembly GCF_008692025.1). NCBI lineage: Eukaryota > Metazoa > Chordata > Mammalia > Artiodactyla > Phocoenidae > Phocoena > Phocoena sinus. Next base: position 4,693,217 of record NC_045781.1, read on the forward strand.
CGGTCCGGGAGGATCCCGCATGCTGCGGAGCGGCTGGGCCCATGGGCCATGGCTGCTGGGCCTGCGCGTCCGGAGCCTGTGCTCCGCGATGGGAGAGGCCACAACAGTGAGAGGCCCGCATACCGGAAAAAAAAAAAAAAAAAAAAAACTACTCGGAGAATTAAATATCATGACTAAAAAGAATATGGAAAAAAGTATATTGTGGGCTTCCCTGGTGGCGCAGTGGTTGAGAATCCGCCTGCCAATGCAGGGGACACGGGTTCGTGCCCCAGTCCGGGAAGATCCCACATGCCGCAGAGCGGCTGGGCCCGTGAGCCATGGCCACTAAGCCTGCGCATCCGGAGCCTGTGCTCCGCAACGGGAGAGGCCACAACAGTGAGAGGCCCACATACTGCAAAAAAAAAAAAAAAAGTATATTGTAATTAAGGAAGAATATTTCACCAAACAGCATGATTAGAAGGAAACTTGACACATTCTCTCTGAAGTTACAGTGGAGTGAAGGGGGCTGGCCAGGGCACCTGCCTTTCACCAATGTACAGTGTGCCTGAGCAAGAGCCATTAGAGGCAGTAAGAGGAGGAAAACAGAGGGCAAGAGACACAAAGAGAGTGTGTCAGAGAGTTGGAACTGTGAACATTCACAAATCTAAGGACATAGAAATCTAAGAACAGAGAAAGGATGTGAAAAGATAGTCCATCCTAAAGAGAACAGGGGTGACTATATTACATCAGAAAAAATAAAGACAAAAACTGACACAAGAGACAAAGGATATTATATAATGATAAAACAGTCCATTCACCAGGAAGATATAACAATTATAAATATATATACATCTAACATTAGAGCTTGCCCAAATATGAAGGAAACAACAGAAATAGACAACAGCAAAATGTCAGTATGAGACTTCAATACTCTAGTTTTATCTACACATGGAAACAACTTAAAAGGAAACAGAGAACTTGAACTACACTAAATAACAATTGTACCTAAAAGACATATACAGAACACTCCACCCAACACCAAAAAACATCCTTCTCAAGCAAACATGAAACATTCTCCATAACAGACCACAAAACACATCTTAGGCCACAAAACAAATCTTAACAAATTTAAGGAGACTGAGATCTAAAAAGTATCTTCTCTAACCACAATGAAATGAAACTTGAAATAACAAACAGAGGGAAAACAGGAAAACCCCCAAGATGTACAAGTTAAACAGCTGATTCTTAAAGAAGCAATGGGCCAGGCTTCCCTTGTGGCTCAGTGGTTAAGAATCCGCCTGCCAATACAGGGGACACAGGTTTGAGCCCTGGTCCGCAAAGATCCCACATGCTGTGGAGTAAATAAGCCTGTGCACCACAACTACAGAGCCCCAGCGCCACAACTACTGAAGCCCGCGTGCCTAGAGCCCGTGCTCCACAACAAGAGAAGTCACCGCAATGAGAAGCCCGCGCACCACAACAAAGAGTAGCCCCTGCTCACCACAACTAGAGAAAGCCCACACGCAGCAATGAAGACCCAACACAGCCAAAAGTAAAATAAATAAATTTATTTTTTAAAAAAAGAAGCAACGGGTTAAAGAAGAAATCACACGGAAATTGTAAAAATATCTGAATGAAAATAAAAACACAACATACCAAAATTTATAACAGGCAGTCAAAACCATAGTAAAAGGGAAGTCTACAATGCTAAATGCTTACAACAAAAAAGGGGAAAGATGCAAACCCTGTACTGCTGTTCAAGAATGTATGGAGAGCCATTAGACAAGAAAAAGAAATCAAAGTTATACAAATTGAAAAAGAAGTAAAATTACCTTTTTCTCTATGTGACAAGGTTTTACATGTGCAAACCAAAAAGGCTCCATGAGAAAACTACCACTTCAAAACACAACTTCAAGGACTTCCCGGTTGGTCCAGTGGTAAAGAATCCACCTTCTAAGGCAAGGGACTTGGGTTCAATCCCTGGTCAGGGAACTAAGATCCCATATACCACAGAGCAACTAAGCCCACATGCCTCAACGAGAGAGCCCGCGTGCCACAAACTACAGAGCCCACGCACTCTGGAACCCGTGTGCCACAACTAGAGAGAGAGAAAAAAAAACCCCGCACGCCACAACTAGAGAGAGAAGCCCATGCGCCTCAACGAAAGACACTGCACGCCACAACAAAAGATGCCGCACGCCTCAATGAAGATCCCGAGTGCCACAACACCTGATGCAGCCAAAAAAAAAAAAAAAAAAGAAAAAACAACTTTGGAAAAATTGCAGCAGGGAATTTCCCAGCAGTCCAGTGGTTAAGACTCTGTGCTTTCACTGCCATGGCCCTGGGTTCAAAACCTGGCGGGGGAACTAAGATCCCACAAACCGCAAGGCATGGCCAGAAAGGAAAAAAATATCAGCACACAAAAATCAGTTGCCGTGGTATATACAATATACACAATGAACAAATTCAAAAGAAAGCTAGAAAACAATACTGTTTACTATAGCATCAAGAGACAGACTAGGAAAAAATTACCCAAGAAGGTGAAAGACTTGAACACTGAAAACTACTAAATGTTGCTAAAAGAAATCCAAGGATATACAAATAAATAAAAAGACACCCTGTACTCATGAATTGGAAGAATTAATATTCTTAAAATGACTTTATTACTGAAAGTGTTCTACAGATTCAATGGAATCCCTGTCAAAATTTCAAAGGCAATTTTTGCAGTTTAAAAAAAAATCATACTGGGCTTCCCTGGTGGCGCAGTGGTTGAGAATCTGCCTGCCAATGCAGGGGACATGGGTTCGAGCCCTGGTCTGGGAAGATCCCACATGCCACGGAGCAACTAAGCCCGTGTGCCACAGCTACTGAGCCTGCGCGTCTGGAGCCTGTGCTCCTCAACAACAGAAGGTCGCGACAGCGAGAGGCCCGCGCACCGCGATGAAGAGTGGTCCCCGCTCACCACAACTAGAGAAAGCCCTCCCACAGAAACGAAGACCCAACACAGCCAAAAATAAATAAATAAATTTAAAAAAAAAAAAAAAAAAAAAAAAAAACATACTAAAATTCATAGGGAATCTCAAAGGACCCCCAACAGCCAAAATACTCTTGAAAAAGAAGATGGACATAATTTTCAGATTTCAAAACATATTACAAAGTAATCAGGATGACGTGGTACTGGTATAAGCACAGATACAAAACCCAGTGGATACCAGAAATAATCCAATGAATATATATAAAATGTACAGCCAAGGGTGCAAAGACTACACAAAGGGGAAAGGACAGCCTCAATAACAAATGATGCTGAGCAACTACATACATACCAGCAAAAGAATGAAGATGGAACCTTACTTGCATCAAAGGTAAAAACTTCTGTATCACAGGATACAATCCACAGAGTGAAAAGACAACCTCTGAGGAATGCAGGTGATGAAAGTGATTTAAAGAATTTCCCACTGTCAGAGATTTAGGTTGATTTCATAGTTCAAACTCAAGAAGGGACTAAAACATTCCCTGGTGATCCAATGGTTAGCGCTTGGTGCATTCACTGCAGTGAGCCCGGGTTCAATCCCTGGTCGGGGAACTAAGTTCCCACAAGCCTTGGTGGGGCATGGCAAAAAAAAAAAAAAAAAAAAAAAGTTACAAAGACAGAACAAATTACCTCTTACTGGTCTGTTTTCCAGATTTTACCAGATACTGTGCACATTAACGTCCAGCTTCTTTATCCTGCTTGACAGAGAGCAGACAGTGCATCCTGATGGGGCCCTAAGCGATCCCTGCTGTCCAGTAGCACTGACACCACGTCTCCAATCCATGGGTGTGAAGCCCTGCCCAGGACTACACCCAGCGGAGCCTCTTCACAAGTTCCAGGTCACTGGGTTATGGGGAAATGGGATCTAAGTGGAGATGACAGGCCCTGAGGGAAGGACCCGAGTCAGTGTGAATGTACAGGTGTCAGGCAGGACACTTCAGAGTCAGAGATTAGCGAGTCCAAAGAAGGGCATTTCAGGAAGGACAGACAGAAGAAACAACTGAGAATATGACTTTACCTGAGAAAGAGCCATTCCAGACTCCTTTTCTTTCCTCTCCCTCCTCTTCTGGGCTTCTTTCTCAGACAAGAGTCTTTAGAGGTCGATCCTGAAAGTGGAAAACAAGCTGTTTAATGCTTAGAATCAACACACCCCCTTCCTGAGTCACCACCACACGCACAGGGAAGCCCTCAGCATGGGGAACAGACGGTCCTCTGTTGCCCACTGTCCCAGGAGGGACTCAGGACAGTAACTCCCACACAGAGACCAACAGGTGAATTTTCCCACCCTTTCCTTCAGTTCAGGCTCCCCTCCTGGTGAGGCCCTCACGTACCCAGCAGCAGCGGGCACCTCAGCTGGACCCGACGATCCCCTGCAGGTCACTGACCAGCCCTGATCCATCCCCACACAGAGCAGAGCCCTCACCCTCAGCCCAGATCTCAGCCCTCAGGAACGGGGGCGCTCAGAGTCACGATGCTCAGTGAGGGATCCGGATTGGAACATCGTGGGGCACCTCAAATATTGTTGAGGTTGGACCCCCACACTGACAGTATGAAGAGGAATCCCTGGTCAGAGGGTACAATACATGTCTGTACAAAATTCTTCATCGATCTAAGGAAGCGCCTGGGTTGAGCAGCACTCGCAGGAGGCAAGCCCAGCACAGCCCCCACTTGCTTTTCATTTTCTAGCTTTACTGAGGCCTAACAGATGTATAACAATGGTGTACATGTGAGGCATCCAATGTGCTTACTAGACAGATGTATACACTGTAATATTCACAACAGAGTGCTTTACACGTCCATCAACTCACAAGGACCATTTTATTTCTGTGTGCTAAGAACACTCAAGGTTACTCTCTCAGCAAATACCAGGTATATAGAAACACAGTATGATTAACGATAGCACGATGAACATTAGATGAACGTGTTGCAAATATTACCTAAGTATAATGATTTCATTTCCTTTGGCTATCTAGACAGAGGAACCTCTAAATTGTTTTCCGTAATAGCTATACCATTTACATTCCCACCAATGAAGCACAAGCATTCATGTGTGTGTGTGTGTGTGTGTGTGCGTGCGTGTGTGTTTTGAGACAGGTAGGGAGAGGACCGTAGAGGAACCAGCACTGGCCTGGCAGCAAGAAAGTAGCGGCTACAGCTTCCCAAGAACGTGCCTCTGTACTACTGATCACTGTGGTGTTGCTGGCCCTCTGATTCTTGGAACAATCTCTCCCTACATTAAAGAACTTAATGGCCCCTCTCAGGTTCTGTCCACAGAAACATACCTAGCAAAATCTCCCTAATGAAAACCTTCTGCCATTTGAAGCTTACTACTCATAACTTCCCTTCTGGACTCAAATGAACTTACAAACTTTCATGGGGTCCAACATAGTTTCGATAAAACCCATAATGATCAACTCATCGTGCTAGAAAATACCAGAAAACATGCCAAACTCTAATAAATCATGCCAGAGGGAAAAATACATATAAGACACCCAAGGAACCAATAGATGCAAAATACCATATTTTCACTCACAGTAACCACAGCCCAAACACTGTCATCTTCAAAAACTACACATAAAAGAAAGATGTTTCCAACGATGCACATCCCCCAGTGAGACCCAAACATCCCCCAAGGCAACACTCCAATTCCCCTTTCATTATGTTTCACAGTGCAACTGAAAATTTCTTTATCTGCGACACAAAATACTAAAAAGTACCAAAGGTAAACAACAAAATGACCTCCATATTAGTCTAAAAACTGCACAATGATTCCTCTCTTTCTCTCTCCCTTTTTTTCTTCTGGAGCAGGAAGGATTTATTACTTGGAGCAAGTAAGGAGAACACCAGAGATCTTTCCCAAAGCAGTATCCCTGCACAACGATTCTTGACCTCCCAGAATACCCAAAACAAGTCATTTGCGGAGTGGATGCTGTAGGGCACCCTCTAGCTCCATTGCCTGAGGACAAGGCACCCATCCTCCTGCACCCAAAAATCCCTGTGGGCTCAGCTCAGGCCATACTTCTAACATCAGAGGAAAATGATTTTCTGTGCTTAAAACCACTGCCTTCATTCCTCCTCATGTATGGCCATGAAATACCAGATTAAACCAATGCATGGAAACCTCAGTCTCAGCAGCTAGGTCCCAGGGAACCTGAGCTAAGACACTATGGCACCTCAAACCATGCAATGTACCCACAACTACCCATAAGTCCAATTCCAGGTGCTCCAGCCAGAACTGAGACATTACTTGCCAGGAGTTCCACATACCCCTTGAGCCCAAAAGGGACAAATGCATACACCATTCATTGGGCTCATCCTGAAGCCCACACTTGCTGCCATATCCCTCCTGCAGGCTCTCCTCCAATTTTCCCATTGTTCTCCCTCTCCTCCTTGCACTCATGGGCAAACAGGGCTAAAGGACAAAAGTACCTCTCAGGAAAGCCATCGCAACAGGAATACACACAAGCTGCCACTGAAAGGACACCGGGCGTTCAATATGCAGGTCAACAAAGTTGGCCCTCCTGGAAAAACTTACGAGAAAGTAAGAATGTTACGGAGTCCAGTTACAAAGGACATTTGAATGCAGTGTGGGAGACTCAAAGACAGGCGGTCCCCAGATTTCTTGTCCCCAAGACAGATGGTCCCCAAGTTTCTTCTTTCCTGTTCTCCCAGCTCACAGGTAATTAAAAGATACCCTAACTCTTTGAGGGAAGTCTCCTTCATTCCTCCTTAGGTTCTGGACTTTGGCCCACAGTTACCACAGTGAAATCACTACCCCTGACTCGGAGCAGATGAACTGCTGGAAGGCAAAGCTCCAAGGAGGCAACTGGTCCCTGGATGTGCACAGCCTGGCACACCTGGGGGCTATAGTAGAGCAGTGACACAGCACACTAAACATGGGGACACCTCAACATACTACATGAGGACATCAGTTCTGTAGGGATTTTTAGCACTCCCTGCATCTTTTTGCTCTTATTTTGAGTAATTAAGCAGCCATATGGGGTAATAATCAATTAGAGTTGAAATGTCCAGAACAAATGTAGGAACCATCCGCATCACCTACCGTGTTCCCCTGGTCTCCCCTGAGGATTATTCAGCCCAACCCACAGCCCCAGCCACTAAACACATCCCCAGAGGGAGATGCCGCAGCTATCCAGGGAAGAAGAGGAACACTGTGCATCCTTCAATGAACGGAAAAGGAGGAAGACTCCAAATAATCAATGGAGAGCGGCATTTCTGTTGAAGGTGACTGATACAGAGGCAATAAAATGTGACACAGTCAGGAGGAGATGGCGAGCCCTCTCTGAGCCTAGACCTGAAGGGAGACAAAGGGCCTGTGCTATGGTGACTTCAAGGCAAAAGGTAAGAACAGGAACTATGATGTCAGATAGAAACAGCTTTTGTTTGGAAACAGACAAAAGGTGAATGTGCCCAGGGTAGAGTGAACCATGAGAACAGGGTCAGCTCCCAGGATGAGGCTGGAGACACTGGCAGGGCCCTGATGACACAGGGCTGAGCAGCCACAGGGAGGAGTTGGGATTTGTCCTGAGGGCAAATAAGAGCTGGTGCAGGTCTGAGTGCCAGAACTGGCATAAACTCTCCTCGGATTTATACTTAATGCAGAGAAATATTTCTGACTACGGTCACTTCTACTCTGAGCCTGTGGGAAGACATGAACCCATATACAACTCTAAATAAAACTAGACACTCTCTCCAAAAAGAAGACAAACACAATTTGGCCAACCACTTCAGGGTCAGTGTTACTTTGACTGAGAGTTTCTGGTCTAGTCTCTCATCTCCATGTTACAAGTGGGCGCCCTGAGGCCCAGAAGGGAGACTTTTCTGAGAAAGTCCTGGTTGAGTGAACAGAATCAGGTGTAACTGAATTCTGAAATGAGATCCTGAGGGGTCGGTGGGCAGAGTCTGTCCTTATCGCCTGTCCCATTTAAAACACCATCTTTCAGGTGCCTGATCAAAGGAAACTTCTCTTTCAATGTCTGATCACACTGTCACCAAACAGGTAATTTTTCTTTCCAGAAAAATCACAGTAAAAGAATTTAAAAATAAACAATTGGAAAAGCATAGTTGCTGGTGCATAAAACACTGCAAGCGTTCAGCTTAGAAACAAGATCTGAGCAAACTTCTTCATCATGAATAGAGGAATAAAAGGTGAAAAAGAATATTAGACTAACTGGTTAAACTAGGTTTTGACTGTTAATATAAAAGATCAATGACGTATCTACCAAGTACTCATCAAAAGAGTCTAAAATTATTTACTAGTTACCAAAGAACTTTACCAGTATACAAAGATAAAGCAGGGGAAGAACTCAGGTGTCAATTATATCTGAATAAATAAAATGAATTTGTGAATTTTTTTAATCTAAAGATCCTGCTGTCAATGTTTTAAAAAAAATTGAGGATTGGGGCTTCCCGGGTGGCGCAGTGGTTAAGAATCCGCCTGCCAATGCAGGGGACACGGGTTCGAGCCCTGGTCCGGGAGGATCCCACATGCCACGGAGCAACTAAGCCCGTGTGCCACAACTACTGAGCCTGTGCTCTAGAGCCCGTGAGCCACAACTACTGAGCCCGCGTGCCACAACTAATGAATGAAGCCCGCGTGCCTTGAGCCTGTGCTCCGCAACGAGGGAAGCCACCGCAATGAGAAGCCCGCGCACCACAACGAAGAGTAGCCCCTGCTTGCCGCAACTAGAGAGGGCCCACGCGCAGCAGCGAAGACCCAACGCAGCGAAAAACAAATAAATAAATAAATACCAAAAAAAAATCGAGGATTTATCATATTTAGAAAAGAATCACATGAGTAGAATACATAAGGCCACCAAACTTATTTCACAAGTTAGTAATTATTTTCAGGAAATTAGATATCTAATGCACTAGGATATATGCAAAGTTAAAGGAAAGACATAAATGTAAAGCAACCAGAGAGAAAAAAGTAAGTCCATTACAGAAAAACAAAAATTTTAATGTTTCTTTAAAGAAGCACCATGTAGTGAAAGTCAGTCACTTCCTGCCCCACTAGTCTCTCCCGTCCTCTACCCCACACCAGGAAATGGAAGGGCGTGACCCACAACTGCCTGAGTCAACTCACCGCCCCTTGGCTGAACAGGGATTGCAAAGGGAAGTTTTCTTGTCATACAAACAATTACAAAATGCACAAACCTTACAGTTTTGCAATATAAATCCTCACCTGTATAATTTAAGCAAGCAACATTTCAATTTATTAGAGTCTAAAGCCAGAAGTCAGTATATCATAACTTAATCGTACAAATCCAATCAACTCACCCCCAACCTGGATCCAGTCTGCCCTCTACCTGCACTACTATGTGTTTCCATTTTATTGTCTATTTCTTTCCCTGTTTCTGTCTCCTCCTTTTTGATCTTATCTACTCCCCTGATGCTCCTGCTGGCCTATCCATACATTTCTGCCTCTTTCTTCCCCCAACTCTACTCCCTCTCTGCCCGGCCCGTGACACCCCTTCTGTCCCTGTTACTCTCCCTTCCTCCCCACTCTCCGGCACCCCAGGTGGCTGTGCTTCCTTTCTGCTCTCTCTCTTCCTCTGCTCTGCTAGCCACAGAAGTCCTCTGCTTCTCTCCCAGGACCAGGATGCCCTGACGGCCATGGTTCCACCGTTTATCCTCTCCCAGATTTTCTGTGCAGTGCCTCACCACTGCTGCCCTCCCTACTACCACTGATCCAGGGCCTCTCTCTATGTTGCTCTGCAATCCCTGGAGATCCGGCGTTTTCATTTACTTCCCGATTTTATTCACCTGCTATTTTCAAGGCTTACTTAGTCTCTTTCATTTCACTGTCTCTTTATAAGCTCCTCAGCCATCCTCTACGTCTCCATCCGCTCTCCCTCATTCTTTCCACCCTGTCAGCTTTTCTACTTCTCTCTCAGTCGCTCTGTCTCTGCTCCTCCAGTTCCCCCATCGCCCACATATTTACAGAGACCGAGACGGAATAACATGCCGCCTACCGGAAGAGTCCATTCTCCAGCGGGGTGGAATTTCAGACGAAAGAACACTGGGTGTCACACGGCTGGCCCAGGTCACTCCCCGCCCCCCACGCCGGGTGAGGGGAAGGGCTGACTACGAAGGGGAGGCCGGGGGAGCAAAAGGACCGACCTGAGGAGACGCGAGGACAGAGGCGCTGGCATGGAGGGAGGGGGTCTCAGGAGAGGGGCGGGCTCTGCAGAATGCCAGGACCGGGGAGAGAACGTGGGCTGTCCGGGAGCGGGGCGGCCGGCGCTGCCCTCCAGGGGCCGAGAGAGCGAGGCTGGGGGGCGCGAATCCACCTCGCGGAAGGGGACGTTACAGGCGGCGGGAAGGGACGGAGGCAGTAATGGATTTTAAGCAGGAAAATGTCGCGAATGTAGGTGTCTACCTGGACCGAAGGCAGAAAAGCCAAGGGCACCGGGACCGGCCTCAGAGCGAATTCAAACCCAAAGGTAAACATGCCTGACCTGTAACGGCGACGTCTGGAGTTACTGGGAGCGTAGGGGCGGGTGCTGGGATTTACGGTCCTTGGTGACCCCCCCACACTCTGAAGATGGAGAAAGGGGGGCCGCGCGGCACAGATTAACACCAGAAAAGAAAACTTACTCTCAGCAGGGTGACCTTCTCGCCGCGCTGTCCGCTTCCGCTTCCGTTATTAACGGCGCGAGCGCGGAGTTCGAAGCAGGGCTTCTGGGGGCGGGGCTTGGGCGGAGCGCTAGCGGCGAGGGGCGGGGCGAGGAGGGAGCCCCTGTCAGTCCGGGTAGCGCAGTTAGGCGGGGCAGGAGGCGGGGAGGGGTAGGTTGGTCCCTGCAGCTTGAAACTGCTTGTTTTAATTTACTGTTTGCTACAGTTTTAAGGCAAAAGCTACCGTTGCTTGGGCCAGTTATCTCGGAAACTAAGATGTTTCCTCCTAACGAGTCGAGAATGGTGTCAATAAAAAGCTGTTTTTTGGGCTTCCCTGGTGGCGCAGTGGTTGAGAGTCCGCCTGCCGATGCAGGGGACACAGGTTCGTGCCCCGGTCCGGGAAGATCCCACATGCTGCGGAGCGGCTGGGCCCGTGAGCCGTGGACGCTGGGCCTGCACGTCCAGAGCCTGTGCTCCGCAACGGGAGAGGCCACAACGGTGAGAGGCCCGCGTACCGAAAAAAAAAAAGAAAAAAAAAAAAAAAAGAGCTGTTTTTGCCAGCAGTTAGCTGGCGTGTCTAAGTGAATTGATAAATGTATATGACATAAAAGGTTCCAGGTAGGGCTTCCCTGGTGGCTCGGTGGTGAATAATCCGCCTTACAATGCAGGGGACTTGGGTTCAAGCCCTGGTCTGGGTAGATCCCACAGGCCGCAGAGCAACTAAGTCTATGTGCCACAGCTGCTGAGCTTATGCTCTAGAGCCCGCGAGCCACCACTACTGAGCCCATGTGCCGCAACTACTGAAGCCCACGTGCCTAGAGCCCGTGCTCCGCAACAAGAGAAGCCACAGCAACGAGAAGCCACGCACCTCAATGAAGAGTAGCCGCCGCTCCCCGCAACTAGAGACAGCCCTTGAGCAGTAAGAAAGACCCAACGCAGGGCTTCCCTGGTGGCGCAGTGGTTGAGAGTCCGCCTGCTGATGCAGGGGATATGGGTTCGTGCCCCGGTCTGGGAAGATCCCACATGCCGCGGAGCGGCTGGGGCCGTGAGCCATAGCTGTTGAGCCTGCGCGTCCAGAGCCTGTGCTCCGCAATGGGAGAGACCACAACAGTGAGAGGCCCGCATACCGAAAAAAAAAAAAAAAAAAAGACCCAACGCAGCCATAAATTAATTAATAAAAAAACACACTTGCTACATTCCGCTTCCTGATGCACACAGAACTCATGATGCAATATGAATGTTAGAAATACTTGTGAAATACTGTTCAGATGAATTGTCGAGGATATTTTCCACTTGTTTCATGAAAATGTGTGCAGGTATTTATCAGATTATAAATATGAATCATAATTTTTCAAGAGGCTTTTTGAAAGGCTATTAAAAAAGTTAAGTTATAGTAATAAGTATTATATCTCAACTGTTATAAAATTCCATTTTGTGAATCCTATATGATACATATGCATGATATATATTTATTTATTGAACTATGGTTGATTTACAATATGACATTCACTGCACGTGCACAGCATAGATTCAGAATTTTCATAGATTATAAAACTTATTACAAAATAATCGCTGTGATTCCCTGTGCTGTGCAATATATTGTTTAAGATATTGCTTATCTGTTTTATACAAAGTATTGATAGCTTGGCTCTCTCAATCCCATACTCTTATCTTGCCCTTCCCCTCCTCCCTCACTTCACAGGTAACCTAGTTTGTTTTCTCTGTGTGTCCTGTTTCACTATATACATTCATTTCTTTTCTAGATTCCACATTTAAGTGATATCAAGTAGTATTTGTCTTTCTCTGTCAGACATATTTCACTTAGCATAATATGCTCTAGGTCCACCTATGGTGCTGCAAATGGCAGAATTTCATTCTTCTTTGTGGCTGAGTAATATTTCATTGTAGATACGTATACCACTTCTTCTTTAATCCATCTTTTTCCTTTTTTTATGACTTAAAAATTTTTTTTATTTATTTTGGGCTGCGTTCGGTCTTATTGCTGCTCACGGGCTATCTCTAGTTGCCGCGACCAGGGGCTACTCTTTGTTGCGGTGCATGGGCTTCTCATTGCAGTGGCTTCTCTTGCTGTGGAGCACACGCTCTAGGTGCACGGGCTTCAGTAGTTGTGGCACGTGGGCTCAGCAGTTGTGGCTCGGGATCTCTAGAGCGCAGGCTCCGCAGTTGTGGCACACGGGCTTAGTCGCTCTGCAGCATGTGGGATCTTCCCGGACCAGGGATCGAACCCGTGTCCCCTGCATTGGCAGGCGGCTTCTTAACCACTGCACCACCAGGGAAGCCCTAATCCGTCTTTTTCTTGATGGACATTTGGGTTGCTCCCATATACTGGCTACTGTAAATAATGCTGCTATGAACATTGGGATGCACGTATCTTTTCAAATTAGTGCTTCCATCATTTTCAGATATATACCGAGGAGTGGAATTCCTGGATCAAATGGTAGTTCTATTTTTAGTTTCCTGAGGAAGCTCATTTTGTGAGTCATATATTTCATTATTATTTTTAAAAACACACTTTGCCCAATTTATCTATTTCATTTGCATTTCTTCCGTTTTACTTCACTGAAATGCCTGGAGGATGCATAAATCAAGGGGTTGTTTTAAGATTTGTGTGGCATGTACACAGAGAAATGACAGATGCAATGTATGAACTCTATAACCATGAAGACAGAATCTCCTCACATTTCAAGTTTATTGAGAGAACTGGAATAGTACAGATAATGAACTAGTCTCACCGTGCATAGCGAGAGACTTATTGCTAATGTCAGGTGCATCACTGGTATTTTATTTTTATGATTATGATTATTATTATTTTTTTAGCCAGGCTGTATGGTATGTAGGATCTTAGTTCCCAAACCAGGAATTGAACCCACGTCCCTTGCATTGGAAGCACGGAGTCTTAACCACTGGACTGCCAGGGAAGTCCCTAACACTGGCATTTTGGAAACACGGTCTGTTAATTTTACCTTAAAAATGTCTCTCTCACAGAAACAGACTCATAGAGATAGAAAATAGACTTGTGGTTGCCAAGGGGGGGGGGGGCGAGAGGGAGAGGGATGGACTGGGAGTTTGGGGTTAGCAGATGCAAACTATTATATGTAGAATGGATAAACAACAAGGTCCTACTGTAGAGCCCAGGGAACTATATTCAATATCCTGTGAGAAACCATAATGGGAAAGAATACTTAAAAAAAGACGGTCTAGGGCTTCCCTGGTGGCGCAGTGGTTGAGAGTCCGCCTGCCGATGCAGGGGACACGGGTTTGTGCCCCGGTCCGGGAAGATCCCACATGCCGCGGAGCGGCTGGGCCCGTGAGCCATGGCCGCTGAGCCTGCGCGTCCGGAGCCTGTTCTCCGCAACGGAAGAGGCCACAACAGTGAGAGGCCCGCGTATCGCCAAAAAAAAAAAAAAAAAAAAAAAAAAAAAAGACGGTCTATATGTGTATAACTGAGTCACTTTGCTGTACAGCAGAGATTGACACAACTTTGTAAATCAACTATACTTCAATTAAAAAAATAAGGTATCTCGGGACTTCCCTGGTGGCGCAGTGGTTGAGAGTCCGCCTGCCGATACAGGGGACACGGGTTCGTGCCCCGGTCCGGGAAGATCCCACATGCCGCAGAGCGGCTGGGCCCGTGAGCCATGGCCGCTGAGCCTGGGCGTCCAAAGCCTGTGCTCCGCAACGGGAGAGGCCACAGCAGTGAGAGGGCCGCGTACCGCAAAAGACAAACAAACAAATTTACTTATTTATTTTGGCTGCGCCAGATTCTAGTTGCAACAAGCGGGATCTTTAGTTGCAGCACAGGGGCTTCTTAGTTGCGGCATGAGAACTCTTAGTTGAGGCATGCGTGTGGGATCTAGTTCCCTTACCAGGGACTGAACCCAGGCCCCTCCATTGGGAGCGCAGAGTCTTACCCACTGGACCACCAGGGAAGTTCCATTTCTTTTTCTGATCGAAGGATAGCTGATTTACAATATTGTATGAGTTTCGGGTGTTCCACAAAGTGCTTCAGTTATATAAATTTTTTTCAGATTAATCTCCATTGTAGGTTATTCCAAGTTAGTGAATGTAATTTTATATGCCATACAGTAAATCCTTGTTGCTTATCTATTTTATGTATAGTAGCAAGTCAATCCTATTTGAGCCTCTAGTACTTCACGGAAAATATTTAATGTTCCTTCCCCAATATTTAACATCTCAGAGTTATGATACAGCAGTTATATTACTATATAGAGTCTAATATTAAAATATATTTGGAGGCTGTATTATATATTTAATTTTAATTAGTTAATATTAATTAGTTAATATTTCCCAACTACAAGCTTTTTGTATATTTCTCACATTCAGGTACGATGGCATGGATAAAAAACATCTCAAAATGGATTCCTTTACTTCTTACCCTGATACTGGAATCAGAATAACTACATCACAATTGGAGAGGGAATTCTCTGGCAGTTCAGAGGTTAGGACTTGGCACTTTCACTGTGAGGGCACCGGTTCAATCCCTGGTCAGGGAACTAAGATCCTGCAAGCTGCGGGGCACAGCTAAAAAAAAAAAAAACCTGGAGAATGATTTAAGTGTGTTTAGAATCAGACACAGCAGAAAGGAAAGAAATCTGTGAGTTAGAAAACACAAGGGCTCTACAAACTTTCCTTGACATTCTGAACATTAGAATAGCCCAGTGTTACATGGAATATTACCCTATCATGATAAAGAAGAAAGTCTTTTGATATAATCTGTCCCTGACACCTTTTCCCTTTACTTTTTTTCTCTATTCAAGAGGGAAATATGAAATTTCATATTATTAAAATTACGGTGGCCATTTAATGCAACTGGCTAATAATCTTCCATGAAAATGAGACAAAACCTAACATTGAAGAGGGTTTTGCCTCTCAGCCTTCTTCGTCATCCCGCAGCCAGGTTGCTATGAAGACACTGAAGACTTTAAGTGCTCACTGCAGTAGAAGGGGCAGAGGACCTATCACACCGCCCACGGCACCCTCTGGACTTCCTGTTTGGTGAGAATGATAAATTTCCTTCTTTCAGTTACTACCTGAGAAACAGAATTATTATTTTGTCACGGGTGTGGAATGGGGCACGAATGAAAGAATCCTAAACTTAAAATGTGGATGAAAAATACTTCATGAAGACATCTCTTCACTGATGAGTTAGATCTGTTGAGACCATGTGGGAGAAAATTTCACGGCGTGTGAATAAATCATACTGTGAGAATTTATGACAGATGTTCAGAACGTTCAGGTGTAATGTTAATGGAGTAAAGAATGTGAGGCCACAAATGCAATACAATTACACGTTTATCTGACCATCTGACTTACTGACCTATGAGCCGATGCATTACACAAACCTTCTTTGCACTGATAAACACATTCACTCACCTGTCAGTTGAGAATGCTTCCAGTCACTGGATATCTAGCAGGAAACAAAATCAATACACTGCCTCCAAGGAGCATACATTTTCTACAAGGGAAAGTCAGCAATAATTAAATCAGATATGATGGTGTTAAGTACGATGAAGGTGTACACGTACAGTGAGAGAGTGACAGGGTGTCCTAATGTAAACAACGTGTTCAGGAAATGCCCACGTGATATAAGAAGATATCTGAATAAAATCATGAATTAATTGAAAGAGTGTCACGCAAGTACACATGGGGACCATGAGACAAAGAAGGTAAATGGCTTCTGGCATCCAAGAAAGGCAAGAAAACAAATTCTGCCCTGGAATATCCAGAAGGAGCACAGTGCTTTGGATCATTTTACACATCTCGCCTCCAGAACCACAGGAGAATAAGTCTGTGGTCCTTCAAGGCCCTCAGTTTGTGGTAATTTGTTACAATAGAAACAGAAAATTTAATAAATTAATGTATGTAGAGAATCAAAACAATCTATACAAATTTCTAGAAAAAGTATAATTTGCAAGGTGTCAGGGTACGATGTGCAAAAGTCCACTGTAATTTTATACCCATGCAATTTACAAATGGAAATTAAAATTAAATATATAATACAATGTTTGCTCAAAAAAGTAAAAGTAGAAGGAAAATGTGTAAATCTAACAAAGTAAGGACTTTTACGCTGAAACCTACAACTGTAATGAAACAAAATGACCTTCTATTTAGGTCATCTGAGTGAAACATACCATATTCATTGAATTGTTAACAAAATATACCAGATTAATTGACTGGAAGATACAACATAGAAATTATATTAAAACGCCCCAAATTGACATACATGTTTAATGTGTTTTCAATCAAGATTTCTGTAGATTCAAACAAGATTTTTCTAAAAATAATAGGGAAAGGCAAAAGAACTAGAAGAGCTAAAATACCTGAAAAATACTGAAGTGGCTGGAATCACTCCACATGACCTCAAGATTTCTAATATAGCGACAGTTATCAAGACTGTGTGGGATTTGTGCAGTGACAGACAAATAGACTAATGGAACAGAATGTGGAAACCAGAAAGAGCCCTACATCAGTGCCGTTAACCCTTGAACAGCACAGGTGTGCGCTGTGTGGATTCAATTATATGGGCATTTTTTCCAATAAATACTACTACAGTACTACAGGATCTGTGGCCGGTTGAATCTGAGGATGCGGAACCACGGATAGAGAGGGACAACATTAAGTTATACGTGAATTTATAACTGGTCATGAGTCTAAAATCCTAACTCCATGCCTTGTTCAAAGGTCAAGTGTACTTCCAACCACTTTTTGACAAAGGTACTCAGCCAATTCAATGAAGGAAGGACTTTCCAACACTGGTGCTAATCAGTGAAATATTCAAAGAAGAAAAAAAAAAGAGATCTCCATTTAAACTTTACATCTGTACAAATATTAGCTCAAAGTTAAAACTTTAAAATAAAGTTTAAAACTTTATTCTATAAGAGATTTAGGAAAAACGGTATAGAATAAAATCTTCAGAATCCAGAACTTGATGTAGAGTTCTCAGACAGGTCACAAGAGCATGACCCAAAGAGAATATATCTGGGATGAATGTTTCCATGAAAACAAGACAGAATCTTAAAATGAAAAGTTTTTGCCCTCCACCTTCACCCTTCTCAGTCATACAGCAGTCACGTTACTATAGGAAGGTGAGGACCAAGTGCTCATGGATGAAGAAGGAGCAGAGGACCCATCACACCCCACACTACACCCTCTGGACTTCTGTTAGGTGAAAAGGATGACGCTCCCACTTCTTTTTGGTCACTGTTCTCCCGGTGGTCTGTCACTCACAAATATAAACTGTCTTACCTGAGAAATAAGATTATTATTTCACATTCGTGGCATTTGTGAGGTAATCTCCAGAATGAGTTCTTTAATTAATAAATTTCTCCTCTTAAGGCCTGGCCACAATAAATGCATTTATCTGGTTGCTATTCAGAATGAATTTTCTAATGAAGCGTAAGATGTGGATGCCTGATAGAAGCCTTGTCTTATCACTATATTATTAAAGTCTCTCACCAGTATGGATTACCTGATGGTAAGTTAGGCTTGACAGAACACTGAAGGATTTGCCACACTCATTACATTTGAAAAGATTTTCTCCAGTATAAAGTATTTGGCAGATCTTAAGGTATGAATTTGGACTGAAGACGTTGAGATACTCATTACATTTGTAAGGTTTCTCTCCACTACGGATTATCTGATAGAAAGTGAGTCCTGCAGGAACAAAATCTTTGCCATATTCATGACGTTTGCTCAGCTTCTCCCCACTATGAATTCTCCAATGAATTGTAAGGTGTAAATTTTGAATGAAGACCTTCCCACATATGTCACATTTACATGGTTTCTCTCACGTATAAATTATCAGATATTTAGTGAGGGTTGAGATCTGAGTAAAGGCATTTCAACTCCATTAAAGTTGAAAGGTTTCTCTACATTATGTATTCTCTGATGAATTGCAAAAAGTGAATTTCGACTGAAGACCTTCCCACACTCATTACATGTGTAAGGTTTCTCTCCAGTATGAACTCTCTGATGCTTTCCAAGGTTTGGCTTTTGAGAAAAGAACCTGCCACACTCATTACATTTGTAAGGTTTCTCTCCAGTATGAATTCTCTGATGACTTTCAAGATTTGAATTTCGATTGAAGACCTTGCCACACACATTACATTTGTAAGACTTCTCTTCATTATGAACTCTCTGATGCTTTGTAAGGTATGCCTTTTGATTAAAGAATTTGCCACACTCGTTACATTTATAGGGTTTCTCTCCCGTGTGAATTCTCTGATGACTTACAAGATTTGAATTTTGACTGAAGACCTTGCCACACACGTTACAGTTGTAAGGTTTCTCTCCAGTATGAATTCTCTGATGACTTACAAGATTTGAATATTGATTAAAGACCTTGCCACACTCTTTACATTTGTAAGGTTTTTCCCCGGTATGAATTCTCTGATGTCTTCCAAGATGTGAATTTTGACGAAAGACCTTACCACACTCATTACATTTGTAAGGTTTCTCTCCGTTATGAATTCTCCGATGGATTCTAAGGCATGAATTTTGACTAAAGACTTTGCCACACACATCACATTTACATAATTTCACTCCTGTATGGATTACCTCGTGTGTGGAGAGGTGAGAGCCACGATTAAAGGTTTTGCCACACTCATTACATTGGTAAGGTCTCTCTCCGGTATGAATCCTCTGATGACGTTTAAGGGAGGAATTCTGACTACACACTTTGCTACATACATCACATTTATACAGTTTCTCTCCGGTATGGCTCATCTGATGTCTACGGAGGGATGAGCCATGATTAAAGCTTTTGCCACAGTCATTACATCTGTAAGTTTTCTCACGAGTATGAGTTGTCCAATGACTTACAAGGTGTGACTTTAGACGAAAAACATTGCCACATACCCCACATTTATATAACTTCTCTCCCGTATGGATTATCTGGTGTCTGCGGAGGGATGAGCCATGATTAAAGGCTTTGCCACACTCATTACATTTGTAAATATTGTTCTTAAATACATGCAATTCATCCTGAAAGCTTAATGTAAGCCTATTTTCAATGGGCTTCTTTCCTGAATTCCACCTACTATGTCGATCTCTTCTGTGAGTTACATTTTCCTTACAGGCTACAGACATTCCTTTGTAATTTCTTTCATCATCCTTCCACTGACACCCAAAGTCATCTTCCTGGATTTCTGTGAAGTAAAAATGTTTCATTTCATGGCTTTTCTGTCTTTCCAACATCACTGTTTGGAATACTTCTCCTCTATCACTGTTTGCTCTTGGTTGTAATTTCTTGATCACATGTATATGAGAGATATCTACAAGATACAAAGAACCATAAGGTGTATTATTCATTACAATTCATGAGTAAACGTTTAATGTTGAATATATGATATTAAACCAAAAGTATGTAATTCCCCAGTGGTCCAGTGGTTAGGGCTCTGCACTCCCACTGCAGGGGGCACGGGTTTGATCCCTAGTCCAGAAACTAAGATGCCTCAAGCCACACAGCATGGCCAAAATAAAGTAAAATAAACACAAAGTAATACTTATGTCCAAAAAGGTTATGAAACTTCCCAATCATGACCTTAAAAATTTTAGGAACACTAAAAGAATAGGACTCTTTTTTTTTTTTTTTTTTTTGCGGTACGCGGGCCTCTCACTGCTGTGGCCTCTCCCGTTGCGGAGCACAGGCTCCGGATGCGCAGGCTCAGCGGCCATGGCTCATGGGCCCAGCCGCTCCGCGGCATGTGGGATCATCCCAGACCGGGGCACAAACCCGTGTCCCCTGCATCGGCAGGCGGACTCTCAACCACTGTGCCACTAGGGAAGCCCCAAGAATAGGACTCTT
Source organism: Phocoena sinus (assembly GCF_008692025.1). Taxonomy (NCBI): domain Eukaryota; kingdom Metazoa; phylum Chordata; class Mammalia; order Artiodactyla; family Phocoenidae; genus Phocoena; species Phocoena sinus. The sequence continues at coordinate 4,713,712 of NC_045781.1, forward strand.
TACTAAAGAAAGAGTGACTACATGTAACTCAAATTAATATTATAGTAGCCTAGTTCTAACACCCTATAACAAAAACATTCACACTAGACGAACTTATGTTAGCTCTTGAAGAAACAATATTTTTCCACCAAAGCATATACCAATTAACAATAAACATACTGTGGTCTCATAAATGAGGATGCAAAAAATATTATAATATACATATATTCTGCATACTATGGTACATAAATAAATGCTAAAGAACATACAATGTACTGTAATGGTACATAATCCAAAACAGACTTATCTAATGAATAATTTAAATAACGAGCAAAATACAGCATATAGAAAATGAAGAATTTGATAACACAATTTTTCAAAAAATATTTTTCTAAATATCTGCTATAAAACTATGTACCCATAAAGAATACATATTTTACTACATTAACAAGTGGTGCACGTCAGTTGTATTCTATAATAAATGCTGAAAAAACATCATATATAAATTACAATTAAAAATTAATAAATGGGGCTTCCCTGGTGGTGCAGTGGTTAAGAATCCGCCTGTCAATGCAGGGGACACGGGTTCGAGCCCTGGTCCAGGAAGATCCCACATGCCGCGGAGCAACTAAGCCCGTGCACCACAACTACTGAGCCCGTGTGCCTAGAGCCCGTGCTCTGCAACAAGAGAAGCCACCGCAATGAGAAGCCCGCACACCGCAACGAAGAGGAGCCCCCGCTCGCCGCAACTACAGAAAAGCCTGCTCACAGCAACAAAGACCCAGTGCAGCCAAAAATAAAATAAATAAATTTTTTAAAACACCAAAAAAAATTAATAAATGAACTATTCTAGAGTTACCTAACCTAATAGCCAATAAACAGAGCAATTCCCTACCTTCACAGAGCACTTAAATTCTCCAGTTCATTGCCTCTAAAATGATAGAGGTAATAAAGAGTGAGCAATTTGTATATTTATTAACTAGGGTCAGACACAGCATTGTTTAGAACAAACTGGAGATGAAAAGCATACAAGATATGATACAAAGTGATATGACAATAAACATGACAGAATATTAATATAACTATTTATAAAACGTAACTTTTCAATCTTTACTATAAAACATACGAGATTCTAAGCCATCTAATGGCACTAATTTGTTTAAAAGGCTTAAGGGAAATCAACACAATTTTTAAAATCAGGGAAGTAGACTCACACGTTTATGTACATGACTGCAATTGATATAGAAAGGACTGAGAGAAACAGGATTTGAACCTGGACTTCCAAACTAAGACAACATATTCTCAAGCATGACTGCCCACCCAGGCAGTACAGATTACAAAATATTAAAACAAATACCAGGAGTTTAAAAAGAAAACTCCAAGACAGACGCAAAAGAAGGGAGCCGTGTAACTGACAATGTTGTTCAGCCACCACTCCTGAAAATGGTTTCTGAATCATCACAGCTGCACATAGTGATTTCGGTCATGTCACGAGAAAGTTATTCGACAGAAAAAGAGGCATCATTTTTACAGTCTGAGTAATGTGGAAGGTGGAGGGATGGGTGAAGGAGTGCTGCGGAAATTGAGACAATCAGGGGAACAACATAAATACGTGAGCAAATAACAGTGGTTCCGTCTACGCCAAAGTACCATGTCAGGAAAGGTCAGGTCTGAGAAAGGGCATGAGTGGAGCACAGGGTATATGCATATTGGGAGCACAGCTTGTGACTGTCTATCTGTGTGAATATAACTGTACAAGAGGAGAGCGGCCAAGATAGCGGAGTGGAAGGACCCTAAGCTCACCTCGTCTCAGGAGCACACCCAAATGACAACAACCATGGCTGAAAAAGACTGAAACCTACTAGAAACCTACCAGAACATAAAGAAACCTACCAGACATAAAGAAAAAACCACAAGGAGATACATAGGAGGGGGTGGACCCATGATACCGCCAAATCCCATACTTTGTGGGGGTGACAGACAAACTGGAGAATAATTGTATTACCGAGGTCTTCCCACAGGAGTGCGAGTTCTGAGCCCCACGTCACACCCGCCAGCCCTGGGGTCTGGCATCAGGAAGAGGAGAACTTGGACAAAGTTTTCCTGGGATAAATTCCTATATCATTTCCTGAGGCTCATAGGGGATGGTCCTTAGTATTTGGAAACAAGATTGTCACAGTGCCCCTAAGAGAGGCTTTTGTGACAGTCCTCAAAGCCAGAAAAAAATGGGAAAGGCTTCTCAGTCAGGCTCTCGTGATACTTTCTATCTCGTGTCCTACAACACGCAGACCACTCTACTGAGAAGCTTCAAGTGGTGACTTACTGTGGAGCAGGAAAATATTACAGCATATGAGGGAAAGCATTCTCCAACAAAAATTTCCTGTCACCCAGTAAACCCACTCCACAGAGAGTCCATTCGTAGCTGTCTGCTACAGGTGTATTGTCACAGCAAAGAAACTGGATAAAATTTCAGACTCTAGGAATATGTATTTCAAAAGCAAGTTTCAAAAGGCAAAATCATGCAAACTTAGAAGAATATGAAATCAGGAGAGTCTACATTACGGACTTGGTAGAGCAGTACAAGAGCGAAAACAATACAAGATATGGGGGTCAGATATTACAGCCCTCGAGAAGAAACCATGCGTTCTATCCAAGATGCCAAACTGAGAGCTGAAGGATTCACATATTCCCCCCGTGAGGGACTGGGAAATAAAAAGAGGATCTCTCTGTCCACTGTCTTTATAGTTTTGCTCTGTAAAAATTACACAAGATCCAATCTACCTCTCTGTTTCACACACCCCTGAAGTGTGCAGCAAAATCGGAACAGAAGAAATGGCTGTGAAATCTAAACAAGCAGATGGGGTTTGAGACAGCTCCATGCTGGTTCTGAGGTACCAGATGGAATGAAAGAGCAGCCAGTGTTTTCCCATCTTCTGATTCGGTCATATAAGAACAAAAATAGGGATAAAACTGAGAAAGGCCCAGAGACTGGAGTCTGGAGGCATCAACTCTTATGATATGGACTGAGAACTGAGCATCCAATGAAATCAAGTACAGAAAGAGAAATGAAGGGGGCAAAAGATGCCTTTAAAACAACCCTCTTCACGCTCCTCAAAGTCAAGTAAAATCTAGTTCACAGGGGCCAGATGGCAGAGCATAGATCATGATAAAGACTTTACCCTTTGGGCTTCCCTGGTGGCGCAGTGGCTAAGAATCTGCCTGCCAATGTAGGGGACACAGGTTCGAGCCCTGGTCCGGGAAGATCCCACATGCCGTGGAGCAACTAAGCCTGTGCACCACAACTACCGAGCCTGTGCTCTAGAGCCTGTGAGCCACAACTACTGAGCCCGCCTGCCACAACTACTGAAGCCTGCGAGCCTAGAGCCCGTGCTCCGCAACAAGAGAAGCCACCGTCATGAGAAGCTCATGCACTACAACGAAGAGCAGCCCCCGCTCGCCGCAGCTAGAGAAAGCCCACGCGCAGCAACGAAGACCCAATGCAGCCAAAAATAAATCAATAATAAAAAAAAAAAAGACTTTGCCTTTGTCTCTGATGGGGCTGCAGCCCCACCAGAGGGTGAAAGAATACATTTTACATGTTGAATGACAGAATGATAACCCAGGAATAAGAAAAATGTCCTCTCAGAGTCCACAATAAATAAACTTCTATTTTCGGAAAGAACTCTCCCACTTGGGTAAAATTACCCAAAGACCACTAATGCTGCCGCTTCTTCTCTGACCTTCTGAGACCTAACCTGTGTTCACACTTTTGATAAATTCCCACCCCCTTGGTTTTTTGCTATTTTCACATCACTCTTCAGAGGCTAGGGCTCTTCCTCTTGTTCCAAAATGCAAATAATATTCAGATCAGAAATAGAAATTTCTGCTTCTCAAAAGAAATAAATAAGATCTGTGGCTCTTCCAGAATCCCAGCTCTTTGTTCAGCTGAGGAGTGAGGACATGACGGGTGGGTCTGGAAAAATATTTCACTGATTGCTCCACCACTTGCCTCCTTCTGAATGCAGAGGGAACAGTGTGATATGCAGATAATTAGCTCTCTTCCAAGAAGTAGTGAATCGAAAGCAGAGGGGTAGAAAAAAGAGAATTCGTTATTTGAAAAGTTTGCCCTGAGCTTTATAAATACTTAAGCTCTGGAACAACGCCTGACGTATCATGAAATGGATAGATCATTTGCAGAAAAGTGAAGCTTAAACTCAAGATACCACATCATGAAGCTTTTCATATCTGAGTCAACAGGGATTTCAGATCAGTCAAGCAAAACAAGGGCTCCCAAGGGGCACAGAGGGAAGATGCAAAGATACCCAAAAGGCATATCCCAACTTCTGAAGGGAAGTTATCCTCACCCAGGGAGATCAGGTTGCTGTAGGTCTCCAACATCACATCCACATAAAAGGCCTTCTGATCAGGGTCCAGGCATGCCCACTCCTCCCGAGAGAATTCTATGGCCACATCCTTGAATGTCAACGGTGCCTGAAATGAAAACATATCTCATCAAGGGGCCATGAAGAGAGTTCTTATTATCGCACAAAATGAGAAGAGGAGAGAGTGGTAAGGATCAATTCAGTGGAAGTATGTAGTCTGACGGATCCATGTAAAGGTATTTAGGGAAATTATGGGTCTCTAATTTTAATTTCTTATGCCTTTCCATAGCAATTATGATATCCTCCAATCAATGTAGATTTTTCATTTTTCCAGACAACACACGAAAAACTTAGAAATAAAATTCAATAACAGGTTGTCTATGCAGAAGTGTTACATATTACGTTTTACACACTGCGTGATATTCAAAATCTAAATGAGCTACAGTATCAGTGGTGCCTTCAGAGATGACGAAGGCCACAGTGGCTTTACAGAAAGGTCAAAATCTGCAATTATGATAATGATAACAAGAGCAAGGACTAGAAGTGTTGGAACAATTCCTGTATGCTAAATATCATTCTAAATAAATTCTTTACATGTATGAAATTGTTATAAACATAAAAGCTCATTAGAGATGACCTGTTCCAATCTTACAAAGGATAGTACTGTGTCAGCTCACACACAGATGCACATAAAATGTTAGTAATCGTATTGCTATTTAAACCATTAACACAATACTGTAGAAAAAATTCGAGGCCAAGGAATACATTTAAGATATAATTTCAAATGCAAAAAGATAGGTTTGAAATAATGATGTCTTTATCAAAACCATGGACTTGCACTTCCATGCACTCATGCACACACATGTAAACACACAATTAATTGAAAAGGCAGGAGTTCCCTGGTGGTCCAGTGGTTAGGTCTCGGCAATTTCACTGCTGTGGCCCTGGGTTCAATCCCTAGTTGGGGAACTAAGATCCCTCAAGCTGCTTGGCTTGGACAAAAAAAAAAAAAAAAAAAAAAGATAGGAGTTGTCTATTGACATATTTTTGGATAACATTTTCTGTCATCATTTTCATCCACATTTATTTCAGCATTTTCGAAGAACAAGAAAGTATTACCTGCACTTAATTTACTTCATCAACATTATTCTATAGTAGTCTAGTAAAAGAAAAATGGTACAAACATAAAGAGAAAAATACAAAACTTTTAACTCCTATCTCTATACAACACCTAAATTGAAGAATAAAGTACAATTTTATCCACTAAAATTAAAATAGGTAGGTATTAACAAATGCAGAACAGAGTTTGTGTATTCCACTTATAAAACACTGACTCAAAATTAGAAGTTATTACTGTTATACATTAATTTAACGTATTAAGAAAAAGACTTATCACAATAATAAAGTTAAAAACTTCCTGGAGAATTAAAAAATCATGACAAAAAGGAATATAGAAAAAAGATATTGTTATAAAGCAAGAACATTTCACCAAACATTAAAATCAGAAGGAAACCCTCAATGCTTTCCCTCTGAAGTTACAGTGGAGTGAAGGGCGCTGGCCAGGGCTCCTGCCTTTCACCACTGTACGGTGTGCCTGAGCAGCGACCACCAGAGGAAGTAACAGGAGGAAAACAGGGAACGAGAGCGAGAGACACACAGAGGGTGCGTCAGAGCTGCAACTGTGAACATTCACAAATCTAAGGACATGGGAAGGTGAAAAGTGAAAGGATGGAAAAAGATATTCCATCCTGATGAGAGCAGGGGCGACTACATAATGTCAGACAAAATAAACTAAAGACAAAATCTGATACAAGAGACAAAGGACAATATATACTATTAAAAGAATCAATTCCCCAATAAGCTATAATAATTTTAAGTACTTATATATCTAACAGTAGAGCTCCCTCCAAAAATGAAGGAAACATGAACAGAAACAAAGAGAGAAATAGCAGCACAATAAACCTATGAGACTTTAACATCCCAGTTTTTTCGATGGGTGGAACCAAAGAGAACATCAATAAGGGAAGAGAGGACTTGAACAACACTATAGACCGACTGGACCTAACAGACATGTACAAATCACTCTACCCAACAACAGCAGAAAACACACACTTCTCAAGAACAAATAAAACATTCTCCATGAGAAACCACATGTTAGGACATAAAAGAAACCTTAACAATTTTAAGAAGACTGAGAGCATAATGAATTTTCTCAAACCACAAAGCAATAAAATTAGAAATAAACAGCAGAATGAAAACAGGAAAATCCCCAAAATGTGGAAATAAAACAACATATTCATAAATAACCAATGGGTCAAAGAAGAAATCACACAGGAATTTTTAATATATCTGGATGAAAATGAAAACATACAAAAATTTATAAAATGTAGTGAAAGCTGTACTAACAGGGAAGTCAAATCAGAAATCTATTTTTACTACTCAAGGAAGTAGAGAAGAATAAACTAAAATCAAATTTAGCAAAAGGAGGAGCTTCCCTGGTGGCGCAATGGTTAAGAATCCGCCTGACAATGCAGGGGACACGGGTTCGAGCCCTGGTCCGGGAAGATCCCACATGCTGCAGAGCAACTAAGCCCGTGCACCACAACTACTGACCCTGTGCTCTAGAGCCCGCGAGCCACAACTTCTGAGCCCACGTGCCACAACTACTGAAGCCCATGCGCCTAGAGCCCATGCTCCCTAACAAGAGAAGCTTCTCACCTCAGTGAGAAGCCCGTACACCGCAATGAAGAGTAGCCCCAGCTCACCGCAACTACAGAAAGCTCATACGCAGCAACAAAGACCCAACGCAGCCAAAAATAAATATATAAAATAAATTAAAAAAACAAACTATAAGGGGTTCTATGAACAATAATGCTTACAAATTGCATAATCTAGAAGATACAGGTAAATTCATTGAAACATACAACCTATTAAGCTCTAATCTTTAAGTAATAAAAAAGTTGAAAAGAATTATTACTAGAGAGGTTCAAGCAGTAATCTGAAATCTCGAACAAGGAAAAAGCCAAGACCAGATCGGTTCGCTGCATAATTCTACCAAACATTTACAGAAGAATTACCTCTAATCCTGATAAAAAGCTTCCAAGCTTCCGAAGAGCTGTAGGGGGAACACTGGCAAACTCATTCTATGGAGCCTGCATGATTCTATACCAAGCCCAGAGAAAGACACACGAAACACAGAAAACTACAAACCAATATCCCTCATGAATACTGAAAAATCCTCAACAAAATAGTACCAAACCAAATTCAACAACACATTAAAATGACTTTACATCATGACCACGTGGATTTTTTTACTATAAGCAAGGATGACTCAACATACAAAAATCAATTAATGTCATATACCACATTAACAGAATAAAGGAAAAAAACATATGATCGTCTCAATTGATGCAGAAAAATGCATTTCACAAAATTCAACTATGTTTCAAGATATAAAAACTCTGGCAATTCCCTGGTGGTCCAGTGGTTAGGACTTGGCACTTTCACTGCCGTGGCCCAGGTTTAATCACTGGTCAGGGAACTAAGACCCCACCACAAGGCCAAAAAGAAAAAAAGAGCGATATAAACACTCAGCTAGAAAGCTTTCCTTCTCAGATCAGGAAGAAGGCAAGGATACACACTCTCTGCACCACTGTCCAGCAAAGTACAGAGAGCCCTCACCAGAGAAATTAGACAAGAAAAAGAAAGTTACCCGAATTGAAAAAAGTAAAATTATCTTTCTTCGTAGATGATAACTTTTATATGTAAACACAGTAAAGATTCCACGAGGAAACTGCGACATCAAAAAACAAGTCTAGAAAAGTTGCAGGATACCAAAAGTCAATGCCCAAAAATCATGTGCATTTCTATATACAGTGAACAATGTCAATAGAAAATTAGAAAACAATCGTATTTCTAGAGCATCAAAGGGATAGAATACTTAGTAAGAAATTCACCAGGGAGGCAAAAGACTTGTACACTGAAAGCTATTAAATGTTGCTAAAAGACACACAAGGAGATACAAATAAATAAACATCCTATACACATGGATTGAAAGACTAAATATTCTTAAAATGACCCTATTACCCAAAGTGTTGTATAGGTTCAATGTAATCCCTATCAAAAGTCCCATGGCAATTTTTGCAGAAATAGAAGTAACTATGCTAAGATTCATAGGGAATCTCCCAAATCTCCAAAATACCCTTGACAAAGAAGAAAAATAGAGGGCACCCTTTATAGATTTCAAAACATATCACGAAATAATCAAGATGGTGTGGTACTGGCATAAACAGATACGTAAAGTAATGCAACAGAATAGAACACTCAAAATTAATTTTGCATATACATAGAACGCACTTTCAAGGGTGCCAAGACCACACAATAGAAAAAGGACAGTCTCAGTAACAAACGGTGCTGGGAAACCGGGTATCGACCAGCAAAAGTGTAAAGCTGGAACCTTACCTGCATCAGAATGAGAAACTTCTATGTGTCAGAGGAGGCAACCAACAGCGAAAAGCAACCTCCAAGGACCGGGGATGATGAAAATGGGTGAAGAATCTCCACGTGTCAGAGATTTAGGTTGATTTCCAAGTTTAAAATCAATGATAGAATGAAACACCCTCTATCACTGATGTATCTCTGAACTTTCCATTCCATTCCCCATCATTACGATTTTTAAATCAGTGACACATCCATTTCGATTCTAATGCAGCATGAAAAGTCAGAAGGTATTTGCTGTAATTAGTCTGTTTGCTACAATTTACCAGGCATAAGTGCATATTATTACCTGACTTACATGTACAGCTTCTTTATCCTGGTTTACAGAGAACAGACAGTGCACTGAGATGGGGCCCCTCAACAATCCCTGCCGCCCAGTAGCACTGACACCGCGACACTTCACATGGGTGTGAAGCCCTGCCCAGGACTAGGCCCAGTGGAGCCTCTTCACAAGTCCCAGGTCACTGGGTCATGGGGAGACGGGATCTAAGTGGAGATGGCAGGCCTTGAGGGAAGGCCCTGGATGACTGTGAATGTACAGGTGGCAGACAAGATTAGCGAGTCCAAAGAAGGGCATCTCAGGAAGGACAGACTGAAGAATCAACAGAGAAAATGACTTTACCTGAGAAAGAGCCATTTCTGACTCCTTTTCTTTCCTCTTCCGGGCTTCTTCCTCAGGCAATAGGAGTCTTTAGAGGTCGATCTTGAAAGTTGGAAAGATGCTGTTTAATGCTTAGAATCAACACACCCCCTTCCCGAGTCACAACCACACACACAGGGAAGACCTCAGCATGAGGAACAGACGGTCCTCTGCTGCCCACTGTCCCAGGAGGGACTCAGGACAGTAAGCTCCCACACAGAGAACAACAAGTAAGTTCCTACACCTATTTTTTTTCAGTGCATGATAGATCTTTGAAGATCAAATAGTGTAGGTTTTTTTTTATTGAATATATTTTTCAGATTATTTTCCATTATAGGTTATTATAAAATATTGAATATAGTTCCCTGTGCTATACAATAGGTCACTGTTGCTTTAATTATTCTATATATAGTAGTGTGTATCTGTTTATTCCAAACTCGCAATTTATCCCTCCCCCTCCTTCCACCTTTGGGAACCATAAGTTTGTTTTCAATGTCTGTTGAGTCTAGTTCTGCTTTGTAAGTACGTTCATTTGTACCATTTTTTTTAGCTTTCCCCATATAAGTGATATCATGTGTCTATTTGTCTGATTTAATTCACTTAGTATGATAATCTCTAGGACTCTACCTGCACTACTATGTGTTTCCGTTTCATTCTGTTTATCTGTCTCCCTACTTCTTTCTACGTCTCTGCCTCTTTGCTCCCCTCTACTCTCCTGCTGTTTCTGCCCTCCTCTCTATTTATTTTCTCACTCCTGTCCTGCACCACTCTGCAACCTGTTCCCCCTATCGATGATCTTTCTCCCTAACCTTTCGGATGACCTACATTTTTATGTATTTCTGCCTTTCTTCGCCCCATTTCTGTTCCCTCTCTGCCCTCTGTTTACACCCCTTCTCTCCCTGTTACACTCTCTTCCTCCCCACTCTCTGGCACCCCAGGTGGCTATGCTTCCTTCCTGCTCTCTCTGCTCTAGTAGTCCATATTTTTCCTCTCCTTCTCTCCCAGCACCATGATGCTCTGAAGGCCATGGTTCCACCTTTTATCCTCTGCCGGACCCTCTGTCTGAAACGCCTCACCATTGTCACCACCCTCCCACCACTGATCCAGAGCCCCTCACCCCTTGCTGCTCTCCAATCCCTGGAGATCCGGCTTTTTTATTTACTTCTTTATTTTATTCACCTGCTACCTTCCAGGCTTAATCACTTTCAGTTTACTGTCTATTTCCAAGTCCCTCTATGTTCCCATTGGTTCTCCCTCATTCTTTATCCTCCTCAGTTTTTCTGTTTCTCTCAGTCGCTCTCTGTCTCTGCTTCTCCTGATCCCCCTCGCCCCTGTATTTACGAGGATGGCGACTGAATAAGACGCCCGCATACTGTTAGAGACAGTTTGGAACTCGGGACCGAAGAACACTATGTGTCACAAGGCTGGCCCAGGTCACCTCCCCCTACACGGGGTCTGAGGAAGTGCTGACCAGGAAGGGGAGGCCTGCGGAGCAGAAAGACCGGTCTGAGTAAGAGGCGAGGACAGAGGGTCTAAGAGGGAGGGGGTCTCAGGAGAGGGGAGGACTCTCCAGAACCCCAGGACCGGGGAGAGGACGCGGCCTCTCCGGCAGCACTGCGGCCGGAGCTGCCCTACGGAGGCGGAGGGCGAGGCTGGGGAGCTCGAATCCACCTCACGGAAGAGGGCTTTACAAGCAAGGCGAAGGTACTAAAGGGTTTTAAACAGGAAAATGTAGCGAAAGGCGGTGTCTACGTGGACCGAAGGCAGAAAAGGCAAGGGCTTCGGTACTGGACGCAGAGAAATTTAAAACCCAAAGGGAAAAGATCCACGATCTGTAACAGTGATGGGAGGAGGGGCGGGAGTGGGAATTTAAACACCGCAGTGACTCCAGCACCCTAAGGATGGAGTAAAGGGACCGCGAAGCACAGATTTAAACTAGAAAAGAGAAACTTACGTTCTGCAGTGTGACCTTCGTTGTAAGCATTCCGTTTCCGGGTCCGTAGAGAAGTGCGCATGCGCGTGGTGAAGAGGTGGGGGGGGGCCTGGATGGAGCGCTAAGGACCGGGTTGTGGGGGGAGGTGAGGGGAACCTAGGTGCATGCAGGGACCAAGGGAGGGTGGGAAGGGGGCGGGCCCGGAAGGTGCTTGGAAGGTGCTTGTACTTGATGGGCTTGAGTTGCAGTCTGTAACAATTTTAACCTAAAAGTTATATTTGTGGGGACCAGTTATGTCGAAAACGAAGACGTTTCCTCTAAACAAGTAGAATATGGTTCAAATAAAAGCTATTTTCCCCAGTAGGTTGCTCTCGTGTCCTGCTAATGAGCCCAAAGGTATTTATATTTCTGGAAATGTGGGTCTTCCAGAGTAGTTGACATGAGTCAGTGGTTGGATCCAGGAAGATTTTGTGCAATTAGAATTAATTTAAGAACTGAACTTGTGGGCTTCCCTCGTGGCGCATTGGTTGAGAGTCAGCCTGCCGATTCAGGGGACGTGGGTTCGTGCCCTGGTCCGGGAGGATCCCACATGCCGCGGAGCGGCTAGGCCCGTGAGCCATGGCTGCTGGGCCTGCGCGTCCGGAACCTGTGTTCCGCGGCGGGAGAGGCCATAACGGTGAGAGGCCCGCATACCGCAAAAAAAAAAAAACCAAAAACAACTGAACTTGTCTCTGTATTACACACTAGAATGAGAAATACAAAACTCTCCCTGGGTTGAATGGACTATTTCATACTGACACCCTGCAGAACATCTTCTCCGTTTCTACTCCCCTTTCACTGCAGAGGCCAAATTCAACAATTTGCTTGGTTCCAGAGACTCAGGGACAAGTCGTAAGGTCTGAGACTGGAGGACTAAGGCAAGTGATAATTTAGGTCAGTAACCGTTGCTTTAAAAAGAGCAAAACGTTTTCAAAAATTGTTGTAAATTGGGACTTCCCTGGTGGTCCAGTGGTTAAGATTCTGTACTCCCACTGCAGGGGGCACGGGTTGCATCCCTGGTCAGGGAACTAAGATTCTGCATGCCTCACAGCGCAGCCTGAATAAAAAAATAAATATGTTTAAAAATTGTTATAAATTGTATTGTTCTTTCTTTTTGCTAACGGGTTTTAATTATTTGCTGTTTTGGCCTAAGTTACGCGGGCCTCCCACTGCCGCGGCCTCTCCCGTGGCGGAGCACAGGCCCTGAACGCGCAGGCCCAGCGGCCATGGCTCACGGGCCCAGACACTCCGCGGCTTGTGGGATCCTCCTGGACCGGTGCACGAACCCGCGTGCCCTGCATTGGCAGGCGGACTCTCAACCGCTGCGCCACCAGGGAAGCCGTCTCCTAAGTATTTTTATTTATTTATTTTTGGGCCGCAGCACGGGACATGTGGGATCTTAGCTCCGCACCACCTACAGTGGGAGTGCAGGGTCTTAACCTCTGGACCGCCAGGAAGTCCCATTTACCGTTTTGTATGTGTGTTTGTCACTGTGTGTTTTGGGGTGTCTATGGCCTTATTATGATTTTAGGCAGCCTCTCTGATAATGGATGGGGCTGTGTTCCTGTCTTGCTAGTTGTTTGGCATAGGGTGTCCAGCACTGTAGCTTGCTGGTTGTTGAGTGGAGCTGGGTCTTGGCATTGAGATGGAGATCTCTGGGAGATTTTCACTGTTTGATATTACGTGGAGCTGGGAGGTCTCTTGTGGACCAGTGTCCTGAAGTTGGCTCTCCCACCTCAGAGGCATAGCACTGACTTCTGGCTGGAGCACCAAAAGCCTTCCATCCACACTTTTGGGAGGTCTGAGGTCTTCTGCCAGCATTCAGTAGGTGTTCTATAGGAGCAGTTCCACCTGTAGATGCATTTCTGATGTATCTGTGAGGAGGAAGGTGATCTCCGCATCTTACCCTTCCACCATCTTGAAGCTGCTCTCTCTGTGTGTTTTAATATTTACTTTTTATTTGGCTGCGCGGGGTCTTCGTTGAGGCATGCGGGATCTAGATCCCTGACCAGTGAATGGAACCCGGGCCGCCTGCATTGGGATTGCTGAGTGTTAACCACTGGACCACCAGGGAAGTCCCCTATTTGCCGTTTTGAAGCTAACTGTTTACACAGCGACATATAAGAATTGTATAAACAACTCTTTATACAATTACATACATCAGTTTATAAGTTTAAGATGTACAGCAAAAAAAAAAAAAAAAAAAAAGATGTACAGCAATAGTCTGACTTCCCTATATTGTGAAATGATTACCACAATATGTTTAATTAGCATTAGTATCCATCATTTCACATAGATAAAATAAAAAGAGAAAGGAAAATAAAAGAAAAAAAATTTTCTTTTGATGAGAATTGCCTTTTTTTTGGATTCTTCTACACATATAATCATATATTTCTCATTTGTTATTGTCTTTGGCTTTCAGCCATAAGAATTGCCTTGTTTTGTAAAATACTTATCGTATTCCATGTTTGTGCTGAATTACCTTAAAATATCTTTGGGAAAAACTTGTTTACATCCTAATATACTTAAGTCAACAATAACTAGATATAATGCAATTTCAAATTCACAATATGTTCATTATGAGAATAAGTAGAAATTTACCTTTTGTTTTTAAACTGTAATGTATTTTAGCTGTTTGTGTTCTATTGCTGAAAGTTCTGTCAGGTGTGGATAATAGAGCCTGTAAAATATATAGTATTCAGAAGACATTGGGATTTATTCTCATCTAAGGAATAATTAACTTTGCCATGTTTCTAAGGACATTTACTGGGAAGGTATATTCTCTTTAATATGAACCCTAAAGGAGGTAAATCTAGATTATCGACTATGCAATAACTTCATTTCTGCCCTCAATATTTCTATGGCAATATCTGTCATTAAACATTTATTGCAGTATGTTTTCCCACATCCCTACAGGTGGAAGATTTCATCCATAGAGAAACAGTAATCAATTGTAATATGATGTTTACATAGGACTATTAGCATATTTAAAATATTTTCAGACAAAATGAGCAGAATGTCCTGGTGTAACACATCATGCAAACAACATCACATTTTTATTTTATTTATTTTTGGCTGGGCCAGGTCTTAGTTGCAGCATGTGGGATCCATTTCCCTGACCAGGTATCGAACACAGGCCCCCTACATTGGGAGTGCCGAGTCTTAGCCACTGGACCACCAGGGAAGTCCCCAACATCCCATTTTTAAAAGTTGCAGCGACTGGAATAAATTTTGGGATGTGCATTAGATAGATTATTACGCAACGTTTGAAACTAGCCGTGTTGGTGGGTGGCAGCACCGGGGACGCCCTTGGGAAGACACTGGTCTCGATCTCTCAAGCAATAACTTCTCATCCAGCCCCCCCGCCCCCCCCCGGGCTCCCCACAGGACCCGGCAGGGTCGTCACAGTGGCCTCGAGCAGGAGCCCCCCGTGCCTTATCGCCCAGCTATGATGGGGGTCTCCACGGCGCGCAGAGCAAGATGGAGGACCACCAGGACAAGGCCATCCATGTCCTCTGCGGTCTCACCGTGGGCAGAGCGGGAGATGTGCACGGGCTGTTGCCGGGTCACTGGGCGCTGGCCTCGGGCTTTATTGGCCTCATCAAGCCAATGGGCCAGCGGCACGCTAGCCTGGTGGGAGGCGGCCACTCCACCTGAAACTGCGTCTTAGCCCTGCTGGCCAGGCCTGGGCCGAAAGGAGCCTTTTTTGTTTGTTGTCGGTAACAAAACTGTAAAGAAAGCATGCAGGAAATATATACACTTTGTCAGACAAGAGAAAAAGATGCCTTAAGTATAAAACGTGAAGAGTCACACATACCGCTCATGGGAGGGAGATGCTGTGCAGAGCTAGCTTGGTTGGCAGCCACCACCAGCAACTTGTGCCTAAGCCAGATAGGTTTTTTTTTAAGGAAAATAAAAGGAACGGTAGTTATGAGGTTTTTTTTTAATAATGTGGAAGAAAATTATTAAGAATGGTGCCTTTGTTCTCCTTTTTTTTAGCTTTTTTTGCATATTTTTAAACATATCTATTTATTTATAGCTGCATTGTGTCTTTTTTTTTTTTTTTTTTTTTTTTTTTTTTGCGGTACGCGAGCCTCTCACTGTTGTGGCCTCTCCCGTTGCGGAGCACAGGCTCCAGACGCGCAGGCTCAGCGGCCATGACTCACAGGCCCAGCCGCTCCGCGGCATGTGGTATCTTCCCGGACCGGGGCACGAACCCGTGTCCCCTGCATCGGCAGGCGGACTCTCAACCACTGCGCCACCAGGGAAGCCCTGTGTTGTGTCTTAGTTGCAGCACCGGGGATCTTTCCTTGGGCGGGGGGTGGCTGGGTGGGTGGGGTCGTTTCTCTGTAGTTGTGGTGCGCTGGCTCCAGAGCGTGGGCTCTGTAGTTGCTGCAAGCCGGCTTAGTTGCCCCGTGGCACATGGGATCTTACTTCCCCGACCAGGGTTTCCAACCTGCGTTCCTTGCGTTGGAAGATAGATTCTCAACCACTGGACCACCAGGGAAGACCCTGCATATGTCTTGCAAGCAACACATTTTTTTAATATAAAAGTCTCCTGTCTCTTGCTTAAAAAAAAAAAAGAAACTAGCCGTGTTGGCAAAAAAGACGTTTCGGTGTGGACTTCCATGTTTCCAAGCAAGGAGATGACTCAGTGGTGGAACCTTTCATTAAACACAGAACAGTAGAGGAGAAGCTGATTATAAGGCAAAGTCATGAATCCATTCTTTTAATGGGGAATTTCCTTCCTTACAGAATTATCAAGGCAGCCAAATTAACATATTCACAAGAAAAAAAGGGAACTTCCTAAATCACAGGAAGATTTTGACACAGGTTTCCCTGTGATATCATTATGAAACTGATACAAATTATTAACAATTCAAAAATGTGAAAAACAGAATGGTATAGTATGACGTGACCTTAAAAATTAAAGAATATACATTTTTGAGTCCAGGTGGAAGGACTGAAATATTTACCAGTGTCAAACTTAGATAAGGATAGATCTTATTATAAAGGATTATTACCAGGAATTCCCTGGTGGTCCAGTGGTTAGGATTCTGTGCTTCCACTGTTGGGGGACGGCTCAATCCCTGGTCGGGGAACTAAGATCTAGCAAGCTGCCCTGCCACAAAATTTGTAAAGCCTCAAAAGTCAGACAAAAAAAGAGCTTTTCTTTTATACCCAGGGGTAAACAAGGTAGGAAAACTCTCATATGGAGGAGTGGATGAGTATGTGGCAGGAGCCTCAGTTTCTCAGATGACGTGGTTTTTTTTTTTTTTTTTTGCGGTACGCGGGCCTCTCACTGCTGTGGCCTCTCCCATTGCGGAGCACAGGCTCCAGACGCGCAGGCTCAGCGGCCACGGCTCACGGGGCCAACCGCTCCGCGGCACGCGGGATCCTCGCGGACCAGGGCACGAACCCGTGTCCCCTGCATCGGCAGGCGGACTCCCAACCACTGCGCCACCAGGCAAGCCCCTCAGATGGTGTTTTATGCTGAAGTCAGTTACTCTTGGGTGCAGATATTCTGGCAGGAAAGTTGCTCTGAATTACAAAGCTCAAAAGTGGTCCAAAAAGTAAGGCATTTGGGAGAGGAGAAAAACTTAATTTTGATTAAATCATGTTAACAGGCATTGTGTCCACTGATATAAGGACCAGCAAATCAGTAATCGTTGATAAAGCAATGGATGGTAATTTGTCGGATTCCTTTCTTGCTATTTCCAAAGTAAACAAGGGGGCTATCATAAGTCTTACTGAAATTAAAGAGGAAGCATAGTGCTTAGTAAGTAAGCTGTTACCATCTGCAGAAAAGAAGAAAAGGAGTTCTTTTACCTTTGTTATGTTCCAGAGCTCCAGGATTGGAGTAAAGTCTAACATTGTCACTACATAATGTGACATCAAGCAAAATTCAAAAAATAACAAATATACATGTTACATTTGGATAATGGAATATTACAAAATTTAAACTAATAATGATAATAACAAACATGCCCAAGAACCTCAGCGTTTATGCCTTTGAATGACATTGAAGGACCCTGCATGCTCCTTGTGCCTGTGTTGTGTCTATTCCTGTCACATACAAGAGGAATTAAGTCTCTTAGATTAAATCCGTATTTGTCCTTACAACACACACATAGAAAAGACAGCAAATATGACCTTAAATTTGGTCAAAAGACAATTTCAGTTGATTGAACAAAGTAGATGCCATTTGGCTTAATTTCAATCATATTTATGAAATAACAATTTACCTCCTGACTGTAAACAGATCAACAAATTAAATATAAAGAACCAAAGACTTAACATGTGTTTTTAAAGTTGTTGTTGTTTTTTTTCTTTACATTGATGATATAAAGCAATGCTTTTGACTTAAACTGTCAGATTCCTCTTGACCTACACTCCCTGGATCAGAGTTGGTCACTGCCTCCGGGGTTTTAGGGGAATAGAAATGGAAATAATGTTCTTCTACCATTAGTATGAAAACACTCAGTCAGCACAAGCAGAGTTTTGCATTTCACCTTTCAATTGCAGTTCCCTACAAAGATAACTCTGTTATCTCTTGCTTAAGTAAATGAGCCTGTTCTGGGTGAGAACCCACCCTACATCCCATGGCTCAGTTGCTGTCATCTCACTCCCAGTGTACCTGTCTCCACCCACTCATGCCCAGCTGTCTTCCTTAGTTTATCATGTCTGCAGTGAAACATAAATCTTTCCTTCTTGCCCTCTGTTCTCTCTTCCTTTCTCTTTCTTTCTTTCTTTCTTTCCTTTCCTTCCTTCCTTCCTTCCTTCCTTCTTTCTTTCCTTTCCTTTCCTTCCTTCCTTCCTTCTTTCTTTCTTTCTTCTTTCTTTTCTTTTCTTTCCTTTCTTTTCTTTCTTTCTTTCTTTCTTTCTTTCTTTCTCTCTCTCTGTGTTTCTCTCTCTCTCTCTCTCTCTCTCTCTCTCTCTCTCTCTCTCTCTCTTTCCTTCCTTCTTTCTTTCTTTTTTTGGAACCCGTGCCCATGCAGTGGAAGCCTGGAGTCTTAGACCACCAGGGAAGTCCCCCTAATTTTTCATTTAATTAGTTCTTTTTTCAATTTAAGAAGGAAAAAAACCCAACAAAACAAAACAAAACCGTGTTCAATATAAGTGGCCGAAAATGACAGCTGTAAGAATTTTCCTTGATTGTTTCAAACATTACTTTGAAATAAGCAGGTAGGAGCTGTACTCCTCAGAGACTCCTCAGATCCAGTTCAGTTAGGCAGAAGGAAACACCCAGGTGCAGAACAGAGGGAAGCCCGGTGCTGCCCCCAGAACCTTCCTTTTTCCTGACCAAACCTCCATATAAGCCCAGAATTCACCCCTACTCATTCCCTGCTCCCCTGACATTTTCCTGTCCTCCCTCCTCACTGTATGTCGCTTCAGGGTCAGAAACACTCCCAGGTTTCCACAGACTCTAAAACGATCTATTTATATTTTTTAATCACAGAGCCTAGTCAGCAACTGCCTACATGCTTACCCCTCTGCCCCAGCTAGTGACTGTTTTACTCTTTAGATCAGAACAGCTCCCCTATGATAGTTTCCTTGCTAACCCATGAGCCAACCTCAGGTCAATTCCCCTACCAACTGGTAACCTACCTCTTCCCCTCCAATAGCGAAGACTGCTGCCCTGTCCTGCCTGCCTGCCTTCTGCTATACAAGGCGGGGTGTCATTTCATGACCTTGCTTCGGACCTGTAAGATCCCCTATCCAATAGAATCACTGATGTGTCTGTGACTGTTTCCGGGCTCTTTCTTAGGTCTTGAGGCTGCGAATTTACAAGGTTTGCAGGCCTTCCGGGTGCACCCCAGCAGGCCTCCTGTGTGAATGGGGAATAGAAACAGAAATGCTGTTACTATTTCTGAATAGAAACAGAAATGCATGTCGGTATGAAACTGTCCATTGTACTCAGGGAGAGTTTTGCATTTCACATTCTTGTCTGTAATCCCTATACAAACAACTGCAATTTTTGATTCGTTAAACCACCTAAATTAATTTTCTTTCTTAAAAAATTAAAGTATAGTTGATTTACAATGTTATGTTAGTTTCAGGTATACAACACAGTGATTCAGTTATATGTATATATGCAGTTATATATAATATATATTCAAAATGAATACACATATATATTTTTTGAGATTCTTTTCCCTTATAGTTTATTACAAAATATTGAGTATAGTTCCCCATGCTATACAGTAGGTCCTTGTTGGTTATCTATTTTATACTAATTCTACTTGCAGGAAATGTTCCTGGGTCCAATCACGGCCACATCAGGCTCTCACCAAGATCCCAGTTTCCAGACCAGTTAATTGCTTCAGTCTCACTAGCAGGACTTGCCTGCAACCAGCTAGCAAAAATAGGTTTTAACTTAAACCATGTTCAACTTGTCCTGAGGAAAACATCTGTTTCTAGGACTGCTCTGGTGGTCTAGTGGTTAAGACTCCATGCTTTCACTGCCATGGGTTGGGGTTTGATCCCTGGTTGGGGAACTAAGAGCCCACAAGCCGTGCGGCAAGGCAAAAACAAAACAAAAAAAAATAATTTTTGACAGAAGTGTCCCACACGATGTAACCTTCTACCTTAAAACTGTTAAAGGGACTTCCCTGGTGGCGCGGTGGTTAAGAACCCGCCTGCCAGTGCAGGGGACACGGGTTTGAGCCTTGGTCCGGGAAGATCCCACATGCTCTGGAGCAACTAAGCCCGTGTGCCACAACTACAGAGCCTGCGCTCTAGAGCCCAGGAGCCACAACTACTGAGCCCGTGTACCACAACTACTGAAGCCTGTGTGCCTAGAGCCTGTGCTCTGCCACAAGAGAAGCCACCACAATGAGAAGGCTGCAAACAAAACTGTTAGAGACAGTGTTACTGTCCTCCGGTGGGTGTGGAGCCAACAGAAGCAAAGCAGGAAAGAAGGAAGGGTTTGTTTATTTATTTATTTTTGGCCCTGCCACGTGGCTTGCAGGATCTTAGTTCCCTGACCGGGGATCCAACTCTGGGCCCCCAGCAGTGAAAGCCTGGAATTGTAACCACTGGACCACCAGGGAATTCCCAGGAAGGACTTATTACCTGCAACAAGTTGAAGAGAACACTGGGGATCTTTCCCAATGCTGTGTCTCACCAACAGCAAAATTGGCAAAGTTTTTTGTTGGGGGGTGTGCCTCGAGTCATGTGGGGATCTTATTACCCCTGACAAGGGATCGAACCCGTGCTCCCTGCAGTGGAAGCGCAGAGCAGAGTCTTAACTACTGGACCACCAGGGAAGTCCAAGGGGATGTTTTAAGCTAAAAGTACATGCCTATTCATGAAGGGGCTTGGGCTGTCAATGGAGTCCAAGCTTTAGTTGATTGAAGTAAGGAGGGTCAGAAAGGTCATCATCAACATCCCTTAGGTTCCAGTTGACCTGGTGGTTGAGTGCTACAGGCTAATCTTTATTATTGAAACAGAACTGGGAGTCATTACAACTGATATATTGTCTTTGCTATTGTTAGTTCTCTTGCCTGATAGCAGGCTACATTTCTGCATTCCTTTATTCCCTTAAGATCTTTAATTCCTGAGACCTGTTCAAGGGCAAGCATTGTGGCCAGGCTTAGATCACGAAATGGCTAAGGCAAAAATGGTTTCTCATATATCAAGAAAGCCATTCCTGGTTCTCTTTTTCTGGGGATCCTCTAACCTATCTTGTTACCTTCCCGAACCAGGTTCCTTGACCCAATGTTCAGCAAGACATGAAGGTTTGCAGCAGGGAAAGTTTTATTCATGAGGTAGCCAAGCTAAGCGATAGGAGAACAAATATCAAACCCACCTCCCTCATGGCAAGACCTGGGACATAGGAAAAGGGATTGGAGATAATAAAAACATGAGGTAATCCTTGTTCTGCACCAGCACAACTAAGTTAAAGGCTTCTTCAGGGAACTCATGTTCAGAAAATGGCTCTTAGCACGTTCAGAAGGTGGAGTTTTTGGCCCTCTGATGTCAAAATGTCACAGAGCCGACACTCACAGATGCGCAGGTGGACAGTCAGTGGTTCTAACTAGTTGTAACCAGCTCGGCATCAAACTGGATACGGCTGACTCCAAGTTTCTAAAAAACAACTTGGACAAACATCTTTAGCTAAATGACACTTGCAGGATGTGCAAGCTTTCCTAAAAATAATTACAGTGGGCTTGATCCTCAAAAGCAGGTTACAGTTTATTATTTATTTAGTAAGTTAAATAGATCTAACTGGTGACTACCTTTGGTTTCAACAGTAAATCAGAAAAAGCAGGAGGCAAAGCGGCTACACAGAGTTCAAAAGACACAAGTTTCTAAATCCCTAAAGAGACGCTTTACAGGCAAGGCTGGGGGTGGGGCAGGGGATGCAGAGGCCCCCGTCTCCTGCCCCAGCCCTTTGGGGGGGCTCCCCCGCAGGCTGGGGCGCTCTCCTCGCCCCGCCTCCTCGCGTAAGCGACTTTCGCAGTCCCAGTCCCCAGGCTGCTCCTTCTGCGCCTGCGCAGTGTTCCACGGACGCGGAAGCGGAGAGACCAACCTGGGTCACCACGGAGAGCTGAAGTCACTCTTCGGTGCGTGAGTTTCTTCTTTCTACTGTATCTGCGCTTCGGGGCGCCCCCATACATCCTCAGAGTGTGGGACTTACTGCGGAATTTTTTTGTTTTGTTTTTTGTTTTGCGGTACGTGGGCCTCTCACTGTTGTGGCCTCTCCCGTTGCGGAGCACAGGCTCCGGACGCGCAGGCTCAGTGGCCATGGCTCACGGGCCCAGCCGCTCCGTGGCATGTGGGATCTTCCCGGACCGGGGCACGAACCCGTGTCCCCTGCATCGGCAGGCGGACTCTCAACCACTGCGCCACCAGGGAAGCCCCTTACTGCGGAATTTTAAGTACTCGCCCCCGCCCTTACATCCTAAAGAAATTCACAGTGGGGGTCGTTTCCCTTTGGGGTTGAAATCGCTCTGAGGCCCGTCCCGGTCCTTGGGTTTTCGGCCTTCGTTCCACGTAGACACCGACTTTCGCGCCGTTTTGCTGTTTGAAACCTTTTACTGTCTCCGCCTTCGGCCTGTAAAGCTCTCTTCTGCGAGGTGGATGCGCGTCCCCCAAGCCTCGCCCTCTGGAGGGCAGCGCTGGCCGCCCCGCTCCCAGAGAGGCCGCGTCCTCTTCCCGGTCCTGGGATTCTGGAGAGCCCGCCCCTCTCCGGAGTCCCCCTTCCTCCCTCCCCGCCCCTCTGTCCTCGCTTCTCCTCAGACCGGTCTTTCTGCGTGGACACCCAGTGTTCTTCGGTCCCTAGTTCAACTTATTTGGAGAATGGCCAACAGAGCAACATGGTGCTGGGAGAGAAAGAGGACAACTGGAGGCGAGAGCAGAGGAAGAGAGAGCAGGAGGGAGACGTAGCCGTGTGGGTGCCAGACAGTGGAAGTCAAAGGGAAGGTGACAGGGATAGAAGGGGTGTAACCCGAGGACAGAGAGGGAGCAGAGATGGAGAAAGAGGAAGGAATATATGGAGGTTTTGGGCAATCAGAAAGGTTGAGGAGGAAGAACAAGAGGAATAACATGTTGCAGAGTGCGGCAGGACGGGAGTGAGGGAAGAAATAGGCGGGGAGAAAGGGCAGTAGAGCAGAGGGGAATAAAAAGAGAGAATGAAATACAAAGATATATAAACGGAATGACATGGAAACACATAGTAGTGCAGGTAGAGGGGGGAAACTGGATCCAGATGGATGGTGAGTTGTTTGAATATGGATGATTAAGGTGTAATATATTGATTTGCGGCTTTAGAATCTAATACAAATAAAACTTGTTTGTTTACATTATACAGATAAGGATGAGAAGTGCAGAACTCCTGTGCACAGGGCTTGTGCATTTTGTAATTATTTGGAACAGAAGGTAACTTCCATTTGCAAGCCCTGTTCAGCCAGCAGTCAGTGACGTCACTCCATTGTGGGTCACCCCCTTGCCTTTTCCTAACATGGGGTAGAGGACTATGGACAGGAATCGTACAGCGAGAAATGACTGACTCTGTCACTACATGGTGCCTTTTTTTTTTTTTAAATAAATTTATTTATTTATTTATTTTTGGCTGTGTTGGGTCTTTGTTGCTGTGCACGGGCTTTCTCGTTACAATTTTAGTATATGTGCTGCTGAAGCGAGCACATACACGGGCTTTCTCTAGTTGCGGTGAGCAGGGGCTACTCTTCGTTGCAGTGCGGGCTTCTCATTGCCGTGGCTTCTCTTGTTGCGGAGCACGGGCTCTAGGCGCACAGGCTTCAGTAGGTGTGGCACGTGGGCTCAGTAGTTGTGGCTCGCAGGCTCTAGAGCTCAGGCTCAGTAGTTGTGGTGCACGGGCTTAGTTGCTCCACAACATGTGGGATCTTCCCGGACCAGGGCTCGAACCTGTGTCCCCTGCATTGGCAGGCAGATTCTTAACCACCGCGCCACCAGGGAAGTCCTGAGAGTAAATCTTAAGTGTTCTCACCGCACAGATATGAAAAATGGTAATTGTGAGTTGATAGATGTGTTAATTCCTTGATTGTGATAAATATTTCACACTGCATATGCCTGTCAAATGATCACATGTACACCATATATATAATATATACCATTTTCATTAGTCAGTTATACCTCAGTAAAGCTGGAAAAGACAGAGTGAGAGGTGTGCTGGGCTTGATTCCTCTGAGTGGTGCTTAACCCAGGCTTCCCATTAGATTGCTGATGCATTTTACACGTATGTTTTGTGTCCCCTGACCAGATATTCCCCTTCAAATAGTTGAGGTTTGGCTCAGCCTCAGTAATATTTAAAATTCCCTGGGTGATTCTAATTTGTATCCATTTGAGCATCATGGCTCCAGGTCCTCCCGTTCCTGAGGGCTGAGATCTGGGCTGAGGGTGAGGGCTCTGCTCTGTGTGGGGATGGATCAGGGCTGCTCGGTGACCTGAAGGGGATCTTCGGGTCCAGCTGAGGTGCCCGCTGCTGCTGGGTACGTGAGGGCCTCACCAGGAGGGGAGCCTGAACTGAAGGAAAGAGTGGGAAAAGCACCTGTTGGTCTCTGTGTGGGAGTTATTGTCCTGAGTCTCTCCTGGGACAGTGGGCAGCAGAGGACCGTCTGTTCCACATGCTGAGGGCTTCCCTGTGTGTGTGGTGGTGACTCAGGAAGGGGGTGTGTTGATTCTAAGCATTAAACAGCCTGTTTTCAATTTTCAAGGTCAACCTCTAAAGACTCACGTTGCCTGAGGAAGAAACTCAGAAGAGGAGGAAGAGGAAAGAAAAGGAGTCAGAAATGGCTCTTTCTCAGGTAAAGTCGTATTCTCAGTTGTTTCTTCTGTCTGTCCTTCCTGAAATGCCCTTCTTTGGACTCGCTAATCTCTCACTCTGAGCCTGACACCTGTACATTCACACTCACCTGGGGGCTTCCCTCAGGGCCTGTCATCTCCACTTAGAGTCTCCACTAGGCATAGTCCTGGGCAGGGCTTCACACCCATGAGTTGGAGACACCATGTCAGTGCTATTGGGCAGCAGGGATTGCTTAGGGGCCCCATCTGGATGTAACGTCCACTCTCTGTAAACCCTGATAAAGAAGCTGCACGTGGAAGTCACATGGTAATATGTACAAATACCTGGTACAATCTAGAACATAGACCAATAAGGGGAAATCAGTTCTGACTGTTTTAGTACACTTGAAGCTAAATGAGTGTACTTCATTCAAAATCTTAATCATTGGGAATGGAATGGAAAGTTCAGAGACATCAGTGATAGAGGGTGTTTTATTCCATCACTGATTGTAAACTATGAAATGAACCTAAGTCTCTGACACTTAGAGATTCTTTAAATCATCTTCATCACCTTCATTCCTTCGGGGTTGTCTTTTCACACTACTCACTGTGTTCTTTGACCCACAGAAGGTTTTTTAAGTTTGATGCAGGTAATGTTTCAGCTTCATTCTTTTACTGGTAGATACTCCGTTTCCCAGCAGCATTTGTTGAAGAGACTGTCCTTTCCGCATTGTGTAGTCTTAGCATCCTTGTCAAAAATTAGTTGGACAGGGCTTCCCTGGTGGTGCAGTGGTTGAGAGTCCGCCTGCCGATGCAGGGTACATGGGTTCGTGCCCCGGTCCGGGAAGATCCCACATGCTGCGGAGCGGCTGGGCCCGTGAGCCATGGCCGCTGAGCCTGCGCGTCCGGAGCCTGTGCTCCGCAACGGGAGAGGCCACAACAGTGAGAGGCCCGCGTATCGCAAAAAAAAAAAAAAATTGGCATATGTGCAGGGGTTTACTTTTGAGTGTTCTGTTTTATTCATTTTTTTTTAAATTTATGTATTTATTTTGGGGCTGCACTGGGTCTTCGTGGTGGCACGCGGGATCTTCATTGTGACATGTTTAGTTGTGACATGTGGGATCTGTAGTTGTGGCATGCGTACTTCTTAGTTGCGGCATGCAGACTTTTTAGTTGTGGCATGCGAACTCTTAGTGTGGCATGCATGTGGGATCTAGTTCCTGGACCAGGGATCAAACCCTGCATTGGGAGCATGGAGTCTTACCTGCTGGACCACCAGAGAAATCCCTGGTTTATTTGTTTAAATATCTGTTTATGCCAATGCCATGCTATTTTGCTTTTTAATATATATATATATTTTTTTGCGGTACGCGGGCCTCTCACCGTTGTGGCCTCTCCCGTTGTGGAGCACAGGCTCCAGAGGCGCAGGCTCAGCGGCCATGGCTACGGGCCCAGCCATTCCACGGCATGTGGGATCCTCCTGGACTGGGGCACAAACCCGTGTCCCCTGCTCGGCAGGCAGACTCTCAACCACTACGCCACCAGGGAAGCCCTTTAATATGTTTTGAAGTCTAAAACAGCACGGCATCCATCTTTCTTCTTTTTCAAGAGTGTTTTGTCGACTTGGAATCCCTTAAAATCCCATATGAATTCTAGCATTAAGTCTTCCAATTCATGAGTAGGGGATGTGTTTCTGTTTACTTTTTAGCAGAGTTTAGTAGTTTTCAGTGTTCAAGTCTTTCACCTCTTTGGCTAAATTTACTACTAAGTGTTTTTTTTTGTTGATGCTATAGTAAAAATGATTGTCTGTTTCCTTTCGGATTATTCATTTTGAGTGTATAGAAAAGCAGTGATTTTTTTGTGTTGATTTTGTATCTTGCAACTTTTCTAATATCGTTTTTTATTTATAACATTTTTCTTGTGGTATCTTTATGGTTTTGTACATATAAGATCTTGTCATCTGCAGAAAAAAGATAATTTTACTTCTGTATTTTTCTTGCCTAATTGCTCTGGCTGGGTATTGCAGTACGTTGCTGAATAGTAAGTAGTGCAGAGAGTGTACATCTTTGCCTTCTTTCTGACCTTAGAGGAAAAGCTTTCATCTTTTACCATTGATTTTGATGTTAGCTATGTGCTTTTTTCTTTTTTTTTAACAGACCCAAAATGTTAAGATTTTATTTACAAAGCTTCTTTGTCGTACAGAAGATACCTGAGTTTTCATGCTTGCAGTGCCATTTCCTAGCTTTCTGTTCTGAGGCAAGTTTCTTAGAGTGTCTTGGGCACAGTTTACTCCTCTGAAAAGTAAAAATGGGATTTTCTCTAATGAGCTGTTATGTTGATAACAAGTTCATACATGTAAAACATTTAGAGTAATACTTAGCATATAGGAAGCATTCAGACACCTTTAGTCATTGCTCTTGGTATCATCATCACAATTTAAGATTTTGACTTTTCTTTAAAGCCACTGTGGACTTTGTCATCTCTGAAGACACCAGTCATACTGTAGCTCATCTAAATATTGAATATCACTCAGTGTGTGAAACGTAATATCTAACACTTCTGCCTGGACATCCTGTTGTTGAATTTTATTTGTATGCATTTCATGTATTGTCCAAAAAAATGAAAAATCCATATTGAATGGAAGATATTATAATCTCTATGAAAAAGCATAAGAAATTAAAATTTGAGACCCATAATTTGCTCTAAATACATTAACATGGATCTGTCAGAATACATACTTCAACTGAATTGATCTTTACCCCTCTCTCCTCTTCTCATTTTGTGTGAAAATAAGGACTCTCCTCATGGCCCCTTGTTGAAATGTGTTTTCATTTCAGGAACAGTTGACCTTCAAGGATGTGGCCATTGAATTCTCTCAGGAGGAGTGGGAATGCCTGGACCCTGCTCAGAGGGCCTTGTACAGGGATGTGATGTTGGAGACCTACAAGAACCTGGTCTCCCTGGGTGAGGATAACTTCCCTCTAGACATTGGGATCTGCCCTTATGTATCTTTGCATTTTTCCTTCTGTACCTTTTGGGAGTCCCTGCATTGCTTCACTGAGCTCAAAGCCCTGTTGACTCAGACATGAAAAGCTTCATGGTGTAGTGTCAGGAGTTTAACGTTGTCCTTTCTTCTGGTGATCTGCCCACTTCATGATACACCAGGAGTTGTTCCAGAGCTTAAGTATTGATAAAGCCCAATTGGAAACTTAAAATATCTGATTCCCTATTTCATACCGCTGTTCTTTTGAGTCACTATCTTTTAAAAAAATAAATTTATTTATTTATTTTAATTTTTATTTTTGGCTACGTTGGGTCTTCGTTGCTGCACGTGGGCCTTCTCCAGCTGTGGCGAGCGGGGGCTACTCTTCATTGCAGGGCGCAGGCTTCTCATTGTGGCGGCTTCTCTTGTTGTGGAGCACAAGCTCTAGGTGTGCAGGCTTCAGTAGTTGTGGCTCACGGGTTCAGTAGTTGTGGCTCGCGGGCTCTAGAGCACAGGCTCAGTAGTTGTGGCACAGGAGCTTAGTTGCTCGACGGCATGTGGGATCTTCCTGGACCGGGGTTCGAACCCGTGTCCCCTGCATTGGCAGGCAGATTCTTTTTTTTTTTTTTTTTTTTTTTTTTTTGTGGTACGCGGGCCTCTCACTGCTGTGGCCTCTCGCGTTGCGGAGCACAGGCTCCGGACGCGCAGGCTCAGCGGCCATGGCTCACGGGCCCAGCCGCTCCGCGGCATATGGGATCCTCCCGGACCGGGGCACGAACCCGTGTCCCCTGCGTCGGCAGGCGGACTCTCAACCACTGCGCCACCAGGGAAGCCCTGGCAGGCAGATTCTTAACCACTGCACCACCAGGGAAGCCCTGAGTCACTACTTCTTGGAAGAAAGCCAGTTATCTGCATATTATACTATTCTCTCTGCATTCAGAAGGAGGCAAGCAGTGAATGAATGAATTTGTGAAATATTGTTTGAGATCCATCTGTTGTGTGCTCACTCCTGTGCTGATCAAAGAGCTGGGATTCTGGAAAACCTACAACATATTATTTATTTTCTCTTTTCGGCAGTTATTTCTGTTCCTGACCTGAATATTATTTGCATTTTGGAGCAAGAGGAAGAGCCCTTGACTGTGAAGAGTGACATGAAAATAGCAAAAAAACAATGGCTGGGGATGTATCAAAAGTATGAACACAGGTCAGAACTCAGATGGACAGAGAGGAAGCCACACCATTAATGGTGTTTGGAGAGCTCTTTAGGAAATTCTAAGTTTATTACTTATGAACTTTTCTCAGGGGAAATTTTTCTTCTCCCCAACATAGCACACTATCCTTCAACGTGTAAAATTCATCCTTTCACCTCCCTGTGGTGCTGCAGCTCCAGTAGAATCAAAGGCAAGGTCTTTATCGTGATCTACACTCTGCCGTCTGGGTCTTGTTGCTTGATTTGAGTAGCACGTGGTGAGCTGTTTCAAAGCAATCTGTTTCCCCCTTGGTCTCTTCTTCTATACTTGATTGCATGGGATTTTCAATTTTTAGTCCATATAGATAAGAGCTGAGGCCTCCATAGTCCAAACCCCTGGACCTGTCTCAGTTTGGTGTACTTGGAAGAACTAATTAAATGATGGGAAAACAGTGGCTGCTCTTTGATTCCATCTGGCCTCTCAGAACCTGCATGGATCTGTTTCAGGTCATGTCTGCCATTCAGATCCCTCAGCCATTTCTTCGTTTTTTGTTTTCTTTTTTCCTTTTTCTTTTTGGCTGTGCCGTGTGGCTTGTAGGATCCTAGTTCCCCAGTCAAGGATTGAACTTGGGCCCGTGGCAGTGAAAACCCGGAATCCTAACCAGTGAATCTGCCAGGGAGTTCCCCCTCAGCCGTTTCTTCTGTTCTGCTTTTGCCACATACTTCTGGGTGTGTGTAATGGGGAAATGGGTTGGATCTTCTGTAACTGTTACTTAGGAAAACTATAAACAGTATGGACGAAGAGATTCTCTTTGATCCCCAATCCCACATGGGGAGCGTATATGAATCTCTGAGCTTGGCGACTATGGGTAGAGCCCATGGTCCCGTGTTAAAGTTCTATAATATCTGACCCCAATATATTGTATTTTTCTTGTTCTTTTACCTCTCTACTTAGTCTGGGAATGTAGACTCTTGTTGATGTCATATTTTCTTTAGTTTGCATGATTTTGCCTCTGAAATTGCTTTTAAAATGCCCATTCTTAGGTATTTGATATTTCATCCTTTTGTTTGTTTGTTGTTGTGGTAAGCTGTCTTTAGGTGTTGAATAACTTCACTGTCCTGTGGAGTGGGTTTACTTGGAAACATAGCATTCTTTTTCCTTAATTAATTAATTAATTTATTTTTGGCCGTGTTCGGTCTTCGTTGCTGCCTGTGGGCTCTCTCTAGTTGCGGCAAGCGGGGGCTACTCTTCGTTGTGATACGCGGACTTCTGATTGCAGTGGATTTTCTTGTTGCGGAGCACAGGCTCTAGGCGTGTGGGCTTCAGTAGTTGTGGCACGTGGGCTCAGTAGTTGTGGCTTGCAGGCTCTAGAGTGCAGGCTCAGTAGTTGTGGTGCACGGGCTTAGATGCTCTGTGGCATGTGGCATCTTCCTGGACCAGGGCTCGAACCCGTGTCCCCTGCATTGGCAGGCGGATTCTTAACCACTATGCCATCAGTAAAGTCTGGAAACATAGCATTCTTGATGGAGATATGTTTACTAATTCGTCGCAATATTATTCTGCTACATACAGAAGCACCACTTGAAGCTATTCACTAGAGTAGTCAGCATGTCCTAGGATACTGAAATAGAAAGCATCACAGGAGCTTGTGGAGGGACTTCCCTGGTGGTCCAGTGGTTAAGACTTTGTGCTTCCAGTGAAGGGGGCGCGGGTTCAATCCCCGGTCAGGGAACTAAGATCCCACATGCTGCATGGCTAGAAAAAAAAAAAACCACAAAGAAACACTTGACTGATAAGTGTTTCCAGTTTTTTTTTTCTGGTTTTGAGGAGTATCACAAAAGCGTGTCTCAAGAGCAACTGTGACAATGTTTTTCACATATACTAATGATCATCCCCTTGGAGCCTCAATAAATGGTATAGGAATTTCTCCTTGGGTCAACATTGTCCAAGTTCACATCCTCATATCTCTGGGTCTGTTGACTAAACTGTTCATTCCACAGTTTTCATACCGTGTATTGTTTATCCAACCTCAACAAATACTATTTTTTTTTTTTTTGCGGTATGTGGTCCTCTCACTGTTGCGGCCCGTTGTGGAGTACAGGCTCTGGACGCGCAGGCTCAGCGGCCATGGCTCACGGGCCCAGCCACTCCGTGGCATGTGGGATCTTCCCGGACTGGGGCACAAACCCATGTCCCCTGCATCGGCAGGCGGACTCTCAACCACTGCACCACCAGGGAAGCCCAACAAATACTATTTTGAAGCATCTTTTTGTGTGTGTGTGTGTTTTTTTAAAATAATTTATTTTATTTTATTTTTGGCTGCGTTGGGTCTTTGTTGCTGCACACAGGCTTTCTCTAGTTGAGGCAAGCGGGGGCTACTCTTCATTGTGGTGCGCAGGCTTCTCATTGCAGTGGCTTCTCTTGTTGTAGAGCACTGGCTCTAGGTGCACGGGCTTCAGTAGTTGTGGCTCACGGACTTAGTTGCTCCTCGGCATGTGGGATCTTCCTGTACCAGGTCTCGAACCCGTGTCCCCTTCATTGGCAGATGGGTTCTTAACCACTGCACCAACAGGGAAGCCCATTTTGAAGTGTCTTAATGAGAGAACTTATGAAGTTGAATGATGCCTTCAATGAAGTACTGTTTTTTCTTTTTTTTTTAAGTAAATTTTTACTTATTTATTTATTTTTGTCTGCATTTGGTCTTCATTGCTGCTTGTGGGCTTTCTCTAGTTGCGGCAAGGGGGGCTACTTTCGTTGCGGTGCATGGGCTTCTCATTGTGGTGGCTTCTCGTTACGGAGCACGGGCTCTAGGCACACAGGCTTCAGTAGTTGTGGCACATGGGCTCAGTAGTTGTGGCTAGTGGGCTTAGTTGCTCTGCAGCATGTGGGATCTTCCCGGACCAGGGATCAAACCCGTGTTCCCTGCATTGGCAAGCAGATTCTTAACCACTGTGCCACCAGGGAAGTCCCTCTATGCATTATAAATGAACTTGACTTTTATTTGTTTAGTCAGCAGGTTCATATTTTTATGATATTCTTAGTGTTCTTGTTTTTTTCGTAGTGCGTGGGTGGTTGAATTGGGGAATGGCCCTTCATTGTGAAGTTGGTGACCAGACTGTTACAGTTCTTCATATATTTTCAGTGTTAACCCATTATCACATACATGATTTGCAACTATTTTCTACCCGTTCTGCAGATTGTCTTTTCACTCTACTGAATGTGATTTGATGCACAAGAGTTTGTAATTTTGATGTAGTCCAGTTTATCTGTTTTTACTTCCGTTTGCTGTGCTTTTGCAGTCGTATGTTCTCAATCATTGCTGTATCCAGTGCCATTAAGATTTTTTCCTATGTTTTCTTCTAGGAGTTTTATGCTTTTAGCTTGTATGTTTAGATCTTTGTTCTATTTTTTTTTAATTAATTATTTATTTATTTGGCTGTGTTGGGTCTTAGTTGCAGCATGTGGTATCTCCGTTGTGTCACGTGGCATCTTTCGTTGTGGCGCACAGGCTTCTCTCTAGTTGTGGCACGCGGGCTCAGTAGTTGTAGTGCGTGGAGTTAGTTGCCCCACGACATGTGAGATCTTAGTTCCCCGACCAGGGATCGAACCCACATCCCCTGCTTTGGAAGGTGGATTCTTAACCACTGGACCACCAGGGAAGTCCCTAGATCTTTGTTCTCTTTTGAGTTAATTTTTTACAGGGGTTCATGCAGCAGTCCAACTACATTCTTTCACATGTGGGTATCTGATTTTCTCAACATCTTTTTTTCAAGAGGCTGCTTTTCCCTCATTGAGGAATCTTGACACCTTTGTGGCACATCATTTGACTGTATATGCAAGAGTTTATTGCTGACGTCTTTTCCACTGGTGTTTCTGTCTGTCTTTATATTGGTACCATACACTTACTATTAGTTTTGCTTTTTAGTAAGTTTTGAAATAAGGAAGTATGAGACCTTCAACTTTGTTCTTTTCAAGATTGTTTTTCCTATTCAGGGTCTCTTGAGATTCAGTGTATGTCCTAGGATGTAAGTGTTTATTTTTTCCAAAATTGATATTGTGGTTTTGTTAGGTATTGCTTTGAATCTCTTGATCATTTTGTTGGTATCGACGTAATGACAATATTGTGTTTCAGTCCATGAACTGGGGATATCTGCATTTACTTGTGTATTTTCTAATAATTTTCAGCAACGATTTTAGTTACAGTGTACAAGTATTTTTTATGTGGCTAAGGTTTTGCCTAAGTATTTTATTCTTTTTGATGCTATTTGAAATGGAAATGTTTTCTCAATTTTCTTTCTAATTGTTCATCATTAACATATAGAATACAATTTTTACATGTTGACTTTATATCTTCCAATTTTTCTGAATTCATTAGTTATTTATATTAGGATTTTTTTGTGGAATCTCATGTTTTTTCTACATATTAGGTTATGTCATCTCTAAACAGACATAATTTTCTTCTCCTTTCTCTAGTTGGATACCTTTTATTTTGTTTTCTTGCCCATTTGTCTGGCTGGGACTCCAGCTATGTGGTTTTTTTTTTGTTTTTTTGTGGTACGTGGGCCTCTCACTGCTGTGACCTCTCCCATTGCAGAGCATGGGCTCTGGGCGTGCAGGCTCAGCAGCCATGGCTCACAGGCCCAGCCGCTCTGCGGAATGTGGGATCTTCCCGGACCGGGGCACGAACCCACGTCCCCTGCATCGGCAGGCGGACTCTCAACCACTGCGCCACCAGGGAAGCCCCAGCTATGTGTTTAATAGAAATAGTGAGAGCAGGTATCTTGTCTTGTTCCTGATCTGAGAGAAAAAGCTTTCAGTCTTTCCCCATTGTGTATGATGTTACCTGTGGGCTTTTTATATTAGTCTTTTATTGTGTTACTGTATTTATTTCTATTCCTACTGTATTGAGTGTGTTTATTATGAAAGGCTGTTAACTAGTCAAATGCTCTTCTGCATCAGTTGAGATAATCATGTAGTGTATTTTCTTATATTTAATGTGAGGTTTTACATTGAAAGATTTCATTTTTTGGAGCAACCTTGCATTCCAAGAATATATCCTCTTTGGTTGTACTGTATAATCCTTTTGTAGTACTGTTAAATTTCATTTACTCTTGTTTGATTGATGAGTTGTGCATCAATATTAAGATTTATTTATTTATTTTATATTTTAGTTTTGGCTGCGTTGGGTCTTCATTGCTGCACGCGGGCTTTCTCTAGTTGCGGCGGTGGAGGCTGCTCTTCGATGTGGTGCTCGGGCTTCTCATTGCGGTGGCTTCTCTTGTTGCAGAACACGGGCTCTAGGTGCACGGGCTTCAGCAGTTGTGGCATGCGGGCTCAGTAGTTGTGGCTCGCAGGCTCAGTAGTTGTGGTGCATGGGCTTAGTTGCTCCGTGGCATGTGGGATCTTCCCGGACCAGGGCTCGAACCTGTGTCCCCTGCATTGGCAGGAGGATTCTTAAACACTGCACCACCAGGGAAGTCCGGTTTTGGACTGACTTTGATTTTAGAGTAATTCTAGTCTCATAATGAGTTTTGAAGCGTTTCCTTTTCAAATTTTGGGGAAGAGTTTGAAGAAGCTTGATCTTAATTCTTTTAAGATGTTGGGTGGAATTCAGTAGTGACGCTATCTAGCTTTCCTTTGGATTCTCTTTCTTTCTTTCTTTTTTTTTTTTCTGGCTGCACCATGCGGCATGTGGAATCTTAATTCCATAATCAGGGATCAAACCTTGACCTGCAGTGGAAGCACGGAGTCTTAACCACTGGAGCACCAGGGAAGTCCTCCTTTGATTTTTTTTTTTTTTTTTTGCGGTTATGCGGGCCTCTCACTGCTGTGCTCTCTCCCGCCGTGGAGCACAGGCTCCGGACATGCAGGCTCAGTGGCCATGGCTCACGGGCCCAGCCGGTCCATGGCATGTGGGATCCTCCCAGACCGGGGCACGAACCCGCGTCCCCTGCACCGGCAGGTGGACTCCCAACCACTGCGCCACCAGGGAAGCCCTCTCCTTTGATTTTGATCAGTGATTTTTGTTAGTGACTCAGTCTCCTTACAAGGAATGGGTTTGTTCAGATTTTTTATTTCTTCGTGACTCTGTTGATAGGTGTGTGTCTCTGGGAGTTCATTCAGATTTTGCAATATTTAGGCATAGAATTATTCTTGGTATTCTAATTTTTTTTTTATTTCTGTGGAATCAATTGTAGTGCCCCCACTTTCATTTTTTATTTTAGTTATTTGGCCTTCTCTCTTTTTGGTTAGTTAATCTACTTAAGGGGGTTATTATGTCTATCTGATCAAAGAACCAACTTTTAATTTTGTGATTTTCTGTAGTTTTTTATTCTTTTTGTATATCTCTTAATTTAATTTTTTTTCTTTCTAGCTTTGACTCTGTTTCCTATGGTCTTTTTTTCTTTTCATTTTTAAAATTATTTTTATTCACATGATAAACCAGTATCTTTTATGTGCATTCCTTTGTATTTTTTTTTCAAGCTTTAAGATACAATCAACATATAATATTGTGTAAGTTAAGTGTAATGATTTGCTACACGTTTATATTTTGAAAAGATTACCAGGTATGTTTGTTAAAACATCCATTAACTTACATAATTAACAATTTTGTTTGTGTGGTGAGAACATGTGAAGGTTACTGTCTTAACAACTTTCAAGTATATAATACAGTATTAATAATCATAGTCAGCATGCTGTATGTTAGATCCCCAGAACTAATTCATCTTGACTAACATCTCCCCATTTCTGCTATGCCCCAGCCTTTGGTAATCCCTATTTTACTTTCTGTTTGTGTTTGGCTTTTTTTCCCCCCAACTATAAGTGAGATTATTCTTTATTTGTTTTTCTCTCAGACTTATTTTACTTAGCATAATCCCTTCAAATGCTCTCCATGTTGGTACAGATAGCAGGATTTCATTCTTTCTTATGGCTGAATAATATCTCATTTTCTATAGAAATGGGTTTTTTTTTTATCCATTCATTAGTTGGACACTTAGGTAGTTTCCATATCCTGGCTATGGCTTCTACTGCTCTAACGAACATAGGAGTGCAGATACCTCTGTGTGATAGTGATGACCTCATTTCTTTTCGGTATATACCCACATGGGGAATAACTACGTTATGTGGTGCTTTAAAAAAAAAATATTTTGACTGTAGTTAGTTTTTTCCAGTGACTAAAACGAATTATAATCTTCTGATAGTACGGTAGGGTTCTCTTTAATCCACAACCTTACTAACACTCATACCTCTTGGTTTTTTTGTTTTTGTTTCTTTTTTGGCTGCTGGACCACCAGGGAATTCCCCCTCTCTTGTCTTTTTGATAATAGCCATTCTAAAGGTGTGAAGTGATATCTCCGTGAGGGTTTGATTTGCATTTTCTCCTAAAGGAGGAGCTGGAAACTGGGAAACTTTCTCCTGTTTATTCTCACCTTATTGTGCCTTGGAGGGATTGAGTCAAAAATCATGATTACACTTTTTGGTTTTGTGTTTTGAGTGTAGGCATTTCTTTGGGTGTTTCAGCTTCTCACCTGGTTCTTAGAGTTATTCCAAAGGATTTTGTTGGGAATTCCCTGGTGGTCCAGTCTAAGACTCTGTGCTTTCACTGCTGAGGGCAACGTTCAGTCCCTGGTCAGGGAACTAAGATCCTGCCAGCCATGTGGTGCAGCCAAAAAAAACGAAAACCAAAACAAAACAAAACCCACAAAGATTTTTGTTCTTGTTGTACATTGTTGTTAATTCAGTGTCTCCATGGGCTAAGTGCCTGGAGTTTACTGGTCTTCTATCTTGCCAACATCATTTTTCATGTCTTTGTTTTTTTCATGTCTTTTTTATGGCAGAGATTGTGTTAAGAGATCCAGTGCTATGATTTCCAGTAATTAGAGCAGGACAGCAAAAGGGACACTGTTGTTTTTAATACCAAATAAGGAGTCTTAGTCTAAAAAGTTGATATGACAAATTGTTAAAATTTTTACAATGTTAGGTAATTAATAATTTAGTTAATAAGATTCTTTTTAAATTTATTTATTTTTGGCTGAGTTGGGTCTTTGTTACTGGGAGCGGGCTTTCTCTAGTTGTGGCGAGTGGGGGCTAACTCTTCTTTGTGGTGCGCGGGCTTCTCATTGCAGTGGCTTCTCTTGTTGTGGAGCACGGGCGTCAGTAGCTGTGGCACGCGGGCTTCAGTAGTTGGGGCACGCGGGCTTCAGTAGTTGTGGCCCGTGGACTCTAGAGTACAGGCTCAGTAGTTGTGGCTCACAGGCTTAGTTACTCCATGGCATGTGGGATCTGCCCAGACCAGGGCTTAAACCCATGTCCCCTGCATTGGCAGGTGGATTCTTGACCACTGTGCCACCAGGGAAGTCCTCTTTTTCTTTTTTCTTTTTTTTTTTTTTTTGCGGTACGCGGGCCTCCCACTGTTGTGGCCTCTCCCGTTGCGGAGCACAGGCTCCGAAGCGCAGGCTCAGCAGCCATGGCTCATGGGCCCAGCCGCTCTGCGGCATGTGGGATCTTCCCAGACCAGGACACGAACCCGTGTCCCCTGCATCGGCAGGCGGACTCTCAACCACTGCGCCACCAGGGAAGCCCCTCTTTTTCTTTTTTTAACTAATATGATCACATCTTAAAATGCTCATACCTTGGGAAACACCTCCTGTTATCTTTGTTTCTTGAAACAAACTGTCTGCCCACCCAGCTAGGAGATTATCATCATGAACTCTTGTCTCCCTGCTTTGCTATACTGTAAGGTTTCATTGTATCTGCAAGAAAATGTGCAGAATAAACTCATCTGTCTCCTTTTGATGGCCATTTCCTATGTTTTCCTTCCAAATCCTGCTTCTTACATTCTTGGATGTATCTCCGGTAATGTCTGTGTATTTTTCTCTCTCTTTTTTGGGGGGGTTTTTGTTGCTAAGCACGGGCTTTCTCTAGTTGCAGTGATCAGGGCTACTCTTCGTGGCAGTGCACAGGCTTCTCATTGCAGTGGCTTCTCTTGTTGCGAAGCACAGGCTCTAGGTGCGCGGGCTTCAGTAATTGTGGCACGTGGGCTCAGTAGTTGCAGTTCGTGGGCACTAGAGCGCAGGCTCAGTAGTTGTGGCGCACAGGCTTAGTTGCTCCATGACATGTGGGATCTTCCCGGACCAGGGCTGAACCCATGTCCCCTGCATTGGCAGGCGGATTCTTCACCACTGAGCCAGCAGAGAAACCCGTGTTTTTCTCTTGAATATATATTCCTGGAAATGGAACTCATGGATATTAAAATTGGTACATTTCATACCAGATATTGCTAGAGATAAAAACCTGCTTTCTCTTTACAATATCACACTCTCTCCCTTTTTAAATTTCTTTTGCTTTTGTTGCATGCCCATGGTATAAGTCCCGTGGTTAAAAATGAGATGGTACAGTACTACTTGCTAAACCGGTTTTTCTTTTCTTCCCTATTCAGTATTCTCATTGCCCTGGTACAGTTACATTCCCACAGTTTAGAAAGCACAAGCTGTGTTCCCACACGTCCATTACTCCTTGTCCTCCATTCTTGGCCTTCCCAGTTCTGACCTTTCCTCACATGGTCCCTTGATGTGGATGGAATACACTGTTACTTGCTAGCATATTTGGTTTTTTACTTCTGAACTCCCTAATTCCCAGAGCCTTTTATCACCCATCCCACTGTCTTCCCACACTTTTCACATTGTAAAAAATCATGTGTATTCCTACAGTGAATTAATTTCACTAGGCAGGACCTTAATTTATATGTGCAGAGGTGGTGCCTCCGAAACCATTTCCAGGAAGGATGGCTGAATAATGCTATATACAGCTCAGTTCTTGTATCACCCTTGAAATTTTCTTTCTGAACTCTTGGTATTCATATCCTGTATCTCTCATTTACTTTCTGTGTAAATTGGTTTCATGTACATGAACCCTGTGAGTCTGATGCCCTTATTTGAAAATTGGGCTTAGAATATTTCATGTTTCACAGTAAAGATTTGAAGGTTACTTTTAAAAAATACTGACTTTCATGTTTATTGTGAGCTATCCGTTTGTCTACATTATAACTTGGGTGTTTTTATTTGTAATTGATCCCAACAACATTGTCTCTGATCCTAGTTAATACATTTTCAGGGCTTCCCTGGTGGCTCAGTGGTTAAGAATCCACCTGCCAATGCAGGGGGACATGGGTTAGAGCCCTGATCCGGGAAGATCCCACATGCTGCAGAGCAACTAAGCCCATGCGCCACAACTACTGAGCCTGTGCTTTAGAGCTCACGAGCCCAACTACTGAAGCCTGTGCACCTAGAGCCCATGCTCTGCAATGAGAGAAGCCATCGCAATGAGAAACATGTGTATGCACCACAATGAAGAGTAGCCCCTGCTCACCACAACTAGAGAAAGCCCGCACGTAGCAACAAAGACACAACGCAGCCAAAAATAAATCAAAAAAGTAAATAAATATTAAAAATAAATACATAAATAAATTTTCAATGCACACTGTATTACATACACTTTGGGGCCAATAATTTAAGGTAACTGCCTAGATAGGCCATAGCTCAATGCTATCTGGTTTTCAATACTAAACTGCCATTTGTTTACATTATCCATCAGGTAAGCTTATTTTGGATTATTTACCATTATAACGCATTGTTGGTTCTTTAGCATTTACTTACGTACAAATATGCAGAAATTTTGTACAATATAATACTTTTTTCTCCTCAGTTACAAGACAGCAGTGGGATTCCCTGGCAGTCCAGTGGTTAGGACTCAGCACTTTCACTGCCATGGGCCCAGGTTTGACCCGTGGTTGGGGAACTAAGACCCTACAAGCCACTTGGTGTGGCCAAAAAAAAAAAAAAAAAAAAAAAGACAGCAGTATGCTTACTGCCAATTACTGTGCTTTGGGGTCATGGTGGGAAAATGCCCTTTTTTTGAGAGCAAATACAAGTTTGTACAGCGTTAGGGTTTTTGTCATAGGGTGTTTTGGAACTAGGCTACCCTAAAATTATTATTTTTTAATTTTTTTATTTTTCTCAGTTATATATCCTTATTTTGTTATTAACATGTAGTTGATTTACAATATTATATAAGTTTCGAGTGTACAGCCTAGTGATTCACAAGTTTTAAACGTTATACCCCACCTAAGGTTACTTTGAAATACATGTGATCACTTTCTTTCGTAAGGGATCATATTTCTTTACTGTTCCTTAAATTTTGAACATTTTGTTTGGGAAGCTTTATTACTCTGTTCAGGATAAGTATTATTTTTGGTTTAATATCATGTTATCAACAAGAAATGACTTTGTTCTGAACTATAATTAATAGGATTCCTATGGTTCTTTATATCTTGTAGATATCTGTCATATATATGTAATGAAGAAATTACAACCTAAAGTGAACAGTGATGGAGGAGAAGTATTCCAAACAGCGATGTTAGAAACACGTGAAAGCCGTGAAATAAGAGATTTTTACTTCAAGGAAATCCAGGAAAATATGCATGACTTTGAGTATCAGTGGAGAGATGATGAAAGAAATTGCAAAGGAATGCCTATAACCTGTAAAGAAAATCTCACTTATAAAAGAAATCAACATTGGAAAAGGGATGCAGGAAACAAGCCTGTTGAAAATAGGCTTGGATCAAGCTTTCGAGATAAACTGCTGATATATCAAACTGAAGGGAAAATTTATGAATGTAATCAAGCTGTGAAGTCTACCAACAGTAGAGGCTTATTTTCAATACTTGAAAGAATTACTCCTAGTGTCCAGGCCAACATTTCTAATATATATGGGAATGATCTTATCCATCTTTCAGGACCGGCACAGGAGCAGAAAGCATACAAGGGAAAACCTTACAGATGTCGTCAGTTTGGCAAAATGTTTCATCGGGGCTCATACCTCACTAGACATCAGATAATCCACACAGGAAAGAAATCGTACAAATGTGATGTATGTGGCAAAGTCTTTCGTCGAAGTTCACACCTTGCAAGTCATCGGACAATTCATACTGGAGAGAAACCTTACAAATGTAATGAGTGTGGCAAGCTCTTTAGTCAAAAAGCACACCTTGGAAGTCATCAGAGAATTCATAGTGGAGAGAAACCTTACACATGTAATGAGTGTGGCAGAGCCTTTACTCTTCGCTCAAATCTCATCAGACATCAGAAAATTCATACAGGAAGGAAATTATATAGATGTGATATATGTGACAAAGTCTTTAGTCGAAATTCACACTTTGCAAATCATCAGAGACGTCATACTGAAGAGAAACCTTACAAATGCAGTGAGTGTGGCAAGGTCTTTACTCAAAATTCACATCTTACAAGACATCAGAGAATTCATAGTGGAGAGAAACCTTACACATGTAATGAGTGTGGCAAAACCTTTAATTTTCACTCAAACCTCATTAAACATCAGAAAATTCATATAGGAAAGAAATTATATAAATGTAATGTATGTGGCAAAGTCTTTATTAGAAATTCACACTTTGCACGTCATCAGACAATTCATACTGGAGAGAAACCTTACAAATGCAATGCGTGTGGCAAGGTCTTTAGTCAAAATTCACATCTTACAAGACATCAGAGAATTCATAGTGGAGAGAAACCTTACACATGTAATGAGTGTGGT
The DNA here is from genome assembly GCF_008692025.1 of Phocoena sinus. Lineage (NCBI taxonomy): Eukaryota > Metazoa > Chordata > Mammalia > Artiodactyla > Phocoenidae > Phocoena > Phocoena sinus. The sequence goes on from NC_045781.1 coordinate 4,755,230, forward strand.
AAAGCTTTTAGCCAAAGTTCAAGCCTGGTTGACCATCAGAAAAGTCATTCTGGAGAGAAACCATATAAGTGTTTTGAATGTGGCAAGGCCTTTAAGCAATGGTATTACATCAAGATTCACCAAAGAATTCACACTGGAGAGAAACCGTACAAATGTGATGTGTGTGGCAAAGCCTATATCGCTCTTTCAAGCCTAACTAATCATCAGGTGATCCATACTGGAGAGAGACCTTACCAATGTAATGAATGTGGGAAGTCATTTAGGCAACAGTCTGAAATCAGGATTCACCAAAGAATTCACGATGCAGAGAACCCTTTCAAGTGTAGTGAATGTGGCAAAGCCTTTACTCAGCGTTCAACTCTCACTACACATCAGATAATCCATAAAAGAGAGAAACCATATAAGTGTGATGTATGTGGAAAGGTCTTTAGTCAAAAATCACACTTTAAAATCCATCAGAGAATTCATTCTGGGGAGAAGCCATACAAGTGTCATGAGTGTGACAAAGCCTTTATTGTGCGTTCGAGCCTCACTTCCCATCAGGTAATCCATACAGGAGAGACAGAACATAAATGTGACGTTTGTGGCAAGGGCTTCAGTCAAAATTCACACCTCGTGACTCACTGTAGAGTTCATACTGGAGAGAAGCCTTACAAATGTAATGTGTGCAGCAAAGCATTTAGTGTGCGATCAGGCTTAAGTTCCCATCAGGTAATCCATACAGGAGAGAAACCACATAAATGTAATGTATGTGGCAGGGGCTTCAGACAGACTTATCACCTAGTGAATCACCAGAGGATTCATACAGGAGAAAAGCCTTTCAAATGTAATGAATGTGGCAAAACATTTAGCGTGCAGTCAACCTTAACTTCCCATCAGGTAATCCATACGGGAGAGAAACCACATAAATGCGATGTGTGTGGCAAGGGCTTCAGACAAAGTTCACAGCTCGTGACTCACCGTAGAATTCATACTGGAGAGAAACCTTACAAATGTAATGAGTGTAACAAAGCATTTAGTATGCGATCAACCTTAACTTCCCATCAGGTAATCCATACAGGAGAGAAACCATTTAAATGTGAAGTATGTGCAAAATTCTTCAGTTATAGGTCTCACCTTGTGTATCATCGGAGAATTCATACTGGAGAGAAAACTTACAGATGACTTGATTGTGGCAAAGTCTTTATTTTGCGTTCAAGCCTATCTTACCATCAGGTAATCCACACTGGTGAGAGACGTTACAAATGTAATCAGTGTTGCAAGGCTTTTAGAAGGTGTTCACTCCTTAGGCTTCGTGAGAAAATTCATACTCCATAGAAGCTGTGTAAATGTATTGCGTGTGTCAAGGCTTTTAGAGAATGGTTTGACCTTAGTCTTCTATAAAGAATTCATTCTGAAAAAAAAAAAAAAATTCATTCTGGAGAGAAACCTTACAAATGATATGAGCGTGTAAAACCTTTACTCGGGTCACATTTCACCAGTCATCAGGTACTGGACAAAACCTGACACATTTACTGAATGTGGCAAGGCTTTTTAGGTATTGCCTACACGGGGTTCACCAAATACTTTGTACTTACAAATGCAAGGAGTGTGGCAAAGTTTTGAATTATTGCTTACTTTCAGGATACATAAGAATATGTGTCTTGGAGACAAACCACACAGATCTAATGTGCATAGCAAGGATTTTACCCAGACATAAAAGGGGGAACATACTGGAGCAATAGTTTACAAATGCAGTGGGAGTGGCAACAGTTTTACCTTGAGTTCAAGTATTGTACAACAACTGAGAGTCCATATTGAGGAGAAGCCGTATAAATGTATGGACAGAGGTTTATCCAGGCCTCACACTGCACTAGACTTGAAAATATACATCTTTAGAAAAACCATACAAAAGTAATGTGCAGGCTAAGGCTTTACCCAAAGACCAAAACTGGAACATAAGAGGAGTTATAAGGCTTCTCTGGTGGCACAGTGGTTAAGAACCCGTCTGCCAATGTAGGGGACCAGGGTTCAAGCCCTGGTCTGGGAAGATCCCACATGCCGCGGAGCAGCTAAGCCCGTGCACCACAACTACTCAGCCTGTGCTCTGGAGCCCATGAGTCACAACTACTGAGTCTGTGTGCCACAACTACTGAAGGCCACGTGCCTAGAGCCCATGCTCTGCAATAAGAGAAGCCACCACAAGGAGAAGCCCGGGCAGTGTAACCAAGGGTGAACCGCACTCGCCACAACTAGAGAAAGCCCCCGTGCAGCAATGAAGACCCAATGCAGCCAAATAAGTAAGTAAATAAACCTTTATTAACAAAAAGGATCCACCTGCCAGTGCAGGAGATATGGGTTCGAGCCCCGGTCCAGGAATATCCCACATGCCGCGGAGCAACTAAGCCCATGCGCCACAACTACTGAGCCCTTGTGCCACAACTGCTGAAGCCCATGGACCTAGAGGACGTGCTCTGCAACAAGAGAAGCCACTGCAGTGAGAAGCCTGTGCACCGCAACAAAGACCCAAAGCAGCCAAAAAGGAAATAAAGGTTATATTGAAGAGCAACCTTACAAGTGTCATGAATGTTGTAAAGTTTTTTTTTTTATCAAGTATTCACATCTTTGGCGTAATGAGTGAATTCATGCAGGACAGAAACTATACAGATATATTAAACATGGAAATACCTTTAAGAAACTGTGTTCTTAGGATTCACCAAAGAATTCATGTTGGTGAGAATCCTTACAAATGTAATTTGTAAATTTTTTGGCCAATTCTTACAACACACCATACATCCAATAATCCATACTAGGAATAACTAAGTCTTTACTTCTCTGAGATTAACCTGAGATGTTACATACTACAGAATAATTACAAGTCACAAAATATTAAAACTTATGACGTGTATCACTGCAGAAGGACATGTGGAAATGGCCCTTCTGTTCTAATAAATTATAGAGTATTTCATTTGAGTATTCTTGAAAAGGCTGCATTGCTACTTTATGAATTTCAAGCTAAGGTTTGAAGTCTTGATTTTATACCTTTCTTACAGAATTTCCTGATGGTCTCTGGGATGGAGTCAAGACGAAGGGGCCAAATTCACTAGGTGTGGTTCATTCATATCCACCTTTCCTGGAAAAACAATACTAAAGGACTTCCCTGGTGGCCCAGTGGTAAAGAATCCGCCTTCCGGGCTTCTTTGGTGGCACAGTGGTTGAGAGTCCGCCTGCTGATGCAGGGGACACGGGTTTGTGCCCCGGTCCAGGAGGATACTACATGCCATGGAGCGGCTGGACCCGTGAGCCATGGCTGCTGAGCCTGCGCATCCGGAGCCTGTGCTCCGCAACGGGAGAGGCCACAACAGTGAGAGGCCTGCATACCGCAAAAAAAAAAAGAAACCGCCTTCCAATGCAGGGGATGTGGGTTAATCCTTGGTCAGGGAACTAAGATCCCACATGCCGTGGGGAAACTGGCCCACGCGCTGCAACTACTGAGCTTGCGCTTCTCAACTAAAGAGCCTGCGTGCCACAAACTACAGATCCCTTGTGCCCTGGAGCATGCGTACCACAACTAGAGAAGAGAAAACCCTCATGCCACAAGTAGAGAGAAGCCCACCTGCCACAACAAAGACCCAGTCTGCTGCAATGAAAGATCCTGCATGCCTCAATAAAGATCCCATGTGCCACAACTAAGACCCGACCTAGCCAAAAAGAAAAAAAAAATACTGAGTTGTGTAACAATATCGAATGAATTAGAATCAGGGAAGGGCAGAGAATAATGTAAAACTATGATATCAGTTATCATGCTTATGTTCAAGGTGCCCATCCATAGATGGTGGGTTATAGTACAGAATGTTCTACCAACTGACCATGAACAGATCAAGCATTAAGGACTGGACTTTTCATGGGAGGAGAGTCACAGGTTACTAGAACTCGTTATTTGTTAGAAATAATGCACTGGAAATGGTGGTTACGTTCTCCACTGAATGGCAATGGTTAATGAAAAATTAGTCTTTTTTTTCAGTAAATTTATTTTTGGCTGCGTTGGGTCTTCATTACTGCACATGGGCTTTCTCTAGTTGTGGCAAGCAGGGGCTACTCTTTGTTGTGGTGTGCAGGCTTCTCATTGCGGAGCATGGGCTCTGGAGCACAGGCTCAGTAGTTGTGGCGCGCAGGCTTAGTTGCTGTGCGGCATGTGGGATATTCCAGAACCAGGGCTCGAACCCCTGTCCCCTGCATTGGCAGGTGGATTCTTAACCACTGCGCCACCAGGGAAGTCTGAAAAATTAGTCTTATTCTTGGAGATTGAATAGAGAGCGGTTAACCAAGAGTGGAATTTAATCAGAAGAAACCAAATAGTATTTGTAGTTATATGATTCACATTTAATTGCTGCTGCTGTTTTATTCAGAATGTATCATAGGCCTCATTTAATAAATCACTTTTTTTTAAACCACGGATTAATCATGTTCCTTCTACCAACACAGTTTTACCCCACCTCAGTAATATATTACAGAAACTGAGAATGCACTATTAGGCTCTCAGGGCTGAAAATGTATCTGTAACAATTTCTTTCAATGAAGGAATCAAGCAGCATACTTGGGGAGATTACATACTCATAATTTGTACTTGAGTTATTCTCTCCACACTCTATTCCAGAATATTTGGATGGCTATAGTGAAAATACCATAGCAGTGCATTTTAGAGGCTGACTTCCATTAATGTGCAAAAATGGAACTGAGTAAATTTAAAGATCTAATTGGCTAGGACTTCCCTACTAGTCCAGTGGTTAAGAATCCGCCTTCCAACGCAGAGGACGCGGGTTCAATCCCTGGTCGGGGAACCAAGATCCCAGATGCTGCAGGGCAACTGAGCCTGTGTGCTACAGCTAGATAGCCCAGGTGCCACAACTACTGAGCCCCGAGGCTGTAGAGCACACACGCTGCAATGAAGGATCCCACACGCCACAACGAAGATCATGCGTGCCGCAACTAAGACGCAACACAAATTAATTTAAAAAACCATCTAATTGGCTTTGTTGAATGATTCATGAATAGGGCAGCATGCCACCTAGTAAATAGGGTGGTGCTCAAGGAGCTGTACAGTTAGGAACGCTTTTGTAGGGAGAAAGTGGGTGAAGACAGACTTACTGGCACAAAAAAAATTAAAAAGGAATGTTTGAGGCTAGGTCTCCTATTTTGGATAGTCGTGCAGCTGAGGTCTTACTCTGTAGATAACCTCACTAGTGTTGATCTGGAAATTGCAGAGTTACTGGTTTCAGGCCACATTCTAGGGAGGGATGAAACTACAATTAAGACTTGGTTTGCTGTCCTGGGATGAAGGGACTCTGCCTTGGCCTTGTTATTTCTTTTTCACACCACCTAAAACCTGACATACTTTCACGAATATGCACTATATGAATATATTTTATGTGGTTTTTTGTGTGTGTGTGCTAGAATAAAAGCCATGGCATAAACCTTGACTTACATGAAGTGGAAATAGGAATATAGGAAGTAAACCAAAAATATTAGAATATAAAAGATTTTCAGAAATCATTAAAAGAACAAACATTTTTGTGCTTGGAATGCTTAATGAAATAGTTCGAAAAGGTCAATGTTCTTCAGTTTCCTTTTAAGAATAAGCAATATCCAGGGGGCTTCCCTGGTGGCGCTAGTGGATAAAACTCCGTGCTCCCAATGCAGGGGGCCCGGGTTCAATCTCTGATCAGGGAACTGGATCCCACATGCGTGCCGCAACTAAGTTCACATGTCACAACTTGCCTCAGTCTCACTAGCAGGACTTGAAAGCAAACACTTGCCAAAAAGACACTGACGGGTTTTTGTTTTGTGTGTGTGTGTGTGTGTGTGGCGGTTTCCTGTTGTTTTTGATTTGTTTTTTGGTTTTTGTTCAGCTGTGCAGCTTGCAGGATCTTGGTTCCCTAACCAAGGTCCTAACCACTGGACCAACAGGATATTCCCTTAAACCATTTTCATCTTAAGAGGAAACATCTTAGTTTCCGACGTAACTGGCCCACACAACTGTAAGCTTTTTACCTTAAAACTGTTACAGTCACTTAAACTAAGCACGTGAAGTTACTGGGAAGCACCTTCAGTGCCCGCCCCCTGCCAGGGCTTCTCCCTCTCCCTTCTCAGACCTGGGCTCCCTCCTCCTCCGGCTCCTCGCTGGAAGCTCTCCGCCCAGGCCACGCCCCCCGGAGGCCCTGCTTCTAATCGCGCGCGCAATTTCCAGAGGACCTGGAAGCGGATACGGCGGAGACAGGGTCATAAGACCGAGGGTGAGTTTCTCCTTTCTAGTGAAAATCCGCGTGCCGGGGCCTCTCTTACTCCCTCCTCAGGGTCCTGTGAGTGACTACGGACCTAAAATCCCCACACCCGCCCCTGAATTTACCCCAGGTAAATTCAGATCTAGCCGGTCTGAATCTTTTCGGGGATCTTTTCTCTTCGGGTTGTAAATTTCTCTGAGGATGGTCCTTGCCCTGTATTTTCTACCTTCGGTCCACGTAGACACCGCCTTTCGCAACACTTCGCTGCTTACAACCTGTTAACTGTCTCGGCCTCCCCTTGTAAAGTCCTTGACCGCGAGGTGGATTCGCCCTCCACCCCACCCCTAGCCTCGCCCTCTCGGCCCCTGGAGGGCAATGCCGGCCGCCCCGCTCCCGGACAGGCCGCGTCCTCTCCCCGGTCCTGGGGTTCTGCAGAGCCCGCCCCTCTCCTGAGACCCCCTCCCTCCCTCCCAGCGCCTCTGTCCTCGCGTCTCCTCAGGCCGGTCCTTCTGCTCCACAGGCTTCTTTCCTGGTCAGCCCTTCTCCTCATCCCGCGTAGGGGGACGTGACCTGCGCCAGCCTTGTGGACAGCCATGGTTCTTCCGTCCCAAGTTCAACTCAGGTGGAAAATGGCCTCTTGCGGTAGGCGGGCATCTTATTCACTCGCCATCTTTCTAAATATGGGGGCGAAGGGGGATCAGGAGAAGCAGAGACAGAGCGACCGAGAGAGGGATAGAAAAACTGAGAAGCAGAAAAGAATGAGGGAGAACCAGTGGGAACTTAGACGGTGGCTGAGGGACTTGCAAAGAGATAGTGAAATGAAATAGATTTAGCCTTGAAACTAGCGGGCGAATAAAATAGAGAAGTAAATTTAAAAAGCCGGATCTCCGGGTGAGCAGCATGGCGAGAGGCCTGGTAGGAGCGAGGGCAGCAGTGGTGAGGCCCTGCACACAGTGAGTCCGGGAGAGGATAAAAGGTGGAACGAAGGCTTTCAGAGCAACAGTTGCTGGGAGAGAAAGAGGACAAAGGGGGACACGAAGAGCAGAGGAAGACAGAGCAGGAAGGAAGCGTCGCCAACTGAAGTGCCGGCGAGTGGGGAGGAACGGAATGTAAGGGGACCAGAAGAGGTGTAACCCAGAGGGTAGACAGGGAGCGGAGGTGGGGGAGAAAGAGGAACAAGGGGGAACAGGTTGCAGAGTGGGGCAGGCCAGGTGTGAGGGAGGAAATAGAGAAGAGTGCAGGAACAGCAGGAGAGCGGAGGAGAGACGTAGACGGAGAAAACTAGGGAGACAGATAAACGGAATGAAATGGAAACACATAGTAGTGCAGGTAGGTGGTGGGAGCTGGATGCAGTTGGATGGTGAGTTGTTTGGATATGGATGATTAAGTCGTGATATATGATTTGTGGTTTTAGAATATAGTACATTTAAAATTTGTTTAAATTATACAAATGAGGATGAGAATTGCAAACCTGCTGACTACAGGCTTATGCATTTTGTAATTATTTATATGAGAAGATAACTTCCATTTGCAATCCCTGTTCAGCCAGGGGGACAGTGACTTGATTCACTTAGTTGTGGGTCACGCCCTTCCCTTTTCCTGGCATGGAGTAGAGGTCAGGGGAGAGGACACCTGGGGCAAGAAATGACTGACTCTGTCACTACATGGTGCCTTTTTAGAGGAACATTTAAAGTATTTTTTGTGTGAATGCATTTACTTTTTCTTTCTTGATTCTGTATATATAATTTTTTTTGTAGGTTGGAGTAAATCTTAGTTCATTCAGTTCCTCCTTTCCTGTAAATAAGTATTTATTTCTGGAATAATTTTTGGTGGTCTATAATTAACTCATATCATTCTTTTCTAAACATTATAGTCTCAATTTTTAAAAACTTTAACAGCAGAATTTTTAGATGAAAAAATTCACAAATTATTTGTTTTAAAAATGTGTTTAAAAAAATAGTATGTTTCAGGTTCCTTTGAGGCCTGCCTGCTTTCTCCTCTTTATCTTCTATATTGGAAAAGTTCCTTGGTAACTAATAAATAATTTTAGGCTATTTTGATGAGTACTTGGTAAAGATATCAATGATGGTTTATATTAACAGCCAAAACCTAGTTTAACCAGTTAGTCTCTTATTCCGTTTTCTTCCTTTTTGTGTGATCTATTAAAATTGTGAGCTGTGAGGTGTTATAAAGATATTTCCCTCAGGGCCCTCTTGACTGTTTTGTGCAAGTGAGGAAGGATGGGCTGGATTGATGTGAAACCTTCCAGCAAAGCCCCTCTATTTATGATGAAGAAGTTTGCTCACAGCTTATTTCTAAGCTGACCCCTTTCAGTCTTTTCCGCACCAGCAGCAATGGTTTTGCAATTCTGTGTTTTTTTAACATTTTTCTTTGATTTTCTGAGAAAGAATAATTAATTGCTTGGTGTCAGTGTGATCAGACCTTGTAAGAGAAGTTTCCTTTACTCAGGAACATGCAAGATCGTCCCTGTGTTTTTTAAAATATTTATCTACTTATTTGGCTGCATGGGGTCTTAGTTGCGGCACGCGGGGCTGTTCGTTGTGGAGCACAGGCTCCAGAACGTGCAGGCTCGGTAGTTGAGGCGTGCAGGCTTAGTTGCCCCTTGGCATGTGGGGTCCTAGTTTCCCGACGAGGGATGAAACCCACACGTCACCTGCATTGGAAGGTAGACTCTCACTCACTGGACCACCAGGGAAGTCCCCGTCCCTGTTTTTTAAGTGGGATGGACAGTAAGGACAAACTTTGCCCACTGGTCTTTCAGGAAGCTTTTCAGAATTCAGTTCCACATGGCTCTCTTCACTGAATTCAGACCTTCTCAGAGATATCTCCCCTCTGGCCCGTGGGAAGCCCACTTGTAAAATGGAGATGAGAGAATAGACCAAAAATTCTGAGTGCGAGCCACAGTTACCCATGAAATGATTGGTCAAATTGGGTTTGTGTCTGTGTGTGGCAGTTCTTTTTGGAGAGAGTGTCCCGTTGTCTTTATTTTTTTTTTTACATAAATTTCTTTATTTTTATTTCTTTATTTTTGGCTGTGTTGGGTCTTCGTTGCTGTGTGCGGGCTTTCTCTAGTTGTGGTGAGCGGGGGCTACTATTGGTTGTGGTGCACGGGCTTCTCATTGCGGTGGCTTCTCTTGTTGCATAGCATGGGCTCTAGGCGCCTGGGCTTCAGTAGTTGTGGCTCGTGGGCTCGGTAGTTGTGGCACGCAGGCTCTAGAGTGCAGGCTCAGTAGTTGTGGCGCACGGGCTTAGTTGCTTCGCAGCATGTGGGATCTTCCTGGACCATGGATCGAACCCACGCCGCCTGCATCAGCAGGTGGATTCTTAACCACTGTGCCACCAGGGAAGTCCTTTGAACTTCTTTTTTTTTTTTTTTTTTTTTTTTTTGCGGTACGCAGGCCTCTCACCATCGCGGCTCCTCCCACTGCGGAGCACAGGCTCCGGACGCGCATGGCTCACGGGCCCAGCCGCTCCGTGGCACGTGGGACCCCCCCCCAGACCGGGGCACGAACCCGGGTCCCCCGCACCAGCAGGCGGACTCCCAACCACTGCACCACCAGGGAAGCCCTGAACTTCTTTTAAGTTTTCTCAGGGAACCCTCTGTCAATGTACTTTTTGTTTTTAACAACTTTTAAAATATTTATTTATTTAGTTAGTTGTGCCTGGTCTTAGTTGCTGCACACGGGATCTTCGATCTTCATATCTTCGTTGTGGCCTGTGGGATCTTTAGTTGTGGCATGCAAACTTTTAGTTATGGCATATGGGATCTAGTTCCCTGACCAGGGATCCAACCCAGGCCCTCTGATTTGGGAGCGTGGAGTCTTAGCCACTGGACCACCAGGGTAGTCCCTGTCAATGTACTTTCAATGGTCTCTTACTAAACTCTTCTATTTTTTAGCTTCAGTTCCAAGCCCAACCCTCTGAGTTGAGGTCGTTGCAGTATCATTTCTTAGCTTCTTGACCTGAGACCTCAGAGTGTCTCTGACGCAGTTTTCTCCTCTGTAAGACGGGAACAGGTCTTTTTCCAATGACCTATTATGTTGATAACAAGTTCATACCTGCAAAGTACTTATTTAGAGTAATGTTTACGTATTGGAAGTGTTCAAACACTTTTAGTCATTGCTGTTCTTATCATTGTCATAACTGAAGATTTTGACCTTTCTCTAAAGCCACGGTGGACTTCGTCATGTCTGAAGACAGCACACATACTGGAGCTCATCTGGCTATCGAATAGCAGTCAGTGTTTAGAACATAATATCCAACACTTCTGCATAGACAACCCATTCTTCATTTATTTTTTTTTTTTTTTTTTTTTTTTTTTTTTTTGCGGTACGCGGGCCTCTCACTGTTGCGGCCTCTCCCGTTGCGGAGCACAGGCTCCGGACGCGCAGGCTCAGCGGCCGTGGCTCACGGGCCCAGCCGCTCCGCGGCATGTGGGATCCTCCCAGACCGTGGCACGAACCCGTGTCCCCTGCATCGGCAGGCGGACTCTCAACCACTGCGCCACCAGGGAAGCCCTAGACAACCCATTCTTGAGTTTTGTTTCTATGTGTTTTATAACTGTCCACAAAGATGAAAAATCTGTATTAATTGGAGGATATCATAGTCTGCTATGAAAAAGCATAAGAAATTAAAATTAAAGATACATAATTTGGTCCAAATACCACAACGTGTATCTTTCAGAATATATATGTCAACAGACAGAATCAGTCCTTACACCTTTCTCCTCATTTTTTATAAAGATAAAAACTATCCTCATGGCCACTTGGTTAAATTTTTTTTTAATTGAGGTATAGTTAATTTACAATGTTGTCTTAGTTTCAAGAGTACAGCAAAGTGATTCAGCTATATATATATTCTTTTTTCAGATTCTTTTCCATTATAGGTTATTTCAAGATATTGAGTATAGCTCCCTGTGTGATTCAGTAGATCCTTCCTGTTTATCTGTTTTATTTATCATAGTGTGTATATGTTAATCCCAAACTCCTAATTTATCCAACATTCCCCCCCACCCCAGAAATGTTTTTGTTTCAGGAACAGCTAACTTTTGAAGATGTGGCCATTGATTTCTCTCAGGAGGGGTGGGAATGCCTGGACCCTGCTCAGAGGGCCTTGTACAGTGACATGATGTTGGAGATGTAAAGGAACCCGATCTCCATGGGTGAGGATAACTTCTCTCTAGATGTGGGGATCTGCCCTATTGTGTTATGCATTTTCCCCTGTGTGCCTCTTGGGGGGCCCCTTGGAGACTCAGACATGCAGTATCATGAGTTTAAACTGACCCTTTCTTCAGATGATCTGTGCCTTTCGTGTTACATCAGAGGTTGTTCTAGAGCTTAATTATATATAAAGCTCAATGGCAGGGCTTCCCTTGTAGTGCAGTGGTTAAGAATCCGCCTACCAATGCAGGCGACACAGGTTCGAGTCTTGGTCCGGGAAGATCCCACATGCCTCAGAGCAGCTAATCCTATGCACCACAACTCCTGAGCCCACGCGCTGCAACTACTGAAGCCCACGCACTCCAGAGCCCGTGCTCTGCAACAAGAGAAACCACCGCAATGAGAAGCCCGCGCACTGCAACGAAGAGTAGACCCTACTCACCGCAACTAGAGAAAGCCTGCACGCAGCAACGAAGACCCAACATAGCCAAAAAATAATAAAGAAATGAAAATAAAATAAATTGAAAAAAAAAAGCTCAATGGCAGACCATTTTTTTAAAAAATCACACGAAAAGGTAGACATAAAATAGAATTATTAAGCACTGACTTTAGGCCCTTCTTAAGAGTCATTAATAAATACATCTCTTAAACTTGCTCAAGGCCCATTTTATGTTTGACATCTCTGCCATGTTGTATTTCTGTTTGTTTGGTTTTTTTTAGTTTTTTAATTTAATTTAATTTATTTTTTTATACAGCAGGTTCTTATATTAGTCATCCATTTTATACACATCAGTGTATACATGTCAATCCCAATCACCCAATTCATCATACCACCACCCCCACCACACCGCTGCTTTCCCCTCTTGGTGTCCATACGTTTGTTCTCTACATCTGTGTCTCAATTTCACAATGGCAGACATTTAAAAAATGTCTGATTTCCTGTTTTGTACCCTTTGCTTTTTACTCAGTATTTCTTGGAAGAGTGTTAGATATATGTATTACACTGTCCCCTATGCATTTAGAAGGAGGCAGGCAGTGGGTGAATTTTTGAAATATTTTTCCAGAAACACCTGTCTTTTCTTCACTACTCAGCTGAACAAAGCACTGTGATTTTGGAAAAACCACAGCGCTTTACATTTCTTTTTCTTTTTTTCTAATTAAGTAATTAATTTTTTATTTTTGGCTGCTTGGGGTCTCAGTTGCCGCACGCGGGATCTTTCATTGCCGAGCGCAGGCTCTTCATTGTGGCGAGCGAGCTTCGCTCTGGTTGTGGTGCACGGTTTCCAGAGCGCATGGGCTCTGTAGTTTGCAGCACGCGGGCTCTACTTGAGACGCACTTGCTCAGTAGTTGTGGCGTGTGGGCTTAGTTGCCCCGTGGCATGTGGGATCTTAGTTCTCTGACCAGGGATCGAACCCATATCCCCTGCGTTGGAAGGCAGATTCTTTACCACTGGACCACCAGGGAAGTCCCACTATACATTTCTTTGTTCGGATAAGCAGGAATTTCTATTTCTGATCTGAACATTATCTCCATTTTAGAGCAAGAGAAATAGCCCAGGACTCTGGTGAGTGGTGTGAAAATAGCAAAAAAACCAAATGGGTAGGAATGTATCAAAAGTGTGAACACAGGTGGGATCTCAGGGCAGAGAGGAAGCCACAACATTAATAGTGTTTGGGAAACACTTCTCAGGGTAGAGAGTTCTTTGGGAAAACCGAAGTTTATTTATTGAAAACTCTCAGAGGAAATTTTTCTTCTCCGTAACTTATCCCTCTTGTGCTTCCACATGTAAAATGTATTCTTTCACCCTCCAGTGGTGCTGCAGCTCCACCAGAGACAAAGGCAAGGTCTTCATCAAGATCCACAACACTCATCATCTGGCTGCTGTGAACTTGTTGCTTGACTTTGAGGAGCATGAGGCGGGCTGTTTTAAAGGGGTCTCTTGCCCCTTCATCTCTCCTTCGGGCCTTGATTCCCCTGGATGCTCAGTTCTTAGTCCCTGTAGATCAGAGCTGATGCCTCTGGAGTCCCACCCCTCAGCCTCTGAGTTTGATCAGAGTTGCAGTACTTGGAAGACGTAATCAGAAGATGGGAAAACACTGGCTGCTCTTTGACTCATCTGGCACCTCAGAACCTGCATGGAGCTGTCTCAAGCCCTGCCTGCTTATTTAGATCCCTCAGCCATTTCTTGTGTTCTGCTTTTGCCATGCACTTCAAGGTTGTGTGTGACAGGGAGATGGAGTGGTTCGTCTGCATTGTTAGTTAGGAAAACTAAGGTCAGCGGACAGAGATTCTCTCTCTTTTTTTAAATTTACTTATTTATTTATTTTGGGCTGCATTGGGTCTTCGTTGCTGCTCGCAGGCTTTCTCTAGTTGCGGTGAGCAGGGGCTACTCTTCGTTGCGGTGCGTGGGCTTCTCATTGCAGTGGCTTCTCTTGTTGCGGAGCACTGGCTCTAGGCGCACGGGCTTCAGTAGTTGTGGCACGTGGGCTCAGTAGTTGTGGCTCACGGACTCTAGAGCGCAGGCTCAGTAGTTGTGGCACACGGTCTTAGTTGCTCCGCGGCAAGTGGGATCTTCCTGGCCCAGGGCTCGAACCTGTGTCCCCTGCATTGGCAGGTGGATTCTTAACCACTGCGCCACCAGGGAAGTCCCGAGAGATCCTCTTTTTGATCCCCAGTCCTACATGGGGAGCATATATGAATCTTTCAGGCTCTTAGCTTGGCATCTGTGGGTCGAGCCCATGGTTCCATCTCAAGGTCCTCGAGCATCTGACCCCCATATCTTGTAATATTTTGGCTCTTGTACTACTCTGCCTAGTCTGGGAATGTGTACTCTTCCTGATTTCTTATTTTCATAAGTTTGTACGATTTGCCTCTTAAATGTGCTTTTGAATTACGTAGTCCTAAGGACTGAAGATTTTTCCAGTTTCTTTGCTGTGATAATCTACCTGTAGTTTGTGGACAACTTTTGGTGGACTCCCTGTGGAATGGGTTTACTGGGTAACAGAAAATTACTGATGGAGAACACTTTCCCTCATGTGTTGCAATATTATCCCACTGCATTCAGAGTCGCCACCTGAACCTACTCCGTAGGGTGGTCCGCAGGTTGTAGGATACAAGATAGAAAGTATCACAAGTACCTCACCTATATGTCTTTCCAGTTTTTTGTTCTGGTTTTGAGGACTGTCACAAAAGCCTGTCTCCAGAGCACTGTGACAATGTTTACAACTGGTTGAAGCCGCAGTTAGGGGTCATAAAGCAAGGTATCGGTTTAAGCTACCTTAAAGATTATGCTGGACTTGCTTTTCCTTTTTTTCTGCGTTCCCTCACTCTCCTAATAGTAACGGCTTGAATCTGCTCTTTGGATCTCCAGTAAAGTCTAGGAGACTAAGCCTTTTTCTATGAACAAGAAACGAGGACACGGAAAGGCTGGCAGGGCCCCGCAGGGTCTTCCTCAGTTTCAATCCCCCCACACTTTTGATACCCTCAGTCTTAAGGGGAGCAGGTGTGGGACAAGAAAGGGAATAAAATATTCTATAAAGAGATTAATCAAACTCGGCAGGGGAACTGAAATGTAGGGGGACTCGGTTTCAAAATCATGATCTCCTTCCTACTCTAGTGTACCGTTGATTCGATTTCTTTGTATCAGCATGTGTGTGTACAGAAGAAATGCATGAATCTCCTTTTGAGCTGCCTTTTCCTGGTTTTTCCTTCTGGTTTCTGCTAGCAAAGTTCTTGCACAATCTCCTAGAATATTATGTATGTGTTTCTCAAATATAAGCATGACAGTGGAACTTATGGAATATGCAGTTGGACACGTTACACAGGAAATAGTGTAATAGATGCAATCCTACCTTCTCCCTACAATCACTTTTTTTTAAAATTTTATTTATTTTTGGCTGCATTGGGTCTTTGTTGCTGTGCACAGACTTTCTCTAGGTGCGGCAAACAGCGGCTACTCTTTCATTGCAGTGCGTGGGCTTCTCATTGCAGTGGCTTCTCTTGTGGAGCATGGGCTCTAGTGCATGGGCTCAGTAGTTGTGGCGCACGGGCTTAGTTGCTCCGCGGCATGTGGGATCTTCCGGACCAGGGCTGGAACCTGTGTTCTCTGTATTGGCAGACAGATTCTTAACCACTGCGCCACCAGGGAAGCCGGGTACATAGTTTTAAAGCAGATATTTAGAAAAATATTTTGTTTTCTTAAAGGTTGTATCAAATTCTTCATTTTCTCTATTATGTCTTAATTTTTCAATTCTAAACAGCCAATTAATTAGATTATTTATTAGCTTGTTTGGATTATTTAGCATTACATCTTTTTTTAGCATTTATGTATGTGTAGTAAGTATGCAGAATATATCTGTAATATAATATTTTTTTCTCCTCAGTTATGAGACAGCAGTATGTTTAATGTTAATTGGTATGTGCTTTGGGGTCATGGTGGAAAAATACCCTCTCTTTGATAGCTGATGTCCAATCTGTGTGTTTTTAACATAGGATTTGTGAAACAAGGCTACCTCAAAATGAACTTGAATTATATGTTATTACTCTTTCTTTAGTAAAGAATTCTATTCCTTTAGTGTTTCTAAAAATTTTAAGATCATTGTTGGGTAGTTTCATAACTCTGTTTGGTATAAGTATTACTTTTGGTGTAATATATATTCAATATGAAACATTTATTTATAGGTTGTAATGAATAGCATAACTATGTTTCTTTATATCTTGTAGATATCTCTCTTATATGTGTGATCCAGCAGTTACAACCAAAAACGAACAGTGATAACAGGAGAAGTATTCCAAACAGTGATGTTGGGAAGATCTGAAAGTCATGAAATCGAACATTTTTACCTCAGGGAAATCCAGGAAAATATGTATGACTTTGAGTCTCAGCAGAGAGATGATGAGAGAAATTATAAAGTTATGCCTATAACCCATAACAAAAATCTCACTGATGGAAGACATTGCCATTGTAGACAGGATGCAGGAATCAAGCCCATCATTGGAAGTAGGCTTGGATTAAGCTTTCAGGATGAACTCCATAAAATGAGAAGTGAAGGGGAAATTTATGAATTTAAATTTAAATTTAGCTGACAAGAAAATCAACAGTAGTGCCTCAGTTTCACCACTTCACGTAATTCCTCTTACTCTTCAAACCAGTATTTCTAATACAAATGAGAATGATTTTATGCATTCCCCCAACACTGACAGAAGACCAGACTAATGTAACGAGTGTAACGAAACCTTCCTTAACAGCTCAAACCTTACTAGATATCAGAGAATCCACACAGGAGCGAAATTATATAAATGGGATATATGTGGTAAAATCTTTGGTCGAAATTCACACCTTGTGGGTCATCAGGAAAGTCATGTTGTAGAAAAATGTTACAAATGTAATGTGTGGCAAAACCTTTAGTCGTGGCTTATAGCTCACTCAACATCAAATAATCCATTCAGGAGAGAAACTATATAAATATGATGTATGTGGCAAAGTCTTCAGTCGAAATTCAGTCCTTGCAAATCTTCAGAGAATTCACACCGAAGAGAAACCGTATACAAATGAGTGTGGAGAAACCTTTAATCACCGCTCAAACCTCATTAGACATCAGAAAATTCGTACAGGAAAGAAATTATATAAATGTGGTATGTGTAGCAAAGTCTTCAGTTGTAATTCAAACCTTGCAATTCAGTGGAGGGTTCATACTGGGGAGAAACCTTATAAATGTGATGAGCGTGGCAAGGTCTTTCGTCTAAAACCACATCTTCGAATTCATCGGAGGGTGCATACTGGAGAGAATCCTTTCAAATGTAGTGATTGTGGCAAAGCCTTCAGTCAAAATTCACACCTTACAAGTCACTGGAGAGTACATTTTGTCAAGAAACCTTTCACATATATTGCGTGTGCAAAAACCTTTACTCGGGTCTCAACCCTCACTACACATCAGAAAATCCATACATGAGAGAAACCATATAAATATGATATATGTTGGAAGGACTTCAAAATTCAAACTTCAAAATTCACACCTTACGGTTCTTCGGAGAATTCATAGTGGAGAGGAACCGTACAAGTATCACGAGTCTGGCAAAGCTTTTGTGCGTTCAGCCTCACTTACCATCAGACAATTCATGATGGAAAGAAACCTTACGAATGTAATGACTGTCTCAATGTGTTTAGTCAAAATTTATACCTTATGACCTACCAAATTATTCATACAGGAGAGAAACCTTGTAAATGTAATGAGTGTGACAAATCCTTCAGTGTGCTTTCAAGCCTAACTTATCAGATGGTCCATACTGGTGAAAGACCTTGAAAATATAATCAGTGTGGCAACGCTTTTAGCATAGGTTCACATTTAAATGTTCATGAGAAAATTCTTACTGGCTAGAAGCCAGGTAAATGTATTTAGTATAGTCAGGCCTTTAGAAAATGAACTCATTCTAGAAAGAATCCTCACAAATTCCATGAATGTGCAAAACCTATACTCATGGCTCCCATCTCACCAGTAGTTTGGTAATAAACATTGGACAAAACATTACGAAAGTAGTGAATTTTGCAAAACTTTTAGGTCGTGCCTTAAACTCAGGGTCACCAGATATGTCATGCTTAAAAATGCAATGAATATGGCAAAGTTTCAAATTTTTGGTCCTTCGTCACTAGATATCAGAATCTTTATCCCGGAGAGAAACAACACAAACGTACTGTGTGTGGCAAGGATTTTACCCAAAGATCACAAGTTGGGGAACATACTGAAGTGTTAGCTCCCAAATGCAATGGGTGTGGCAAAACATTTACCTTGAGTTCAAGTATTAAGCAAGAGCAGAGAGTCCATATTGAAGAGAAGCCATGGAAATGTAGGGCAGAAGCTTTATCCAGGCCTCACAGTGCACCAGACTTCAGAAGACTTATCTTTGAGGGAAACCACACAAAAGAATATGTTTACTAATGCCTGTAAGTGATGATCCAGACTGTGGAACATAGAAGCTTTCCAATGTAATGAATGCGTAAAGGTTTTCATCAAGTAATCACACCTTTGGTGTGATGAAATAATTCATACAGCTCAGAAAATATACAGATATTCTGAACATAGAAACACTTTTCAGAAACAGTGCATCCTCAGGGAGCATCCTGAAAGTCATAGCTGGGAAAGCCCTTACAAATGTAATAAATTTGGGAATTTTTTGAGCAATTCTTACAATAGACCACACATCAAAGAATGCATACTAGGATTAAGTCAGCCTGTAGTTCTCCAGATTAATCTGAGATATTATATACTGCAGAATCATTACAAGTCACAGTGTGTTAAAACTTATGACATGATGCATATATGAGGGTAAGAAGGATATATGTGGAAATGACCCATTATCTCCAGTGTATAAATACTCAATTTTTTGAAAGGGCTTCGTTACAATTTATGCCTTTCAACGTGAAGTTTGAAATCCGTTGATCTTACGCCTTCAGTGTAGGCCTTTGATGATGGTCTCTGGGAAGGAGTCAATAAGATGAAAGGGCCAACTTCATTAGGTGTAGTTCCTTCATCTCCATGTTGCCTGGAAAAATAAGGACACTGAATTATTAAATTGAACATTGTGTAAATTATCGTTAGGGAGAGGCAGAAAATAATGTAAAACTAGGACATGACCCATCATGCTTATGTTCGGGGAGCCCTTCCATAGATACTCCACAGTGGGTTATGGGACAGAATTGTCTACCAACTGACCTTGAACAGGGCAGGAAGGAGATTAATGAACTAGGCTTTTCATGGGAGGAAAGTGACAGGTAGCTAGTGACTGATTGGTGGAAATAATGCAGGGGAAATCTTGGCCACTTTCTCCACTGGATGGCCATAACTTGTATATATCTATGTTTAATGAGAAATTAGTCTTATTTTTGGAAGTTGAACAGAAAACAGTTATCTTGAGAGGGAAATTTATTCAAAAGAACCAGAATGTTATGTGTATGTGTATGATTCACATTTAACTGCTTCAATTACATTTTGCTAGTGTTTTATTTAGAATGTATTGTAGGGTCTCCTGTTTTAATTAATAAATTTAATCACTTTCATCAACCCTGGATGAATCCTGTTGCTCCCACCAGCACAGTTTTCCCCCATCTCAGTACTTTACAAGAGAAGCTAACAGTGCACCATTAGGCTCTCAGGATTGAAAGAATCTGCAATAATTTCTTTCCAATATGGAATCAAGCAACATACAATTTGGGGATTAAATTCTCATAATTTGTACTTGAGTAATTCCTCTCCACCCTCTGTTCCAGAATATTCAGATGGTATAATGAAAATATCATAGCAGGGGCTTCCCTGGTGGTGCAGTGATTGAGGGTCCGCCTGCCGATGCAGGGGACACGGGTTCGTGACCCGGTCCGTTAAGATTCCACATGCCGCGGAGTGGCTGGGCCCGTGAGCCATGGCCGCTGAGCCTGCGCGTCCGGAGCCTGTGCTCCGCAACGGCAGAGGCCACAACAGTGAAAGACCCGCGTACCGAAAAAAAAAAAAATCATAGCAGTGTATTTCAGACTCTGACTTCTATTGTGCAAAAATTGGACAGAGTAAATATAAAAATCAAGTTGGTGTTATTGAATGATTCATGAATTGGGCAGCATTCCACCTAGTAAAAAAAAGAGGTGCTCCATGGAGCTGTACAAAATGGAAAGCTTTAAGAGGCAGATACTGGGCAGGATAAGAAAGTTACTAGTTAAAGAAAAGACAGTTTCTGGACTTCGCTGATGGTCCAGTTGTTAAGACTCCGAGCTCCCAATGCAGGGGCCCCTGGTTCGATCCCTGGTCAGGGAACTAGATCCCGCGTGCTGCAACTGAAAGATCCCGCATGCCACAACAAAAGTTCCATTGTACCGCAACTAAGACCGGGCGCAGCCAAATAAATAAATAAATAATTTAAAAGATAGTGTCAGGCAAGGTTACCTTTTTGGGGGAAGGGAGGGCAAAATCTTTTCCTGTCTATTACCTCACTAGTGTTGTTTAGGAAATTCTAGAATGATTGGTTTAAGGTCACTTTTCTGGGAGGGATGAAGCTGCAATTAAGTCTGGGTTTGTCCTCTCAGGGGTAAGTGACTCCACCTTTGGAATTTTTTTTTTTTTTTGGCACTCCCTACAACCTGCTCCCCATTCCTGAATATGCAGTGTATGAATGTATTTCTTAATGTCCTTTTTCCTAAGTAAATGTCACAGCATGCACCCACCCTGATTTACATGAGGGGAAAATAGGAATATAGTAAGCATACGAAAAATACTAGAAAATTTCAAAATCGTGCAATTTCAGTTTTGTCCTTGAAGCACTCAGTGCAATAATTTGAAAATATTGATATTCAAGACTTTAAAAAACGAACAGTATATGATAGGAATATTCTGTTTGATAGAGAAAGTAGAAATTTCATATATTCACCTCCAGAGCACTTTTTGTTGTTGCTAAATTGCAGTTATGGTCATTCACCGGATTAGGACGGAACTTCACCCAAAGATTGGTTTGGTCATTGAGACTGATTTTAACATTGAAATGTTAGGAGAATGTTTATCAGCTTCCCAGGGAGATGGGAGAATTCCAAGGTGTTCAAAAAATGATTTGAGGAAACAGATAATGCTGACTGGCTTGGTGCGTTAAGGTGATTCCTGAGTGGTGCTTATAGGTGGATACCTATTTATGCTCTGAATTCCCAATTGGTATCGAAGGAGGAAGCCCTTGGGCTTTTTTTTTTTGGCTGTGTTGGGTCTTCGTTGCTGTGCGTGGGCTTTCTCTAGTTGCGGCAAGCGGGGGTTACTCTTTGTTGCAGTGCACGGACTTCTCATTGCGGTGGCTTCTCTCGTGGAGCGCGGGCTCTAGGCGCATGGGCTTCAGTAGTTGCTTCACGCGGGTTCAGTAGTTGTGGCTCAGGGGCTTAGTTGCTCCACGGCATGTGGGATCTTCCTGGACCAGGGAAGTCCCAAGAGTATTAAAATTTCGATTTCTAAGTATGGTATTAAGCTATAAGTTACATGGTTGATTTTCTACTATAATAAAATATTTTAATACAATTTTTCCTTAGCATTATTTTTCCCCCACACTTTACATTTTCACACTTTATCATTTTACAACAAGAGGTAAATCAGTGGGTTGTTTGGGGAATTTTGTGATGTGACAATCCACATGTATAAAGTTAGGTGCACTATAAACATGATGAAAGAGTATTCCTTTAGGGGTTCACTTCAGTGAAAGTATTGGAATGGCAAATGGTGAACTGAAGTCTTTTAATTGGGGAGTTGGCTATGGTCAAGTGCTTCAAAATCAGGTGTGTGGAGTTGAACCAGCATGCAATGAACTGAATGAAATTTTAAGAATGAATGAGAAAGACCCCAAGGACTTCCCTGGTGGCACAGTGGTTAAGAATCCGCCTGCCAATGCAGGGGACACGGGTTGGAGCCCTGGTCTGGGAAGATCCCATGTGCCGTGGAGCAGCTAAGCCTGGGCACCACAACTGCTGAGCCTGTGCTTTGGAGTCCACAAGCCACAACTACTGAAGCCTGCACACCACAACGAAGAGCAGCCCCCACTCGCTGCAACTAGAGAAAGCCTGTGCACAGCAATGAAAACCCACCACAGCCAAAAATAAATAAGTTTATTTATTTAAAAAAGAAAGACCCCAAGATTCCAACTATAGTTTGTGACAAGGAGAGAGTCTCCATTGCCAAATGCCTGGAAGTTATCCTGCCATTTTCCAGTGATGTAGTGACATTCAGAGCCGAAGTATGTTGCAGAGAAAATAAGATTTGTGCTACTTCCGACTTGACAACTGACACCCTATATTCTCCAGTTAGAATTTGTTCTCAACCAAAAATAATATATTTTTCTTTGATGAGTGATCTTGGGACTTCCCTTGTGGCACAGTGGTTAAGAATCCGCCTGCCAATGCAGGGGACACCGGTTTGAGCCTCGGTCCAAGAACTAAGATCCCACATGCCGCGGAGCAACTAAGCCCATGCTCCACAACTACTGAAGCCCGCGCGCCTAGAGCCCATGCTCCGCAACAAGAGAAGCCACTGCAATGAGAAGCCTGCACACCGCAACGAAGAGTAGCCCCCGCTCGCCGCTACTAGAGAAAGCCCACGCACAGCAACGAAGACCCAATGCAGCCAAAAATAAATAAATAGATAAATAAATTAATATAAATTTACTTTTTAAAAGTTATCTTAATTTCACTTTTTTTTTTTTTTTTTGCTCCGCCACTTGGGTTGTGAGATCTTAGTTCCAGGACCAGGGGTCCAACCTCATAGCAGTGAAAGCATGGTGTCCTAACTACTGGACCTCCAGGGAATTCCCTTAATTTCAATCTTTATTATCTTTCTTACCAGACATTGAGTAAGAAGCATTGTTATTAATGCTTTAAGCATAATAGCTCATTGAATTTTCATCGCTGAAAAAGATACTGATGTTTATTCTCATTTCAGAAATGAAGGAACATAGGACAAATACTGATTTAAAGACTCATTCAGCTCCACCTCAGCAAGTGCCTGAGTCAGGATGAGAAGCCATGTTGTCTGACTGCAAAAATAATCTCTTAAGGCAAATTGTTTTCGATTCTTTACTGAGTATCCGTAGTTAATTTTATGAGTATCTCTTGCCATTTTTAAATGGGTTATCATCATATATAATTGTTGTTATGGTAACTTATTTTTATACAAGCATACCTGTGTTCTTTCTTTCTTTCTTTCTTTCTTTTTTTTTTGGTTGCGCTGTGTGGCACCTAGGGTCTTAGTTCCCCAACCAGGGATCGAACCCTCACGCCCTGCAGTGGAAGCTCAGAGTCTTAACACTGGACCGCCGGGGAAGACCGAAGCATACCTCTTTTTATTGCACTTTACTTTATTGGCTTCACAGATGCTGCATTTTGGAAATTGAAGGCTTGTAGCAACCGTGCCTGAACCAATCTTTGTGCTCTTTTTCCAAGAGCATTTGGTCACTTGGTGTCTCTGTGTCAAGTTTTGATGATTTTCACGATGTTTCGAACTTTTAGCATTATTTTATTTGTTACGGTGATCGTTCGTCAGTGATTTTGATGTTACTGCTGTGACTCACTGGATGCTCTGATGACTGTCAGCATTTTTCAGCAGTAAGTTGTTTTGTTTGTTTGCTGCTTCAGTCACCAAAAGGGAAATTTCTGCTTGACAGGAGGCCGTCCTGCTAGCAAATAGTAGGCTGTGAATGGGCCTTATTTGATGTTTTTCTTGGCGCCCAGGTGGTTGGTGTGGCCAAAGTTCTTCATGTGGCAATGACAGGGCAGGGGTGCAGGGAAGAATAACACGTGGGGCAGGTCCTCTCGTCCCAGTTGTATTTCTGGGCGAGCTGCTGAGGGAAGGCTCCATGAAGCCACCCTTCAGGCAAAGAACCAAGTGCAGGGTGGACTCTGGATATTTTGGTCTGAGACAGTACGACCCTCCGCCAGCTCTTTGCCCATAAATCACAGATGCTGCTAGTCAGCTAAGATGCAGTCAGGGTCTTTACAAAGATCTGTGTCTCTGCATCCACTCAGCCACCCCCTTGACAAGAGCAGCGATAAAGTTTTTAAAATTAATTAATTAAATTTATTTATTTGGTTGCACCAGGTCTTAGTTGTGGCAGTCAGGGTCCTTAGTTGTGGCATGCATGTGGGATCTAGTTCCCTGACCAGGGATTGAACCCTGGCCCCCTGCATTGGGAGCACAGAGCCTTAACCACTGGACCACCAGGGAAGCCCCAAAGTATGTTTTTTTTTAATTTTTCTTTTATATTGGAGTATAGTTGATTAACATGTGTTAGTTCAGGTGTACAGCAGAGGGATTCCATTATACATATACATGTATCTATTCTTTTTCAAATTATTTTCCTATTTAGGTTATTACAGAGTATTGAGCAGAGTTCCCGTTATAGTCTACAGTATAGTGTAAATATAACTTCAGTATGTACTGTGACCCACTTTATTACAGTAACCACTACTTTGCACTGGTCTGGAACTGAACACACAATATCTCTAAAGTATGCCTGCAGTTTTATTTCATAGGCCAGTATTACAAATGAGAGGTTCTGGTTCTTCGTTGCGGCAGGCAGGATCTTTAGTTGCCACATGCAAACTCTTAGTTGTGGCACGTGGGATCTAGTTCCCCAACCAGGGATTGAACCCTGCCCCCCTGCATTGGGAGCACGTAGTCTTAGCCACTGGACCACCAGGAAAGTCCCCATGAAGTTTTTTTAAGCCACAGAATTTTAAATTCAAGATTTTTTTCTGAAAGGCTCCATTCTATACCTGTCACAAAGTAAAAATCCTATTTGTCAGCTAGGATAGTTTTTACTTGTGAGTGACAAACCACCTGGAAATTGGTAACTGAAAGAAGTAGGAAGTTTATCATTCTCATGTAACGGGAAGTCCAGAGGGTGCCACGTGGGATGTGATGGGTCCTCTGCTCCTTCTACCTCCATGACCATTTATTCTTCACTTTTTTTCTGGCCATGCTGCGTGGCTTCCATGATCTTAGTTGCCCCACCAGGGATAAAACCCAGGCCCTTGCAGTGGAAGCTCCGAGTCCTAAACTGCTGGACCACCAGAAAAATTCCCTCTTCACTTTCCTTATAGCAACATGGCTTCTTATGACTAAGAAGGGTGAAGATTGAGAGGCAAAACCCTTTTAATTTTTAGATTTTGTCCCATTTTCATGAAAACAATAATTTTACATTTTTCCGAATATTAGCTAATTTTAATAAGAAATGAGAATTTTTGAATTTCATATTTCCACCTCAAAAACAGAGAAAGGGAAAGGGAAAAGTTGTTAGAAACAGATTTGTCAGCTGTCTTTGTTGTTCATCCTGAGAGTATAATATTCCATGCAATATGCTTAGTGACATACAGCAGACAAAGACAAATACTATATGCTATCACTTGTGTGTTCAATCTAGAAAATAAATCCAAGAAGTATATATAGCAACAGAGAAATAGACGCACAGATAAAAAAAATGTAGGTTATTAGTGGGGAGAATGAAGGGAGGAGGTGCAAGATAGCAATATGATATTAAGAGATCCAAACTACTAGGTATGAAATAGATAAGCAGGGACTTCCCTGGTGGCACAGTGGTTAAGAATCCGCCTGCCAATGCAGGGGACACGAGATCAAGCCATGGGATCAAGCCCGGGTCCAGGAAGATCCCACATGCCGCGGAGCAACTAAGCCTGTATGCCCAAACTACTGAGCCTGCGCTCTAGAGCCCGTGAGCCACAACTACTGAGCCCGCGTGCTGTAAGTACTGAAGCCCAGGCGCCTAGAGCCCGTGCTCTGCAACAAGAGAAGCCACTGTAATAAGAAGCCTGCGCACCACAACAAAGAGCAGCCCCTGCTCGCCGCAACTAGAGAAAGCACGCACGCAGCAATGAAGACCCAACGCAGCCAAAAATAAATAAATAAAATAAATAAATTAAAATAGATAAGCAATATCTTAAGTAACGTATTATGTAGCACAGGGATTCATAGCCATTATTTTGATAGAACTTCTAAGGAAGTATAACATTAAAATACTGTGTCACTATGCTGTATGCCTGCAACTAATATAAGTATTCCAACTAATATAGTATTGTAAATTCTCTTGGACTCAAGGTCATGTACGTACCAGTTTGGAGATGGCCATACCAGTTTACCATAGGTATGATCCTGATGGGTCAAGAAATCTGCATTCCACTGTTATGATCATTTACCAGCGACTTTTGCACATTCAATAGGATTGGAGAGTGTAATTGCCCGCACTGGAGCCTTAACGAAATTCACTCAATAGGCTTTAAATCATATTAATCAGGCTATTAGCCTACTGAATTCTGAGGTCTCTATGATGAGTAAGGCTGTGCTACAAAACTGCATGTCCGTTGACATCCTTAGGGCACCTCAGGGGAGCACCTGTGCCATAATTCAAACTGCATGCTGTGTCTTCATACCTGATGAACCCTCTGATATAACACATTTAATGAACCATATGAAAAGTCAGATTTCAGCCTTAAAGTGACCCATTCCCTCATCTTGACTTCTTCAAAATCTGGTTTGGTGTAGGAAGCTCTTGGCTTAAATATTTACTTATAACTCTATCAATGCTACTTGCTATATTCTATTTTGCCTGTTTCAGAAGGCGATTGTTTCTTGTATTACCAAATGTGTGACTGAGCCTCTGATAAAAATAATGATGAGAGGTGACCTGAAGGACTTGACCGGATACATAGTTTTTATAAGATCAATGACTGTAACAGTGTAACTCTAGACATGGGAAGAAGCAACAAGAGGGATTTTTTTCCCCCGTGTACCATAACAGAATAGTAAGACAGGTGGTCCAGAGACGTTTTGCTGTTAATAAGGCCTAGTCTAGTAATAGCGCAGTGAGTGGACTATCAATAAAATCCTTCCCCTTGGGCTTCACTGGTGGCGCAGTGGTTGAGAGTCCGCCTGCTGATGCAGGGGACACGGGTTCGTGCCCCGGTCCGGGAAGATCCCACATGCCGCGGAGAGGCTGGGCGCGTCCGGAGCCTGTGCTCCGCAAAGGGAGAGGCCACAACAGTGAGAGGCCCGCGTACCACAAAAAAAAAAAAAAAAAAAATCCTTCCCCGACCTAGGAATGAGCATTCCTAGCACCATGCTATGAAATGGTCCTGAAATGCCTCCCGAACAGGTTTGAACTTATGGCCATGAGGGGGCGCTGCAAACTAAACTTGGAACTTGCCATCTGACTCTACAGGCTTAATCAATAGTTGGTGCAGTGGGTGACCTTCAAGACACCCTAAAAGTATGTTAGGGTGGAGATCAGGAATGAAGCACTCTGTGCGCTGTAAAAACGGTCAGAACAGGCCTTGGGATATTTAGATATTTTCGGGAGAAGATTTTATGAGCCCAAATTCTTGAATCTCGTATCTAGATAAGCACTAAATCATTAATGGAGATATCTGCACCTCATGACTAGCAGTAATCTCCACAGGACTGGTAGCAACATTCTGCAAAAATGTGTGCTTGATTGCATGTATCCCCCTTCACCAAAATAACAGTTATCGTGACTTTTTCCCCCTACCTCTTCAGACCAGTTCCTCAGAGCTATCTGAGACTGTCTCCTGGGGTATAGTCCTCATTTTGCCCCAAATAAAACAACGCACACCTCTCGCGCTGTGCATTTTTCCAGTCGACATTCTCATAAAAAGGAAAAAATTTTTTCCGTTTTTTTGGCTTTCTCTTTTTATATGGTACCTATATGGGATGATGGATGCTTACTAAACTTACTGATAACTATTTCAACATATGAAAGTCAGAACATTATGCTGTACACCTTAAATTCATCCAGTGATGTATGTCAAGTACATCTCAATAAAACTGGGGGGAAAAGTTTTAAGAGGCAAATAAAACACTTTGGGGAAAAAAGAAAAAAAATGAACAATGCAATTTACAACAAAATTTTTACAGTGTATTGCTCTTTTTAAAGCAATGGTTAGTGACGGAAATTATCACACGGCTTAGTCCTCCAGTCTCAAGACTCCGGGATTTGTCCCTGAGCCTCTGGAACTGACACGTGTTGTCATTCGGCCTCATTCGGCCACCTGGCAGAATGAGAAACAGAAAGGAAAAACTGTTCGGTAGGGTGTCAGCATGAATGGGCCATTCTACACAGGGAAAGTTTTGTATCTTCCGTTCTAGTTTGTAATATAGAGCCAAGTCCAGCTCTTCTTTCCTTGAACTGCCTAAATTAATTCTAATTGCAGGAAGCGTTCCGGGATGGAACTAGCGCCCCACAGCTACCACTTGGAGACCCACGTTCCCAACCACTGAATTGCTTGAGCCGCAGGAGCGGGACGTGAGAGAAACCTGCTCTCACGCTTTTTATTGAAATCGTTTTCAACTTGTCAGGAGGAAACATCTTTTTTTTTTTTTTTTTTTTTTTTTTTAGGAGGAAACATCTTAGTTTCAGACACAACTGAAAGCTCTTATCTTAAACCTGTTCCAGATAAGAACTTAAGACGAGCGTTTTCATGGTACATGAAAGTACCGTTACCCGCCCCGCCTCCAGACGCCGGCTGAGCGGGTTAGGGCCCTCCTCCCGCAGCCTCTCATCTGTAGCCCAGGCCGCGCTCCCGGAAGTTCCGCCTCTAAGTCTGCGCGTGCGCAATTTCTTACAGAAACGGAAGTTTAACTCTCGGAACGACGATCGCTCTGCGGGGCGTAAATTTTTCTAGTGTAAATCTGTGCTACGTGGTCCCCCCTTACTCCATCCTCAGGGTCTCGGAGTCACTTCAGACCTAAAATCCCATCACCCGGCCCTCCGCCCGAAGTAAATCCAGACGTCGCCGATACAGGTCGGGTATGTTTTCCTTTGGGTTTGAATTCGTTCTGAGGCTGGTCGGTTCTCTTGGCTTTTCCGCCTTCGGTCCAGGTAGACACCTTCATTCGCGACATTTTCCAGTTTAAAACCCTTTAGTACCTCCGCCCTCCCCCTCGCCCCTCCATGTAACGTCCTCTTACGCGAGGTGGATGCACGCCGCACACCGCCCCCCCCAGCCCCCAGCCCCCAGCCTCACCCTCTCAGCCCCTGGAGGGCAGGCGGGTCGCCCCGCAGAGGTGTCTTCCTGGTCCTGGGATTCTGGGGAGCCCGCCCGTCTCCTGAGACCCACTCCCTCCCTCCCAGCCCCTCTGCCCTCGCGTCTCCTCGGGTCTGTCCTTCTGCTCCACAGGCCTCCCTTTCGTAGTCAGCCCTTCCTCTCACCCTGCGTTGGGGGAGGTGACCTGGGCCAGCCTAGTGACACCCATGGTTCTATCATCTCAAATTCCACCCGATGGAAAATGGTCTCTTGCGGTTGGCGGGCATCTCATTCAGTCTCCATCCCTGTAAATATGTTGCCGAGGCGACCAGGAGAAGCAGAGACAGAGAGACTGAGAGAGAAATAGAACAACTGAGGCAAAAGAATGAGGGAGCATCGATAGGAACATAGAGGATGCTGAGCAACTTGTAAATAGACTGTGAAATAAAAGCGATTATGCCTTGAAAGGAGCAAGTGAATGAAATAGAGAAGTATATAAAAAGCTGGATGTCCAGAGTTTGACATAGAGCAGCATAGAGAGAGGGGCTCTGGATCACCTGTAGCGGGCGGCTAACAGTGGTGAGGCCCTTCACACAGAGAGTCGGAGAGAGGATAAAATGTGGACCCATGGCCTTCGTAGCATTATGGTGCTGGGAGAGTATGAGGACAAGGGATGATAAGAAGAGCAGAAGAAGAGGGAGAGCTGGAAGGAAGCACAGCCACTTGCCATGCCAGAGAGTGGGGAGGAAGGGAGAGTAACAGGGATAGAAGGGGTGTAACCTGGAGGGCAGAGAGGGAGCACAGAAAAGGGAAGAAAGAGGCAGAAATACATAGAGATTTAGGACAATCAGGGAGGGTGGAGAGAGAGAACATCAAGAGGGGAAACAGGTTGCAGAGTGGGGCAGGACAGGTGTGAGAAAAGAAATAGAGAGGAGGGCAGGAACAGCAGGAAAGTGGAGGGAAGAGAAAGAGAAAGAAACAGGGAG
Source organism: Phocoena sinus (assembly GCF_008692025.1). NCBI lineage: Eukaryota > Metazoa > Chordata > Mammalia > Artiodactyla > Phocoenidae > Phocoena > Phocoena sinus. Next base: position 4,785,214 of record NC_045781.1, read on the forward strand.
ACCAGACAGAATGAAATGGAAGCACACAGTAGTGCAGATAGAAGGGGGAAACTGGATGCAGTCACAGTGTATTCCTCATATGTACAGAATTTTTATTCATCGGTTATATATCTATAAATCTGGAAAAGAAAAAGAAAGTGGGAGGTGTGCTGGGCTTGCGTCCTGTCAGTGGTGCTCAATCCAGACGTCACATTAGATTGATGAGGCATTTTGCATATGGGTGTTTTCTACCCCCGACTAGAGATTTCCCTTCCTATCATCAGTGTGGTGTGCAGACTCAGTAGTACTTAACGTGCCCGAAGTGATTGCAGTCTGGATCCGTCATTGAACATCAGGACTCTGGGTCCCCCCGTTCCTGAGGGCTGAGATCTGGGCTGAGGGTGAGGGCTCTGCTCTGCCTGGGGATGGATCAGGGCTGGTCTGTGACCTGAAGGGGATCGTCGGGTCCAGCTGAGGTGCCCGCTGCTGCTGGGTACGTGAGGGCCTCACCAGGAGGGGAGCGAGATCTGAAGAAAGGGTTGGAAAACTCACTGGCTGTGTCTGTGTGTGCGAGTTACTGTCCTGAGTCCCTCCTGGGACAGTGGCAGCAGAGGACCATCTGTTCCACATGCTGAGGGCTTCCCTGTGTGTGTGGTGGTGACTCAGGAAGGGGTGTGTTGATTCTAAGCATTAAGCAGCCTGTTTCCAGCTTTGAAGATCGACCTCTAAAGACTCAGATTGTCTGAGGAAGAAGCCCAGAAGAGGAAAGAGAGGAAAGAAAAGGAGTCAGAAATGGCTCTTTCTCAGGTAATGTCATATTCTCAGTTGATTTTTCTGTCTGTTCTTCCTCAGATGCCCTTATTTGGACTCGGTAAACTTGTCTGACTCTGAAGTATCCCGCCTGACACCTGTACATTTACACCCACCCAGGTCCTTCCCTCAGGGCCTGTCATCTCCACTTAGATCCCATCTCCCCATGACCCAGTGACCTGGAACTTGTGAAGAGGCTCCACTGGGTGTAGTCCTGGGCAGGGCTTCACACTCATGGATTAGAGACGTGGTGTCAATGCTGTTGGGCAGCAGGGATCGCTTAGGGCCCCATCAGGATGCACTGTCTGCTCTCTGTAAACCAGGATAAAGAAGCTGCACATGGAAGTCACATATTAATATGCACAAAGGTGGGGTAAAATCTGAAAGACAGACCAGTAAGTGGAAATTTTTTCTGACATTTTCCAAGGCAATTGAAGCTAAATGACGGAGTCACTTTGTTCTAATCCTAATGATTGAGAAGGAAATAGAATGGAAATTCAGAAGCAAACTTCAGTGATAATGGGTGTTTTATTGCTTCATTGAATTTAAACTGTGAAATCAACCTAAACTTCTGACAGTTGGAAATTCTTTAAGTCACTTTCATCACTCCATTCCTCAGAAGTTGTCTTTTTTTTTTTTTTTAAAGAAGATGTTGGGGGTAGGAGTTAATTAATTTTTGCTGTGTTGGGTCTTCGTTTCTGTGCGAGGGCTTTCTGTAGTTGCGGCAAGCGGGGGCCGGTCTTCATCGCGGTGCGCGTGCCTCTCAGTATCGCGGCCTCTCCTTGCGGAGCACAGGCTCCAGACGCGCAGGCTTAGTAGTTGTGGCTCACGGGCCTAGTTGCTCCGCGGCATGTGGGATCCTCCCAGACCAGGGCTCGAACCCGTGTCCCCTGCATTAGCAGGCAGATTCTCAACCACTGCGCCACCAGGGAAGCCCAGAAGTTGTCTTTTTACTCTGTGTATTATATTCTTTTACACACAGAAGTGTTTTTTTTTTTTTTTTTTTTTTTTGTGGTACGCGGGCCTCTCACTGTTGTGGCCTCTCCCTTTGCGGAGCACAGGCTCCGGACGTGCAGGCTCAGCGGCCATGGCTCACGGGCCCAGCCGCTCCGCAGCATGTGGGATCCTCCCGGACCGGGGCACGAACCCGTGTCCCCTGCATCGGCAGGCGAACTCTCAAGCACTGTGCCACCAGGGAAGCCCATGCAACTGATTTCTGCGTGCTCATTTTTTATGCTGCAACTTTTCTAACGTTGCTCTTTGGAGTAGTAGCTTTCTCTTGGAATCTTTTTGATTTCTACACATAAAACTTGTCACCTAAAAATAAGATAATTTTACTTCTTTTTCAGTTTGGATAACTTTCAATTTTTTCTTGGTGTCCAATGGCTCTGTCTGGGACGTTCAGTAGTTTCTTGAACAGTAGCGTGGAATGTGCATCTTTCTCCTTTTTGTTGTAATCATTTAGCAGTGTGGACTTCCCCTTTAGTACCGCTTTCACTGTTAGAAATTTTCGTACGTAGTCTTTGTTTTCATTCAAGTATTCTTACATTTTCCTTGTGATTTCTTCTTTGGTGATTGCTTCTTTAAGAATGAGCTGTGTAATTTCCACATTTGGCAGATTTTCCTGTTTTGCTTCTACTTTCTATTTGTAATTTTATTTCCTTGTGTTTAGAGAAGATACTGTCTGTCCTGGAGAATGTTTTATGCATGTTGGAGAAGGCTGTGTTTTCTGCTGCTGTTGTTGGGTGGAGTGTTCTGTACATGTCTGTTAGGTACAGTTGTACTGTAGTGTTTTTCAAGTCCTCTGTTTCCTTATTGATCTTCTTTTTGTTTCCTACAACTTCTTTTTTTTTTTTTTTTTTTTTTTTTTTTTTTACAACTTCTTTTTGTTTACCTATAATGTGTAGGTAAACCCAGGATATTGAAATCTGATACTAATATTGTGCTGTCTATTTCTCTCTCTATTTCTGTTAAGATTTGCTTCATTTTAGGGCGAGCAATGATGTTAGATGTATACATATTTATAATTGTTCTAGCTTTTGGTAATTTTACCCCTTTACTGTTATATAATGTATTTTGTCTCGTGTTTGTGTACTTATTTTATTTTGTCTGATATAATGTAGTCACCCCTGCTGTCATTAGGATGGAATTTTTTTTTCCTTTCACTTTTCACCTTCCCATGTCCTTAGATTTGTGAATGTTCACAGTTGCAGCTCTGACGCACTCTCTGTGTGTCTCTCGCTCTCGTTCCCTGTTTTCCTCCTGTTACTTCCTCTAGTGGTCCCTGCTCAGGCACACTGTACAGTGATGAAAGGCAGGAGCCCTCGCCAGCGCCCTTCACTCCACTGTAACTTCAGAGAGAATGCACTGTTTCCTTCTTCTTCTTTTGTTTTTTAATTAAAAAAAATTTTTTTGGCCGCACCTCGTGGCATGTGGGATCTTAGTTCCCCGACCCCGGATCCAACCCATGCCCGGTGCAGTGGAAGCATGGAGTCTTAACCACTGGACCACCAGGGAAGTCCTGAGTGTGTCCTTCTTATTTTCTTCTTATTGTATCATTTGGTGAAGTGTTCTTGCTTAATTACAATATATTTTTTCCATATTCTTATTTGTCATGACTTTTAATTCTCCAGGAATTGTTAACTTTATTTTTGTGATAATTTGTTTCTTAATCTGTGGAAATTATGCATAATACTAATAAAATTTATAATGTTGCATCAATGTTTTATTAGTAGGGAAAACAAACATTTTATGGCTTTTGTTAATGCCTGCTTATGTATGTTTAAATGGAGAAAAATGGTATGTATATTTTTGAATATAATTATTTTATTGAGATTGCCCTTAAAGTATTCTGTTTGTTTCATGTTAGTACCACTTAGTAGAGTTGATACTTTTTCATCTCACCAAAAATTCTGATATTCAAATGAATAAAAATGAGTATAAAAAAAAAAAGCAAAAATATGTCCTGAGACAACACCCCTCATTGTGACTTTTGTTTAAAGCCACTGTGGCCTTTGTCATTTCTGAACTCACAGTTCATACCCGTAACTCATCTAGATATTGAATATCACTTAGTGGTTTTTTTTGTTTTTGTTTTTTTTTTTTTTGCGGTACGCGGGCCTCTCACTGTTGTGGCCTCTCCCGTTGCGGAGCACAGGCTCCAGACGCGCAGGCTCAGCGGCCATGGTTCACGGGCCCAGCTGCCCTGCGGCATGTGGGATCTTCCCGGACCGGGGCACGAACCCGTGTCCCCTGCATCGGCAGGTGGACTCTCAACCACTGCGCCACCAGGGAAGCCCTCACTTAGTGTTTAAAACATAATGTGTAATGCTTCTGCATAGACAATGAATTATTGAGTTTTATTTGTATGTATTATATTTCATGTATTGTCCACAAATATGAAAAATCCACATTAATTGTAAAATATCATAATTTTATGAGAAAGCATAAGAAATAAAACTTAGAGATGTACAATTTGCTCTGACTCCCTTTACATAGATCTGTCAGAATACATACTTCAACGGAATTGATCCTTACCCTTGTCATTTGGTGTGAAAATGAGAACTCTCCTCAGGGCCCCTTGTGAAATGTGTTTTCATTTCAGGGACCGTTAACATTCAAGGATGTGGCCATAGAATTCACTGAGGAGGAGTGGGAATGCCTGGACCCTGCCCAGAGGGCCTTATACAGGGATGTGATGTTGGAGAACTACAGGAACCTGATCTCCGTGGGTGAGGATAATTTCCCTCTAGATGTTGCTATCTGCCCTTGGATATCTTTGCATTTCCCCTTCTGTGCCACTTGGGAGCACCTGTTTTTCTTGACTGATCTAAAATGCCTGCTGACCGAGATACTAAAACCTTCAGGATACAGCATCAGGAGTTTAAATTTTTATTTAGTTATTTACTTTATGGCCTCACTGCACAGCACAGCATGTGTGATCTTAGTTCCCCGACCAGGCCTCAAACCCGCGACCCTGCAACCCTGCATTGGAAGCACAGTGTCTTAACCACTAGACCGCCAGGGAAGTCCTGGCATCAGTTTAAACCTAAGTTTCCTCAGATGATCTGCCCACTTCATGATACATTAGGAGATGTTTTAGAGCTTACATATTTACAAAGTTCATCTGAAATTTTGGACATACCCACTTTCATGTTTCCTACCCATATATTTTTGAGATAGGAGTTGTAGTAAGTGAGCTGCATTTCTGCGTTTTCTTTTTTTTTTTAATTTAATTTTATTTATTTTTTTATACAGCAGGTTCTTATTAGTCATCCATTTTATACACATCAGTGTATACATGTCAATCCCAATCTCCTAATTCATAACATCACCACCCCTACCCCCCGCCGCTTTCCCCCCTTGGTGTCCATACGTTTCTTCTCTACATCTGTGTCTCAATTTCTGTCCTGCAAACCAGTTCATCTGTACCATTTTTCTAGGTTCCAGATATATGCGTTAATATACGATATTTGTTTTACTCTTTCTGATCTACTTCACTCTGTATGACAGTCTCTAGATCCATCCACAGCTATACAAATGACCCAATTTCGTTCCTTTTTATGGCTGAGTAATATTCCATTGTATATATGTACCACATCTTCTTTATCCATTTGTCTGTCAATGGGCATTTAGGTTGCTTCCATGATCTGGCTATTGAAAATAGTGCTGCAATGAACATTGGGGTGCATGTGTCTTTTTGAATTATGGTTTTCTCTGGGTATATGCCCAGTAGTGGGATTGCTGAGTTATATGGTAATTCTACTTCTAGTTTTTTAAGGAACCTCCGTACTGTTCTCCATAGTGGCTGTATCAATTTAAATTCCCACCAAGTGTGCAAGAGGGTTGCCTTTTCTCCACACCCTCTCCAGCGTTTGTTGTTTGTAGCTTTTCTGATGAAGCCCATTCTAACTGGTGTGAGGTGATACCTCATTGTAGTTTTGATTTGCATTTCTCTAATAATTAGTGATGTTGAGCAGCTTTTCATGTGCTTCTTGGCCATCTGTATGTCTTCTTTGGAGAAATGTCTATTTAGGTCTTCTGCCCATTTTTGGATTGGGCTGTTTGTTTTTTGAATATTGAGCTGCATGAGCTGTTTATATATTTTGGAGATTAATCCTTTGTCTGTTGATTCATTTGCAAATATTTTCTCCCATTTTGAGGGTTGTCTTGTTTATGGTTTGTTTTGCTGTGCAAAAGCTTGTTTCATTAGGTCCCATTTGTTTATTTTTGTTCTTATTTCCATTTCTGTAGGAGGTGGATCAAAAAAGACCTTGCTGGGATTTATGTCAAAGAGTGTTCTTCCTATGTTTTCCTCTAAGAGTTTTATAGTGTCCGGTCTTACATTTAGGTTTTGAATACATTTTGAGTTTATTTTTGTGTATGGTGTTCGGGAGTGTTCTAATTTCATTCTTTTACGTGTAGCTGTCCAGTTTTCCCAGCACCACTTATTGAAGAGACTGTGTTTTCTCCATTGTATATCCTTGCCTCCTTTGTCATAGATTAGTTGACCATAGGTGCGTGGGTTTACCTCTGGGCTTTCTATCTTGTTCCATTGATCTGTATTTCTGTTTTTGTGCCAGTACCATATTATCTTGATTACTGTAGCTTTGTAGTATAGTCTGAAGTCAGGGAGTCTGATTCCTCCAGCTCTGATTTTTTCCGTCAATACTGCTTTGGCTATTCAGGGTCTTTTGTGTCTCCATACAAATTATAAGATGATTTGTTCTAGTTCCGTAAAAAATGCCATTGGTAATTTGATAGGGATTGCATTCAATCTGCAAATTGCTTTGGGTAGTATAATCATTTTCACAGTATTGAGTTTTCCAGTCCAAGAACATGGTATATCTCTCCATCTGTTGGCATCATCTTTAATTTCTTTCATCAGTGTCTTATAGTTTTCTGTATACAGGTCTTTTGTCTCCCTAGGTAGGTTTATTCCTAGGTATTTTATTCTTTTTGTTGCAATGGTAAATGGGAGTGTTTCCTTAATTTCTCTTTCAGATGTTTCATCATTAGTGTATAGGAATGCAAGAGATTTCTGTGCATTAATTTTGTATCATGCAACTTTACCAAATTCATTGATTAGCTCTATTAGTTTTCTGGTGGCATCTTTAGGATTCTCTATGTATAGTATCATGTCATCTGCAAACAGTGATAGTTTTACTTCTTCTTTTCCAATTTGGATTCCTTTTATTTCTTTTTCTTCTTTAATTGCCGAGGCTAGGAGTTCCAAAACTATGTTGAATAGTAGCGGTGACGGTGGACATCCTTGTCTTTTTCCTGATCTTAGAGGAAATGCTTTCAGTTTTTCACCATTGAGAATGATGTTTGCTGTGGCTTTGTCGTATATGGCCTTTATTATGTTGAGGTAGGTTCCCTCTGTGCCCGCTTTCTGGAGAGTTTTTATCATAAATGGGTGTTGAATTTTGTCAAAAGCTTTTTCTGCATTGATTGAGATGATCCTGTGGGTTTTTTTTCTTTAATTTATTTTATTTGTATTTATTTTTGGCTGTGTTGGATCTTTATTGCTGTGCGTGGGCTTTCTCTGGTTGCGGCGAGCAGGGGCTACTCTTGATTGTGGTGCACAGGCTTCATTATGGTGGCTTCTTTTGTTGTGGAGCACGGGCTCTAGGCGTGCGGGCTTCAGTAGTTGTGGCACACGGGCTCAGTAGTTGTGGCTCACAGGCTCTACAGCGCAGGCTCAGTAGTTGTGGCACATGAGCTTAGTTGCTCTGCAGCATGTGGGATCTTCCCAGACCAGGGCTCGAACCTGTGTCCCCTGCATTGGCAGGCAGATTCTTAACCACTGCACCACCAGGGAAGCCCAGTCGTATGGTTTTTATTCTTCAATTTGTTAATATGGTGTATCACATTGATTGATTTGCGTATATTGAGGAATCCTTGCATCCCTGGGATAAATCCCACTGGATCATGGTGTATGATCCTTTTAATGTGTTGCTGGATTCTGTTTGCTAGTATTTTGTTGAGGAGTTTTGTATCTGTGTTCATCAGTGATATTGGTCTGTAATTTTCTTCTTTTGTAGTATCTTTGTTTGGTTTGGGTATCAGGGTGATGGTGGCCTCATAGAATGAGTTTGGGAGTGTTCCTTCCTCTGCAATTTTTTGGAAGAGTTTGAGAAGGGTGGGTGTTGGCTCTTCTCTAAATGTTTGTTAGAATTCACCTGTGAAGCCATCTGGTCCTGGACTTTCATTTGTTGGAAGAGTTTTAATCACAGTTTCAATTTCATTACTTGTGATTGGTCTGTTCATATTGTCTATTTCTCCCTGGTTCAGTCTTGGCAGGTTATACCTTTCTAAGAATTTGTCCATTTCTTCCAGGTTGTCCATTTTATTGGCATAGAGTTGCTTGTAGTAGTTTCTTGGGATGCTTTGTATTTCTGCGGTGTCTTTTGTAACTTCTCCTTTTTATTTCTAATTTTATTGATTTGAGTCCTCTTCCTTTTTTTTTTGATGAGACTGCCTAGTGGTTTATCAACTTTGTTTATCTTCTCAAGGAACCAACTTTTAGTTTTATTGATCTTTGCTATTGTTTTCTTTGTTTCTATTTCATTTATTTCTGCTCTGATCTTTATGATTTCTTTCCTTCTGCTAACTTTGGGTTTTGTTTGCTCTTCTTTCTCTAGTTCTTTTAGGTGTAAGGTTAGATTGTTTATTTGAGATTTTTCTTGTTTGTTGAGGTAGGCTTGTATAGCTATAAACTTCCTTCTTGGAACTGCTTTTGCTCCATCCTATAGGTTTTGGATCATCATGTTTTCATTCTCATTTGTCTCTAGGTATTTTTTGATTTCCTCTTTGATTTCTTCAGTGATCTCTTGGTTATTTAGTAATGTATTGTTTAGCCTCCATGTGTTTGTGTTTTTTATGTTTTTTTTCCCTGTAATTGATTTCCAATCTCATAGCATTGTGGTCAGAAAAGATGCTCGATATGATTTTAATTTTCTTAAATTTACTGAGACTTGATTTGTGACCAAAGATGTGATCTATCCTGGAGAATGTTCCATGCGTTCTTGAGAAGGAAGTGTAATCTGCTGATTTTGGATGGAATGTCCTATAAATATCAATTAAATCTCTCTGGTCTATTGTGTCATTTAAAACTTGTGTTTCCTTCTTTATTTTCTGTTTGGATGATCTGTCCATTGGTGTAAGTGAGGTGTTAAAGTCCCCCACTATTATTGTGTCACTGTCGATTTCCTCTTTTATAGCTGTTAGCAGTTGCCTTATGTATTGAGGTGCTCCTATGTTGGGTGCATATATATTTATAACTGTTACATCTTCTTCTTGGATTGATCCCTTGATCATTATGTAATGTCCTTTCTTGTCTCTTGTAACATTCTTTAAAGTCTATTTTATCTGATATGAGTATTGCTACTCCAGCTTTCTTTTGATTTCCATTTGCATGGAATATCTTTTTCCATCCCCTCACTCTCAGTCTGTGTGTGTCCCTAGGTCTGAAGTGAGTCTCTTGTAGGCAGCATGTATATATGTCTTGTTTTTGTATCCATTCAGCAAGCCTGTGTCTTTTGGTTGGAGCATTTAATCCATTCACGTTTAAGGTAATTATTGATATGTATGTTCCTGTGACCATTTTCTTAATCGTTTTGGGTTTGTTTTTGTAGGTCCTGTTCTTCTCTTGTGTTTCCCACTTAGAGAAGTTCCTCTCACATTTGTTGTAGAGCTGGTTTGGGGGTGCTGAATTCTCTTAGCTTTTGCTTGTCTGTAAAGCGTTTGATTTCTCCATCAAATCTGAATGAGATCCTTGCTGGGTAGAGTAATCTTGGTTTTAGGTTTTTCCCTTTCATCACTTCAAATATGTCATGCCACTCCCTTCTGGCTTGTAGAGTTTCTGCTGAGAAATCAGCTGTTAACCTTATGGGAGTTCCCTTGTATGTTACTTGTTATTTTTCCCTTGCTGCTTTCAATAATTTTTCTTTGTCTTTAATTTTTGCCAATTTGATTGCTATGTGTCTCGGCATGTTTCTCCTTGGGTTTATCCTGTTTGGGACTCGCTGTGCTTCCTGGACTTGGGTGGCAATTTCCTTTCCCAGGTTAGGGAAGTTTTCGACTATAATCTCTTCAAATATTTTCTCAGGTCCTCTCTCTCTTCTCGTTCTGTGACCCCTATAATGCGAATGTTGTGTTTAATGTTGTCCCAGAGGTCTCTTAGGCTGTCTTCATTTCTTTTCATTCTTTTTTCTTTATTCTGTTGTGCAGCAGTGAATTCCACCCTTCGGTCTTCCAGGTCACTTATCCGTTCTTCTGCCTCAGTTATTCTGCTATTGATTCCTTCTAGTGTATTTTCCGTTTCAATTATTGTATTGTTCATCTGTTTGTTCTTTAATTCTTCTAGGTCTTTGTTAAACATTTCTTGCATCTTCTCGATCTTTGCCTCCATTCTTTTTCCAAGGTCCTGGATCATCTTCACTATCATTATTTTGAATTATTTTTCTGGAAGGTTACCTATTTCCACTTCATTTAGTTGTTTTTCTGGGGTTCTATCTTGTTCCTTCATCTGGTACATAGCCCTCTGCCTTTTCATCTTGTCTGTCTTTCTGTGAATGTGGTTTTCCTTCCACAGGCTGCAGAACTGTAGTTCTTCTTGCCTCTGCTGTCTGCCCTCTGGTGGATGAGGCTATCTGAGAGGCTTGTGCAAGTTTCCTGATGGGAGGGACTGGTGGTGGGTAGAGCTGGGTGTTGCCCTGGTGGGCAGAGCTCAGTAAAACTTTAATCCGCTTGTCTCCTCATGGATGGGGCTGTGTCCCCTCTCTGTTGGTTGTTTGGCCTGAGGTGACCCAACACTGGAGCCTACCCAGGCTCTTTGGTGGGGCTAATGGTGGACTCTGGGAGGGCTCACGCCAAGGAGTACTTCCCAGAACTTCTGCTGCCAGTGTCCTTGTCCTCATGGTGAGCCAAAGCCACCCCCCGTCTCTCCAGGAGATCCCCCAACACTAGGAGGTACGTCTGGTTCAGTCTCCTATGGGGTCACTGCTCCTTCCCCTGGGTCCCGATACACACACTGCTTTATGTGTGCCCTCCAAGAGTGGAGTCTCTGTTTCCCCCAGTCCTGTCAAAGTCCTGCAGTCAAATCCTGCTAGCCTTCAAAGTCTGATTCTCTAGGAATTCTTCCTCCCTTTCCCGGACCCCCAGGTTGGGAAGCCTGATGTGGGGCTCAGAACCTTCACTCCAGTGGGTGGACTTCTGTGGTATAAGTGTTCTCCAGTTTGTGGGATTTGATTTTATTGTGATTGCGCCCCTCCTACTGTCTCATGGTGGCTTCTCCTTTGTCTTTGGACGTGGGGTATCTTTTTTTGGTGAGTTCCAGTGTCTTCCTGTCGATGACTGTTCAGCAGTTAGTTGTGATTCCAGTGTTCTCTCAAGAGGGAGTGGATTTCTGCATTTTAACTGTTCCCTGTGTATTCAGAAGGAGGCTAGCAGTGGGTAAGTTTGTGAAATATTTTTCTAGACCCCTCAGTAGTGTCCACAATCCTTAGCTGAATAAAGAACCATGATTCTGGAAAAGCCACAGCAAACCATGTTTCTTTTTTCTCAGGTATAGGAATTTCTGTTTATCGTCTGAATATTCTACCCATATTGTAGCACGAGCAGAATGCTGGGCTGTGGAGTGACATCAGTGCAGCTTGGGGATGTATCAAAGTGTGAACACAGGTCAGATCTCAGAAAGGCAGAAGGGAGGCCTCATTATTAATAGTGTGTGGCAACTCTGCCCTAGTCAGACAGTTACAGGGCTCTGTCCTTCAGCATGTAAAATGTATTCTTTCACCCTCCAGTGGGTCTGCTGCTCAAACAGGCACAAAAGCACAATTTTTATCATGATCTACGACACTCGCCATCTGGCTCCTGTGAACTTGCTGTTGCTTGTTGTTGAGGAGCATGAGGCAGGCTGTTTTATGGAGGTCCCTTGCCCTTTCATCTCTCCTTCAGCGCGTGGTTCCGCTGTGTGCTCAGTTGTCAGTCCAGTCGCCAATCCCTGAACATGTCCTGCTTCCGTCCCCATTTGATGTTTTTAGGAAGCCTCATCAGAAGATGGGAAAACACTGGCTGCTCTTTGATTCCATCTGGCACCTCAGAACCTGCATTGATCTGTCTCAATCTCTCTCTTCTTGTTTAGATCCCTGAGCCATTTCTTTTTAAAAAAATTTTTAAATTTGTTTTTGGCTGTGTTGGATCTTCATCGCTATGCACGGGCTTTTCTCTAGTTGCAGCGAGCGGGGGCTACTCTTTGTTGTGGTGTGCGGGCTTCTCATTGTGGTGACTTCTCTTTTTGCGGAGCACAGGCTCTAGGTGCGCAGGCTTCCTTAGTTGTGGCTCACAGGCTTCAGTAGTTGTGGCATGTCGGCTCGGTAGTTGTGGCTCACGGGCTCTAGAGTGCAGCCTAGGTAGTTGTGGCACACAGGCTTAGTTGCTCCGTGGCATGAAGAATCTTCCCAGGCCAGGGCTCGAACCCGTGTCCCCTGCTTTGGCAGGTGGATTCTTAACCACTGTGCCACCAGGGAAGCCCTGTAATGTTTTTCTGCTATGTACAAATCACTTCAAGCTATGTAGTGGTGTGGTCATCATGGATGTGAGAAAGTATCAACAGAGCCTGACTGATAAGTCTTTCCAGGTTTTTTTTTCTGATTTTGAGGAATGCCACAAACCCATGTCTCAAAGTTACTAGAATTCCATTTTATCCCCATTCTCAATAACAGTTGTCACCTCTGGTCTTTTTAATGAGAGGTATTCTAAGAGGCGTGATGTAATATCTCATTGTGGTTTTTATTATCATTCCTCCTGAGGGCACCTCTGAAAATTGAGAGGCTTCCTCCAGTTCAGTCTCAATGCAATTTAAGAAAGGAGTGGGGAGTCGAAGGCCAGCAAATTGTCATGAACTTTGCTACACTTTTCGGTTTAGTGTTTTCGGGATAGGTAATTGCTTGGGTGGTATCGCTTGTTAACTCCTTTGCAGAGTTTTCCCAAAGGCTTGTATGTTTATATATTGTTTTAAACTTGGGTTCCACATATGTTAATGAGTGCCTGTTGTTTACTTTTCTGCTATCCGGCTGATATCACTCCTCATTGGTTTCATTTTTTTCCTTGCAAAGCTAATGTTAAGAAATATAATGGTATGATTTCTAGTAATTTGAGGGGTAGGCTAATTTTAATGTTTGATCACATGGAGTGTTAGCATGAACTTTTGATATTCTAAAGCCAATACATTTCTTTGTTTAAAGTATATTTATAGTTAATATTTTAGTAGCATTCTTTCTTGTGTTCACATTCTTAACTAATGTAATTATATCCTTAAAATGCTCAGACTTTGGCTGTTAATATAACTAGAGAATATTTCATTAATATTTAATTTTGATTTACAGATGATATAACATTTCAGAATGTTTTCTGCTTCTTCATGGGCACATAGTTTTGTAGGAGTTATTTAGAAAAATATTTTCGTTATATCATGGACATTTTATAGCAATTACTCTATTACCACGAAAATAGTGTCAGGGCTCTTTTATATCAGGCAAATTAGATTTAAAGTTATAGATAGGGGCTTCCCTGGTGGTGCAGTAGTTGAGAGTCCGCCTGCCGATGCAGAGGACACGGGTTCGTGCCCCAGTCCGGGAAGATCCCACATGCTGCAGAGCGGCTGGGTCCCTGAGCCATGGCTGCTGAGCCTGCGCGTCCGGAACCTGTGCTTCTCAACGGGAGAGGCCACAACAGTGAGAGGCTCGCGTACCGCAAAAAAAAAAAAAAAAAAAAAAAAAAGTTATAGATAAATTTAATATCATATTACATGCTTCATAGATAACCACCATCCACAACCACCATCAGCGAGCATTACGTTAAATTATAGTAGTACCAGTCAGGGATTGTTGTGGTCCTCAGGAACTGTAATTTTTCTCCACAAACTCCGTTGATTTTTCAGAATTATTCTTCCTTCCTCTGTGTCTTTGCCACTGGATTAGTTTCTACCCTAGAGCATTGCATGTTTGAGATTTGAGCATTTACTGCTTTTCCCCTTACATACTCTTTTGCCTCAGCAAAGTACTTTGCTGATGCCTTCCTGTTGCTAGAACTGTGGGCTTAGTGTAGTGTAAGAGTGTTGGGTGGGAGGGACACAGCCAGTCTCTAAGATGTGTTTTTTATTCTGACATACCATCTCCTAGAATCGCAACATCAATTCAGCTGTGTTTCAATGACAGTGCACACTTAGTGAGCTCAGAATGTTTCTGAAAAGCTTTGTTCCCATTTGCCAGTTCCCACAGACAATTACAAGTTCCTAATGTATATCACTAGAGTGTAGTAGAGACATTCCCTTTTTTATGACCCCTGAAGGCAGTCGGGGGTTCACATGGAGGAAACAGAAAACTCAGAGGTCTCACACTGGTTAGTGATGTTAAATATATTTTCTTTTCCCTACTTTTATTCTGTATATTGATTTTAGTGAAACGTCTCTTACTCTTTTTGCCCATTGTCTAATTTCGCAGCCCCGTTCCGTCAAGGCAAGCCAAGGGACCAGTTTTGGCAGATAAGTTGTGAGTGGCAGTAATGAATTTCTCATCTGAATCACCAAGTCCGTGTTTTTAATAAATCACAATATCACACCTAAGAATTCTGATTTTACAGATATACCCAGAATGTATGTAAACATTTCTCCACATTGACATGCTGTAAAAAATGGTCAATAGGAGCATATTTTCCTAACAGCCAGAACTTTTCACTCTTGGTACTTTGGTCTGGTGGGCTGCTTGGGTTGAGGGTCATCTTAAGAATATGTTTTCTCACACTGTAAGTCCAGATGCACATTCTGGTTGTCTCAGTAGTTTCTTTGTCTATTGAGTTCATGTACGTAATCCTCTTGAGTCTACTTCCTTTCCTTGAAAAATCTGGATAATTTTCCTCAAGCCTTTTCAAAGGAATAAGTACTGTTAGATAGCTTTGAATAGTGTATTTTTTATAGTAAAAACTCAAAAGTTATTTTGGTTGAAAAGATACATTATTATTCTGTTATTTTTATTATACTATCTCTTTGTCTGCATTATATCTTGTATACCTTATTTTTGCAATTTGTTCCCGACAATATTGTATCTGACCGTAATTAAATAAATTTACAAGTTGCTCGTTCTTGATTACATGTATACCAGAGCCAATGAACTGGATGTTTAAGATGCCTGCATATGTAGGGAGTTGCTCATTTATTGGCTGTTCATATAACTGGAGAATGTTTCATTTATTGATAATTAATTTATTTAATTTTGATTTCCAGATGGTGATCTTACAGATGTTTTATGCTCCTTCATGGGTACATAGTTTTATAGGAGGTTTTTAGAAATATTTAGTTGTTTTAAAAAAATGTTTTATTGGGACTTCTCTGGTTGTCTAGCAGTTACGACATCTTGTTCCCAATTCGGGGGGCACTGGTTTGATCCCTGGTCGGGGAACTATGATCCTGCATGCCACATGGGCCTGGTCAAAAAAAATTTATCAAATTCTTCATTTTCTCTGTGTTATATTTGTTTCCCAGTTCTAAAGTGGCAGTCATTTAGATTATTCATTAGTTAAGCTAGTTTCGGTTTATTTATTGTTACAATATATTTTTGGTTCTTTAGTATTTATTCATGTATAATAAGTATTCTGAAAATACACACACACACACACACACACACACACACACACACACACATATAGTGTAATATTCTTTTCTCCTCGAGTAAAGGTTACCAGTATGTTTACTGATAATTGGTATGTGCTTTGGTTGGCATCATGGGTGAAAACTACACTTTGATAGCTAACAGCAGTTTTTCCAATGTGAGTATTTTTGTCATAGGTTGTTTAAAAGTGCCCCATAAAATTACTGGAATTACCTCTGATGACTTTAGCTTTAGTAAAGAATCATTCCTATTGTGTTTCTTCAAATTGTAATATCATGGTTGGTGAGGTTCATAACTTTGCTTGATAGAAGTATTATTTGGTTTAGTATGGCTTATTTAACCTGAAACATTTATTCATGAATTGTAATGAATGGGATACTTACGGTTCTTTATATCTTGTAGATATCTCTTACATGCATGTGATCAAGATATTACAACTGAAAGCAAATACTGATAGAGGAGAAGTATTCCAAACCGTGATGTCAGAAAGACATGAAAGGAATGAAATGAAACATTTTTACCTCAGCGACGTTCAAGAAAATATGTATGACTTAGTGTCTCAGAAGAGAGATGAGGAAAGCAATTACAACCAAATACCTATAACCCATAACGAAAATCTCACTGAGAAGGGAGATGAACATGGTAGAAGTGTTGCAGGAATCAAGCCTATTGAAAACAGGCTGGCGTTAAGCTTTTGGGTTGAACTGCATATATTTAAAAGTGAAGAGGAGATTAATGAATTTATTCAAGTGGACAAGGATATCGGGAGTAGTGCCTCATTTTCACCACTTGAAGGAACTTCTTCCAGTGTGCAAACCAACATTTCTGGTACACATGCGAGTGGTCTTATGCGTCCTTCAGTAGTGACACAAGAACAGGAAGCACACAGGGAAAGATCTAACAAATGTAATCTGTGTGGCAAAACCTTCCTTCAGGGATCATACCTCAAAAGACATCAGCTCTTCCATACAGGAGGGAAAGTACATAAATGTGATGTATGTGAAAAAGTCTTTACTCACAATTCATACCTTGCAAGTCATCAGAGAACTCATACTGGAGAGGAACCTTACAAATGTAACGAGTGTGGGAAAATCTTTCATTATAGCTCAGAACTCGGAAGACATCAGTTTCTCCATACAGAAGAGAAATTACATAAATGTGATGTATGTGAAAATGTCTTTATTCGAAATTCATTCCTTGCAAGATGTCGGAGAAATCATAATGGGGAGAAACCCTATAAATGTAACGAGTGTGGCAAATTCTTTAATCAAAAGGCATACCTTACAAAGCATCAGAGAGTTCATAATGAAGAGAAGTCTTACAAATGTAATGTGTGTAGCAGGGTCTTCAATCGAAATTCAAATCTTGAAAGTCATCAGAGAATTCATACTGGAGAGAAACCTTACAAATGCAATGACTGTGGCAGGTTCTTTTCTCAAAAGCCAAACCTTGGAAAGCATCAGAGAGTTCATACTGGAGAGAAACCTTACAAATGTAATGAGTGTGGGAAAATCTTTCATTATAGCTCAAAACCTGGCAGACATCAGTTTCTCCATACAGAAGAGAAATTACATAAATGTGATGTGTGTGAAAATGTCTTTCCTCAAAATTCATTACTTGCAAGATATCAGAGAAATCGTACTGGGGAGAAACCTTATAAATGTATTGAGTGTGGTAAGTTTTTTAGTCGAAAAGCACACCTTAAAAGTCATAAGGGAACTCATACTGGAGAGAAACCTTACAAATGTATTAAGTGTGGCAAGCTCTTTAGTCGAAAAAGTAACCTAACAAGACATCAGAGAATTCATACGGGAGAGAAACCTTACAAGTGTATCGGGTGTGATAAGTTCTTTAGTCGAAAAGCACACCTCATAAGACACCAGACAATTCATACTGGAGAGAATCCTTACAAACATGATGAGTGTGCCATGGTCTTTAGTGAAAAATCACACCTTGTAAGTCATCAAAAAATTCATACCGGAGAGAGCTGATACAAATGTAATGAGTTTGGCAAAACCTTTTATCACATCTCAGCCCTCACTCAACACCTGAGAATCCATACAGGACAGAAATTATATTGGGTTGCCCAGAAGGTTCAGTTTTTTCCGTAAGGTGGCTCTAGGAGCACTTAGTTGTCTTTAACTTCATTCAAACAATTTTGTTAGATTTTATGTGACAGCTGCGATATCAGCGTGCATTTTAAAAAAAGACATAAAAATTGGTGAATTTTTGTGGAGCCATTTTAATATTGAAGATGGAAGGAAAAAAGCAACAATTTTCATCATATTACTCTTCATTATTTCAAGAAAGGTAAAAAGACAACTGAAACGCAAAAAAAGATTTGTGCAGTGTATGGAGAAGGTGCTGTGACTGATCGAACATGTCAAAAGTGGTTTGTGAAATTTCGTGCTGGAGATTTCTCACTGGGTGATGCTCCACGGTCAGGTAGACCATTTGAAGTTGATAGTGATCAAATTGAGACATGAATTGAGAACAATCAACGGTATACCACGTGGGAGATAGCCGACATACTCAAAATACCCAAATCAAGCGTTGAAAATCATTTGCACCATCTTGGTTATATGAATTGCTTTGATGCTTGGGTTCCACATAAGTTAAGTGAAAAAAAAAAAACCTTGACCGTATATCTGCATGCGATTCTCTACTTAAACATAATAAAAAGTTCTGTTCTTAAAATAAATTGTGATGGGTGATGAAAAGTGGATACTGGGGGCTTCCCTGGTGGCGCAGTGGTTGAGAGTCCGTCCGCCTGCCAATGCAGGGGACACGGGTTCGTGCCCCGGTCCAGGAAGATCCCACATGCCGCGGAGCGGCTGGGCCCGTAAGCCATGGCCGCTGAGCCTGCACGTCTGGAGCCTGTGCTCCGCAACGGGAGAGGCCACAATAGTGACAGGCCTGCCTACCGCAAAAAAAACAAAAAGAAAAAAAAGAAGTGGATACTGTACAATCATGTGGAATGGAAGTGATCGTGGGGCATGTGAAGTGCACCACCACCAACCACACGGACAGCTAGTCTTCATCCAAAGAAGATGATGTGTCTACAGTGCGATTGGAAGTCCTCTGTTTTGAGCTCCTTCCAGAAAACCAAACGATTAATTCCAACAAGTACTGCTCCCAGTTAGACCAACTGAAAGCAGCACTCCATGAAAAGCATCCGGAATTAGTCAACAGAAAACGCATACTCTTCCATCAGGATAACGCAAGACCACGTGTTTCTTTGATGACCAGGCAAAAACTGTTACAGCTTGGCTGGGAAGTTCTAATTCATCTGCCATATTCACCATGGCGCCATGGATTTCTGTTTATTTCGGTCTTCACAAAATTCTCTTAATGGAAAAAATTTCAATTCCCTGGAAGACTGTAAAAGGCAACTGGCACAGTTCTTTGCTCAAAAAGATGAAAAGCTTTGGGAAGTTGGAATTACGAAGTTTCCTGAAAAATGGCAGAAGGTAGTGGAACAAAAGGGTGTATGTTGTTCAATAAAGTTCTTGGTGAAAATGAAAAAAAAATGTGTCTTTTATTTTTTCTTAAAAACAGAAGGCACTTTTTGGCCAGCTCAATATAAATGTGATGAATTTGGCAAAGTCTGTAGTTGAAATTCAGACCTTGCAATTCATCAGAGAATTCATAATGCAGAAGAATCTCTAAAAGGTAATGAGTGTTGGAAAGCCTTTCGTGAAATCTCAACCCGTACTACAAATCAGGTAATAAATACAGAGGGGCAATCATACTAATGTGATATATGTGGAAAGGTCTTCATTCAAAATTGACACTTTAGGGACATCCCTGGTGATCCAGTAGTTAAGACACAAATGTAATGTGTGTGGCAAGGCTTTTACCCAAAGATCACAAGGTGGGACATACTGGAGCAATACCTTATAAATGAAATGAGTATGACAAAACCTTTTCTTGACTTCAAGTATTAGTTAACTGCAGACAGTCCATTGAAAAGAAACCCTTCAAATGTATGAGCAGAGGCTTTATCCAGGCCTCACAATGCACTAGATTGCTCAATGTATATCTTTGAGAGAAAGCACACAAAGCAGTATGTGTGCTAAGGCTTGTACCTGAAGATCAACGCTCTGAAACAGAGAATGTATTTTGAAGAGCAACGTTTCAAATGTCATGAATGTTGGAAAAATTTTCATCAGCTATCCACACCTTTGTTGTAATGCGAGCATTGATACAGGTCAGAAACGATAGATATTTACTGAACATGGAAAGAAATTGACCCAACAGTGCATCCTCAGGGTCCACCAAAGAACTCATACTGGGAGGGAATCCTTACAAATGTAAGGATTCCCTTACATTAAGTAAATTTTTTGAATTAGGTAAATTTTTTGAGCAATTCTTACAACAGATAACATATCAGAGAATCCATACTAGGAATAAATGTCTTATCTGTCCAAGGTTAATGTGAGATACTGTTTGCTGCAGAATCATTGCAAGTGACAATACGTTAAAACGTATGACGTGATGTTTGTAGTACCAGAAGAAGGACGTATGTAGAAGTATGCCAGTATCTTCTCTGTATAAATATGTAATTATTGGAGTTCTTTTGAAAAGACAACATTATATTTATAACCTTTCAACCTGAAGTTTGAAGTCTTGATCTTATGCCTGCATTATAGGTCTTTCATGATAGTCTCTGGGAAGGAATCTATAAAGTGAGGGGTCCAATTTGATTAGGTGTGGGTCAGTCACATCCATGTTTCCTGAGAAAACAAGGACCTTGAATTATCAAATTCAATATTGTTTGAATTATCAACAAAGGGGGACAAAAAATAATGTAAGACTGTGACATGATTTATCAGGTTAA
Organism: Phocoena sinus; assembly: GCF_008692025.1. Taxonomy (NCBI): domain Eukaryota; kingdom Metazoa; phylum Chordata; class Mammalia; order Artiodactyla; family Phocoenidae; genus Phocoena; species Phocoena sinus. The sequence continues at coordinate 4,805,515 of NC_045781.1, forward strand.
TTCGTGTGTCTTTTTTTTTTTTTTTTTGGCCTTTCTGTAACCTTTTTTTTTTTTTTTAAACATCTTTATTGGGGTATAATTGCTTTACAATGGTGTGTTAGTTTCTGCTTTATAACAAAGTGAATCAGCTATACATATACATATGTTCCCATATGTCTTCCCTCTTGCGTCTCCCTCCCTCCCACTCTCCCCATCCCACCCTTCCAGGCTGTCACAAAGCACCGAGCTAATATCCCTGTGCCTTGCGGCTGCTTCCCCCCAGCTATCTACCTTACTACGTTTGTTAGTGTGTATATGTCCATGACTCTCTCTCGCCCTGTCAAAACTCACCCTTCCCCCTCCCCATATCCTCAAGTCCGTTCTCCAGTAGGTCTGCGTCTTTATTCCTGTCTTACCCCTAGGTTCTTCATGACATTTTTTTCCCTTAAATTCCATATATATGTGTTAGCATACGGTATTTGTCTTTTTCTTTCTGACTTACTTCACTCTGTATGACAGACTCTAGGTCTATCCATCTCATTACAAATAGCTCAATTTCATTTCTTTTTAAGGCTGAGTAATATTCCATTGTGTATATGTGCCACATCTTCTTTATCCATTCATCCAATGATGGGCGCTTAGGTTGTTTCCATCTCTGGGCTATTGTAAATAGAGCTGCAATGAACATTTTGGTACATGACTCTTTTTGAATTTTGGTTTTCTCAGGGTATATGCCCAGTAGTGGGATTGCTGGGTCATATGGTAATTCTATTTGTAGTTTTTTAAGGAACCTCCATACTGTTCTCCATAGTGGCTGAACCATTTCACATTCCCACCAGCAGTGCAAGAGTGTCCCCTTTTCTCCACACCCTCTCCAGCATTTATTGTTTCTAGATTTTTTGATGATGGCCATTCTGACTGGTGTGAGATGATATCTCATTGTAGTTTTGATTTGCATTTCTCTAATGATTAATGATGTTGAGCATTCTTTCATGTGTTTGTTGGCATTCTGTATATCTTCTTTGGAGAAATGTCTATTTAGGTCTTCTGCCCATTTTTGGATGGGGTTGTTTGTTTTTTTGTTATTGAGCTGCATGAGCTGCTTGTAAATTTTGGAGATTAATCCTTTGTCAGTTGCTTCATTTGCAAATGTTTTCTCCCATTCTGAGGGTTGTCTTTTGGTCTTGGTTATGGTTTCCTTTGCTGTGCAAAAGCTTTGAAGTTTCATTAGGTCCCATTTGTTTATTTTTGTTTTTATTTCCATTACTCTAGGAGGTGGGTCAGAAAGGATCTTGCTGTGATTTATGTCATAGAGTGTTCTTCCTATGTTTTCTTCTAAGAGTTTGATAGTTTCTGGCCTTACATTTAGGTCTTTAATCCATTTTGAGCTTATTTTTGTGTATGGTGTTAGGGAGTGATCTAATCTCATACTTTTACATGTACCTGTCCAGTTTTCCCAGCACCATTTATTGAAGAGGCTGTCCTTTCTCCACTGTACATTCCTGCCTCCTTTATCAAAGATAAGGTGTCCATATGTGCGTGGGTTTATCTCTGGGCTTTCTATCCTGTTCCACTGATCTATCTTTCTGTTTTTGTGCTCGTGTGTCTTTTTAAAAAATTAATTAAATTTTGGCTGTGTTGGGTCTTCGTTTCTGTGCGAGGGCTTTCTCCAGTTGTGGCGCGCGGGTGCCTCTCACTGTCGTGGCCTCTCCCGTTGCGGAGCACAGGCTCCAGACGCACAGGCTCAGTAGTTGTGGCTCACGGGCTTAGTTGCTCTGCAGCATGTGGCATCTTCCCAGACCAGGGCTCGAACCCGTGTCCCCTGCATTGGCAGGCAGATTCTTAACCACTGTGCCACCACGGAAGCCTCATGTGTCTTTTTGTAGATAGGTCATAGTGGGTTATAGGACAGAATGCTTTACTAACTGACCATGAATAGGTCAGGCAGGACGTTAAGGGAATGGGCATTTCATGGGAGGAGAGTGACAGGTTAACAGGGACTGATTATGTGGTAGGCAGAATGCATGGGAAAATTTGGTCACTTCCTCCATTGCATGGGAATAGCTGTTGTATAGATCTATGACTAATGAAAAACTAGTCTTATTCTTCGAAACTAAAGGGAGAGCAGTTATCACAAGAGGAAAATTTAATCAAAAGTCCCAGAATTCTAGGGCTTCCCTGGTGGCACAGTGGTTAAGAATCCACCTGCCAATGCAGGGGACACGGGTTCGAGCCCTGGACTGAGAAGATCTCACATGCCGCGGAGCAACTGCAGCCCATGTGCCACAATTGCTGAGCCTGTGCTCTAGAGCCCGGGAGCCACAACTGCTGAGGCCATGTGCTACAACTACTGAAGCTCGCATGCCTAGAGCCCATGCTCTGCAACAAGAGAAGCCACCACAATGAGAAGCCTGCACACCGCAACGAGGAGTGGACCCCACTCGCTGCAACTAGAGAAAGCCTGCGCGCAGCAATGAAGACCCAACACAGCCAAAGATAAATAAAATAAAATAAATAAATGTATAAAAAAATAAAGCCCCAGAATTCTATGTGTATATGTATGTTTGACATTTAACTGCTGTCATTGCCTTTTGCTACTGTTTTATTCAGAATGTATCATAGGTCTCTTGTTTTAATTAATAAAATCGAATTATTTTTTATGATCCTAATGAATCATGTTCCTTTCACCACCACAGTTTTCTTCCACCTAGGTACTTTATACCAGAAGGTAACAGTGCATCCGTAGGTTCTTGGGCTTTAGAGAATCTAACAATTTCTATCCGTGATGGTTTCGAAAAACTTATAGGTAGATTATTTATCCTTGTGATGTTGTCTCCAAACTTTTCTCCAGAATATTTTTGTGGCTATAATGAAATGCAGTTCTATGGCAGTTTCTGATTGTCATGTCATTCTGATGAATTTCTGTCTTTATGATTATAAAATAGATTTCCTTATTCTTGACACATTATTTACTCTTTAATTTACTTTGTATTATGTTAGCCACTATTTTGAATGGTGTTGAAATGGTGTATTTTTTTATGCTTTTTTACCGTGTAAATTTTTGGAGTGCATTTCTTGTGGGAGACATATTGTTGTCTGTGTTCAAAAAAAGTGCAGTTGAGGGCTTCCCAGGTGGCGCAGTGGTTGAGAGTCCGCCTGCCGATGCAGGGGACCACGGGTTCGTGCCCCGGTCCGGGAAGATCCCACATGCCACGGAGCGGCTGGGCCCGTGAGCCATGGCCGCTGAGCCTGCACTTCCGGAGCCTGTGCTCCGCAACGGGAGAGGCCACAACAGTGAGAGGCCCACGTACAGCAAAAAAAATAAAATAAAATAACAAAAATGTGATATATTTTCTTGTATTCGTATGTGTGATACACCAGGACGTTCTGCTCATTGTACCTGGAAATACTTAAAATGTTAATTTCCCTATCTAAAATTCATCATATTTGAATGGATTCTAGTGTCTCTATGGATGAAATGTTTCACATGTTAGGGATGTGATAAAACGCACTCTGTAGCAGATGTTATCTAAGATATTGTCATCAAAATATTGAGGGTTGAAATGAACTTACTGCATATTTGATAATCTAGTTTTACTTTCTCTAGGGTTCATATAAGGAGAATATACCTCCCTATTAAATGCCCTTAGAAATGTTGCAACGTAATTATTATTTACATGGAAATAAATTCCAGTGTCTTCTGAAGAATATTTCACAGCCTCTGTTATCCACACTTGTCAGAACTTTCAAAAATATAAACAGAGAAGAGCTAAACTATACTGCATCTTGCAAAAAATACAAAGTAAAACGTTCTAATTATCTTCATGATGAACATAGAGTCATCTGAGATTACATTGCTTAGTTTTTATGTACATAAGTATAATTTCATAAACAAGTTTTTCTAGTATATAGTTAAACGTAATTTTCACAAGTGTGGAATAGAGCAAGTGTCTCAAAGGATAATGTAGTTCTCATAGAAAGCAAAATATTTTTTCTGTTTTATTGCTCCCTATTTTCATGGTATCTATATGAGATGATGGATGCTTACTAAACATTGCGGTAATTATTTCAATATATGTAAGTCAGAACATGATGCTGTACACCTTAAAATCATACCGTGATGTATGTCACGTACCTCTCAAAACTGGGGATAAAATGTGGTTTTAAAAGGCAAATAAAACACTAGCAAAAAAGAAAGAACAATGCAATTTATAACAGTTAAAATTTTAAACCCTTTTAAAAACTCTTTTTAAAACAATGGTTGGGTACGGAAATTATCATATGCCTTAGTCCTCCAGCCTCAAACCCCAAGTTTTGCCCGAGTCTGTGTAACTGAGCAGAGTGTTGGGTTTTTTGTCCTGGCTGAATTAGGAATAGAAAGGAAAAGCTCTTCTGTAGGGTGTCAGTGTGAAATGGCCCATTCTCCCCAGGGAGGGTTTTGTATTTCTCATTCTGGTTTGTAATAAAGAGAGAATTCCAGCTCTTGTTTCCTAAAACTAACTCAACTTCAGGAAGTGTTCCCAGATCAAACTACTGCGCCACAGCTACCACTTGGAGGCCCAAGTTCCCAACCACTGAATTGCTGGAGTCTCAGGAGCGGGACATGCGAGCAACCTGCTGGCAAAAACAGCTGTTTATTGAAACCACTTTTAACTTGTTGGGAGGGAAACATCTGTTTCCCACATCAGTGGCCCACACATCTGTAAGCTTTTACCTTAAAAGTGTTCCAGAAAGTCACTTAAAATCAGCAGTTACAAGGGAAGGGGAAGCACGGCGCTGTCACTCGCCCCGCCGCCCCAGACCCTTCCCCTCGCTCTCTCTGCGCAGAGCTGGGCTCTCGCCCCGCCCCTAGCCAGTAGCGGCCCGCCCTGAACCCGCCCCCGGAAGTCCCGCCTGGTCCCTTCGGACGCACTTTCCTCCTGAGCCGGAAACGGGGTACACGTGTTGGAGGTCTCGCTACGAAGTATTTCTACTTTGGTGTAAGTATGTGCTGCGCTGTTCCCCGTATTCTGCCTTCAGGGTCTTGGGAGTGACTATCAACCTTACACCCCAGCGCCTGGCCCTCCGGCCGAGTAAATCCAGACGCTGTTACAGGTTGGGTATCTGTTCATTTGGGCTGAAATCGGTGCGAGGTTGCCTGTTCTCGTGGCTTTTCTGCCTTCCACGTAGACACCGCGTTTAGCGTCGTTTTCCTTCATAAAACCCTTCAGTACCCCCGCCCCCCGCAATGAGAAGTCCTCTTCCGCGAGGTGGATTCGCGCCCCCTAGCCTCGCACTCTCGGTCTTCGGTCCACCGAGACACAGCCTTTCGCGACATTTTCCTGCTTAAAATCCTTCATTACCTCTGCCTGCGCCTTGTAAAGTCCCCTTCTGCGAGGTGGATTCGCGCGCCCGCAGCTTCGCTCTCTCCCGCTGCCGGCGAGGCCGTGTCCTCTCCCTGGCCCTGGGATTCTGGAGAGCCCGCTCCTCTCCTGAGACCCCCTCGCTCCCTCCCAGCCCCTCTGTCCTCGCGTCTCCTCAGGCCGGTCCTTGTGCTCCCCCGGCCTCCCCTTCGTAGTCAGCCCTTCCCCTCAGCCCGCGTAGGGGGAGGTGACCTGGGCCAGACGTGTGACACCCAGTGTTCTTCCGTCCCAGATTCCAAATGGTCTCTTCCAGTAGCTGGGCATCTTGTTTATTCTCCATCCCTCTAAATATGTGGGGCAGGGGGATCAGGAGAAGCAGAGACACAGTGACTGAGAGACAAGGAGAAAAACTGAGGAGGAAAGAATGAGGGCGGGGCTTCCCTGGTGGCGCAGTGGTTGAGAGTCCGCCTGCCGATGCAGGGGACGCGGGTTCGTGCCCCGGTCCGGGAGCCATGGCCCGTGGGCCATGGCCGCTGGGCCTGCGCGTCCGGAGCCTGTGCTCCGCAGCGGGAGAGGCCGCAGCGGTGAGAGGCCCGCGTACCGCAAAAAAAAAAAAAAAAAAAAATCAGGGCGAATCGAAGGGAATGTGAACCATGACTGAGGATCTTGAAGAGGAATAGTAGCATAAAATAAATTTAGCCTTGAAAGTTTTGCACTGTGATAAAATATAGAAGTAATTAAAATAGGATCTGCGGGATTGGAGAGCAACATAGTGGGAGGGACCTAGGATCATTGGCAGGAGGGGGATAACAGTGGAGAGGCAACACGTAGCGTGGCGGCGGAAGACAAAAGAGTTGCAACCTTGGCCTTCAGATCAACATGGTGCCTGGAGAGATAGAAGAAACAGATTTCAGGAGCAGAGGAAGAAAACGAGCAGGAAAGAAGCATAGCCACCTGGAGGTGCTAGAGAGTGGGGACAAAGGGAGCATAACAGGGATAGAAAGAGTGTAACCCAAGGGCAGAGAGGGAGCAGAGATGGGGGGAAGAAAGAGGCACGAATATCCAGAGATTTAGGGTAATCAGAAAGGTTTTGGGAAAGAGCCATAAGAGGGGAAACAAGTTGCAGAGTGGACTGGACACATGTGAGGGTCGATATAGGAGGGCAAGAATGAGACAGTTTGGAATCTGGGACCTGGCAACCTTTGCTGCAGTGCTTACACCTGGACAAACATCTGGAGCAACAGAATACAAAGAAAGTAGAAGGAACTAAAAATAACTGTGTGCATGAACAGTTGGGGCAAATTATAAACAATATACAAAGAAACTAAAAACCCAATTGCCACTTCTGAGGTGTTGGGTGCAAAAACAGGTTACTGTGCATGCACCCTGCACACCGCTCCAGCCTGACCCCTGGACCCACCCCTGCCTCACTCCATATAAGGGACAAACTTGACCCCTGACCCTGGGAGCGAGCAAGGGATCCTGTTACTTGTTGCTGCATGAGTCCCAATAAAGCCTTGCCTGAATTTCTTGTCTGGACTCTTAGCAATTTCTATCGATAAAGGAGCCCAAAAATCCTGATCCGTAACAAGAACACCAGCAGAGTGGAGGGGAAGAAAAACAGAGACAAAATAGAAAAAGGGAGAAAGATAAAGAGAATGAAATGGAAACGCACAGTAGTGCCAGTAGTGTTGGGGAAGCTGGATCCAGATGGATGGTGAATTGTCTCGATATGGATGATTAAGTTGTGATATGCTGATTTGTGGCTTTAGAATATAGTAAATATAAAATTTGTTTACTTAGGTTTACAGATGAGGATGACAACTGCAAAACTGTTTATAAGATTTGTGCATTTAGTAATTATTTGTATCAGAAGATAACTTCATTATTTATTTTTGGCTGCGTTGGGTCTTCGTTGCTGCTCGCGGGCTTTCTCTAGTTGTGGTGAGCGGGCTTCTCATTGCGGTGGCTTCTCGTTGCGGAGCACGGGCTCTAGGCATGTGGGCTTCAGTAGTTGTGGCACACAGGCTCAGTAGTTGTGGCGAACGGGCTTAGTTCTGTGGCATGTGGGACCTTCCCGTACCAGGGCTGGAACCCGTGTCCCCTGCATTGGCAGGCAGATTCTTAACCACTGCGCCACCAGGGAAGTCCCTAACTTCATTTTCATGTGGTGTATCACACTGATTGACGTGCAGATATTGGAAAATCCTTGCATCCCTGGGTTAAATCCCACTTGATCATGGTGTATGATCCTTTTAATGTACTGTTGGATTCGGTTTGCTAGTATTTTGTGGAGGATTTTTGCGTCTATGTTCATCAGTGATATTGGCTTGTAATTTTCTTTTTTCTGGTGGCATCTTTTTTTTTTTTTTTTGCAGTACGCGGGCCTCTCATTGTCATGGCCTCTCCCGTTGCGGAGCACAGGCTTCGGACGCGCAGGCTCAGCGGCCATGGCTTACAGGCCCAGTCGCTCTGCGGCATGTGGGATCTTCCCGGACTGGGGCACGAACCCATGTCCCCTGCACCGGCAGGCGGACTCTCAACCACTGCGCCACCAGGGAAGCCCCAATGATGTTTTATATTAACATTCAAAATCAAGTTTAGCCAGTTAGCCTTATATTTTGTTTTCTTCCTTTTTCTGTGGTATGTTAAAATGGCTGTGAGATGATAGGAAGATTTTTCCCTCAGGTCCCTCTTACCTGTTCTGTACAAATGATGAAGTATGGACTAGATTGACTTGGAAGCTTCCAACAGAGTCTCTCTATTCATGATGAAGAAGTTTGCTGAGAGCTTATTTCTCAGCTGACCCCTTACAATGTTTTCTGCACCAACAGCTGTGCTTTTGCAGTGGCCGCGCTGCACAGCTTTCAGGATCTCCGTTCCTTGGCCAGGCATTGAACCCGAGCCAGGGCAGTGAAAGCCCAGCATCCTAACCACTAGGGAAACTGGAAACTCCCTGTATTTTTAAGTCATTTTAATGTGATTTTTCTGGAAAAGAAGAATTAAATGGTTGGTATCAGTGTGATCTGACCTTGAAAGAGAAGTTTCCATTGCTCAGGCCCGTGATAGATGGTGTTTTAAATAGGATGAGCAATAAGGACAAACTTCCCACTTAACCCTTCGGGTGACCTTTTTAGAATTCAGTTACGCCTCATTCTGTTCACTCAACTCAGACTTTCTCATAACTGCCTCAGAGAGCCCACTCGTAACATGGAGGTGATCGACTCCACCAGAAATTCTTCATTTGAGCAACAGAGACCCTTGAAATGATTGGCCCAGTTGGGCGTGAGTTTGTGTGTGGCAGTGCCCAGTTGAATTTAGAGTTTTGATTTTAACTTATTCTATTTTATTTATTTAGTTATGGCTGCGTTGGGTCTTCGTTGCTGTACATGGGCTTTCTCTAGTTGTGGTGAGCGGGGGCTACTCTTAGTTGCAGTGCACAGGCTTCTCATTGCGGTGGCTTCTCTTGTTGTGGAACATGGGCTCTAGGCGCATGGGCTTCAGTAGTTGTGCCATGCGGGCTCCGTAGTTGTGGCACACGGGCTTAGTTGCTCGGCAGCATGTGGGATCTTCCCGGACCAGGGCTCGAACCCGTGTCCCCTGCATTGTCAGGCGGATTCTTAATCACTGCGCCACCAGGGAAGCCCCTAATTTTAATTCTCAGTTCTTACACTCAGACCTCCACTGGCTACCGTTTGTCCGCTGGACAAAATCCTGACCCCTCACTGTGGGTACACAGCCCTGTGTCATCCTCAGGACCCTGCCGGGGTCTCCAGCCTCATCCTGGGAGCTTAACCTTTTCTCATGGTTCACTCTGCCCCGGTCACATTCACCTTTTCTTTGTTCCCAAACACCAAAACCTTTTCTGTCTCAAGTCTTAGTTCCTTTCTTACCTTCTCCCTTTAAGTCACCATGGGTCAGGCCCTCTGTCCTCCTTCAGGTCTAGGCTCAGGGAGGTCTCCCCAGCCCCTCCTGACAATCTCTTGTCACACTAATGGTTTTATTGTCCCTACATCAATCACCCTCATGAGAAATGCCCTTCTCCATTGATTATTTGGAGTCTTTCCCATTTTCACTTCACTGAAGAGCACACGTTTTCCTCTTCTTCCGAGGATGGCTGCAACGTCTCACTCTGGGGATGTGTTTAGAAGCTAGGACTGTGGGATGGGCTGAGTAATCTCCCCTAAGGAGAGACCAGGTGAACAGGGTAGGTGATGAGGGTGGTTCCCATATTTGTTCTGGACATTTCGACTTTAATTGATCCTTACCCCATGTGGCTACTTAATTACTCAAAAGCAGAAAGATGTAGGGAGCTGTAAAAAGCCCTACAAATCTGATGTCCTCATGCAGTGTCCTGAGGTGTCCCTGTGTTTAGTCTCCTGTGTCACTGCTCCCCTGTAGCCCCCAGGTATTCCAGTCTCTGCACATCCAGTGACCAGTCGCCACCTTGGACAGGAGCTTTGCCTTCAAGCATTTCATGTACTCAGAGTCCAGGATAGTGATTTCACTGTGCTAAGTGGGGGGCATAAATCCAGAACCTAAGGGGAATGAAGGAAGTCCCTGTCAAAGAGCTAGCGGACTCCCGACCACTGCGCCACCAGGGAAGCCCTAATTAATCTTTAATTACCTGTGAGTTGGGAGAACAGGAGACAAGAGACCTGGGGACCCTCTCTCTTTGAGACTTCCTCACTGAATTCCGATGCCTTTGTAACTGAAGTCCATAACGTCCCCAGTTGCTGGTAAATTTTCCCAGGCGGGTCAACGTCTTGACCTCCATACTGAACGCCCGGCGTCCTTTGGATGGTTTCCTGTGAATGTTCCTGTTGCGATGCCTTTGCAGACAGGTACTTGTGCCCTTTAGCCCTCTTTGCCCGTGTTTGCATGAGGAGAGGTGGAAAAATGGGGAGATTGAAGGGGGCCCTGTAGGGTTCTATAGGCTGGATACGGAGCCCCATGAATGGTGTGTTCAGCTGTCCCTTTGGTCTCAAGGGGTTTGTGGCAAGGGATGTGTCAATTCTGGCTGGAGCACCTGGAATTGGGTTTATGGGTAGTTGTGGGTGCACTGCATGGTTTGAGGTGCCATAGTGTCTTAGCTCGGGTTCCCTGGGACCCTAGCTGCTGAGACTGAGGTTTGCATGCATTGGTTTATTTGGATATTTCATGGTTATACCTGGGGACGAATGAAGGCAGTGGATTTAGGCAGATAAAAACATTTTTCTCCAGTGTTGTGAGAAGTATGGCCTGAGCTGAGCCCACAGGGATCTTTGGGTGCATGAGGATGGGTGCCTTGTCCTCAGTCTATTCATCTAGAGGGTGCCCTACAGCCTCCACACCACAGGTGACTTCTTTTGGGTCTTTTGGATGGTGTAGAATCATTGTGCGATGGTTAGAGTAATACAGGGAAAATTTCAGTGATCGTGTTGTGAGTTATCTTTGGTATTTTTTAGTATTTTGGGTCCCAAATGAAGAAAGTTTTAGATGCACTGTGAAAGATACAAAAGAGAATTTGGAGTGTTTCGTGGGAGATTTGGGGTTCTCACTGGGGCATGTGCACCACTGGAAATATCTTTCTTTTATATATAGTTTTTTGGAGATGACAGTGTTTGGTCTGTGGTCATGGTGAAGGAAAATACATGTAGTTTTCCCTCAGGCGTGATTTATTGAAGTAGAATGTTTTCTTGTATTTTATAGTAGGATGAGTTGATACAGATTGTACGGAGACTGTGTTGGACCCCATGAGAGTTTGTAAGTTCATTTGAGTCCAGAAGGAAAATTACGAGTACTAAGCTTTGAATGGCAAAAGGTTTTCGTTAGGGCTATTCTGCTAGGTATGTGTCGGTGGACACAACTTGAGAGGGGCCATTAAGTTCTCTGATGTAGTGAAAGATTTTTCCACGAATCAGTGGGCAAGTAGCACCACAGTGATCTGCAGCCCAGAGGCTCATCCTTGGGAAGCTGTAGCTGCTACTTTCTGGCTGCCAGGTCAGTGCTGGTTCCCCTACTGTCCTCTCCCTACCTGTGTGAAAATGCACACACACACATACACGCACGCACAATACACAGAACAGGGAACCCTTGTGCTTTGTTGGTGGGAATGTAAGTGTTAGGGCTTTTATTGAAGACAGTATGGAGTTTCCTTAATAAAATAAACATAGAACAGGCACAGTCTATGACACCCACGTCTGACTACATATCCAAATGAAATCACATCATTGTAGTGAGGTTAATATTTGTGCTCCAATGAATATTATTGCATTATTCAAAACAGCCAAGATGTAGAAAGAACTAAAATGCCTGTTGGCAAATGAATGGATATAGAAAATACATGTCAGCCATAAATGATGACATTGTGACAAAAAAGAAAGGTATTATATATGGAAACTAGACATGTCAAACTCAGAGGCATAGAGTATAAAGGCTGTTAGAGTGTAAGTCCCAGAGAGAGCCTATTTCTAGTCCGCAGTCCCTCAAAGGATGAACATGCATCTTTCAGCCTTTTAGTTTGTCTTCTGTGGGTAGATCACATGGTTTCATCGTATAATATCTGACCTACAAATCTTGTATTTTGTTTTGCTCTTGTACTGCTCTGTCAAGTTGGGGAATGTATACTCTTCTTGATTTCGTATTCTCCTAAGTTGGCATGATTTTGCCTCTGAAACTTGTTTTCGAAATACCTAGTCCTAGGGTCTGAAATTTTATCCTGTTTCTCTGCTGTGATAAGCCACCCTTAGTTAATGCACAACTTCCGGCGGACTCTCCATCGTGTGGGTTTGCTGGGTAACAGAAATTTTTGATGTAGAACAGTTTCCCTCATATGTTGTAATATTTTCCTGCAGCATACAAAATCACCATTTCAAGCTATGTAGTGGAGTGGTCAGCATGTTCTAGGATATGAGACAGAAGGTATCAGCAGAGCCTGGCTGATAAGTCTTTCCAAAGGTTTTTTTTTCTGATTTTGAGGAATATCACAAACCATTTCTCAAGGGCAGTGACTCTTAGATTGTACGGAGACTGTGTTGGACCCCATGAGAGTTTGTAAGTTCATTCCTTCAAGAGATACCATTGGGATTTACTAGGGATTGGGTTGACTCTGTTGATTGCTTTGGGTAGTATTTACATCTAGAAAATACTGACTGCCAATTAATGAACTTGGGATATCTTTGCATTGTGTCCTTTCGAATATTTTTCAGCTGTGTTTTTAGTTTACAGTGTACAAATCTTTCCCTTTAAATGTCAGCTTATTCCAAGTATTTTACTTATTTCTTTGATGTTATGGTTAATAGAGTTGTTTCTGAATTTCCTTTTTTTTTTTTTTAAGGAATGTTTTTTTTTTTTTGGTTGTTTTTTTGTGCCACACAGCACTGCTTGAGGGATCTCAGTTTCCCGATCAGGGATTGAACCCGGACCACAGCAGTGAAAGCGCCAAATCCTAACTGCTCGACCACCAGGGAACCAGGGATCTCCCCCTGAGTTTCCTTCTTGATCGTTCATTTTTAATTTATAGAAACACAACTGATTTTATTTGTTGATTTTATCTCATAATTTTTCTGACTTCCTTCATTATTTCTAGCAGGTTTATTTTGCAGAACCTTCAGGGTTTTCTACATACTAGAACATGTTGTTCGTCAACAGAGATAATTTTGCTTCCTTTTTTATTTGGATACCGTTTATTTACTTATTTTTTTCTGCCTATGTGTTCCTGCTAGACTTTCTAGTAATTCGATTTTAGAAACAGTGAGAGCAGGTATCCTTGTGTTGTTCCTGATCTTAGAGGAAAATCTGTTGAGCGTGATGTTAGCCATGGGCTGTTACTATACGTCCTTAATGTTGAGGAGTTTTTGTCTATTTTTAGTTTATTGAGTGTTGTTATCATAAAGGACTGTTGACATTTGTCAACTGCTTTTTCTGCATCAGTAGAGATGATCATGTTGTCTTTTTCTTTCATTCTGTTAACATGCTGTTTTACATTGAATGATTTCCATATGTTGAACCATCCTTATATTTTAAAAATACATTCCCATTAGCCATGGTATATAATCGTTTTAATGTGCTATTGAGTTGTTGGGTATAATGTGTAGAGTTTTCTCATAGCTTCTTTATATCATTTTGATGTATTCATGTTCCGTAGTAATATCCCCTATTTCATTTGAAATTAGTAGTTTTATTGTGAACAGAGGAGGGACAAATTATTTGTGACAGAAGCCGCAGTATCATATATTGTAATAATTTCCTATTAATTATCACCCTGTGAGATTATACACGTCTGCCCTCTGATAACAAGGTTGGCTGCTTGACTTAGGCAACCCTTACTTCCCTTGGAGAGGATTGTACTTCCTTGCCCATTGATGCCTTTTGAGTTCCTCCTGGGCCAATTTGGTGTGAGTAGAATGGCATGTTTCAACCTGAAATCAAAGCTTTCAAAGCTTTTATTTGCTTCATATAACCCTGTCCTCTCTCTACTGCAAGAATGGTCTTGGATAGACTGAAATTTTACTGGGAATGACAAAAGCAAATTATTGAAAGAAGCAAGAGGTGAATAATGATTCATATAATATAGGGAAGCAATCAGTGTTTCTTGTTGTAAGCCATTGAGAATTCAGGAATATTTGTTACCATAGCAAAACTTGTAGACAGTTAACTGGTACACTTTGAACGACCTTTTCTTTTTCCATACCCATCTTAACCTCCCAAAGTCAAGGTTATAGGTGAGAACTCATTATCTCCAGTAATTACTCCACCTTTAACCCTTGGATTCACTTCCTAAATTATTACCCTTATTCCTTCTCATATATTGCCTCTTGCCATTAGAACATGCATTTACTCTTTTTAAAAAACTATTTATTTATTTATTTAGGCTGTGCCATATCTTAGTTGCGGCACGCAGGATCTTCGTTGTGGCATGCGGGATCTTTTAGTTACGGCATGTGGACTTCTTAGTTGCGGCATGCATGCGGGATCTAGTTCCCCAACCAGGGATGGAACCTGGGCCCCTGCATTGGGAGCTCAGAGTCTTACCCACTGGACCACCAGGAAAGTCCCGCATTTATTCTTATTTATTTTTAACATCTTTATTGGAGTATAATTGCTTTACAATGGTGTGTTAGTTTCTGCTGTATAACAAAGTGAATCAGCTATATGTATACATATATCCCCATATCCCCTCCCTGTTGTGTGTCCGTCCCACCCTCCCTATTCCACCCCTCTAGCTGGTCACAAAGCACCGAGCTGATCTCCCTGTGCTATGTGGTTGCTTCCCACTAGCTATCTATTTTACATTTGGTAGTGTAGATATGTCCGTGCCACTCTCTCACTTCGTCCCAGCTTACCCTTCCCCCTTCCCCTTCCTGTATCCTCAAGTCCATTCTCTACGTCTGCATCTTTATTCCTATCCTGCCCCTAGGTTCTTCAGAACCTTTTTTTTTTTTTTTTTTTTTGCGGTACGCGGGCCTCTCACTGTTGTGGCCTCTCCCGTTGAGGAGCACAGGCTCCGGACGCACAGGCTCAGCGGCCATGGCTCACGGGCCCAGCCGCTCCACGGCATGTGGGATCTTCCTGGGCCGGGGCATGAACCCGTGTCCCCTGCATCGGCAGGCGGACTCTCAACCACTGCGCCACCAGGGAAGCCCTTTTTTTTTTTTTAGATTCCATATATATGTGTTAGCATATGGTATTTGTTTTTCTCTTTCTGACTTCACTCTGTATGACAGACTCTAGGTCCATCCACCTCATTACAAATAACTCAATTTCATTGCTTTTTATGGCTGAGTAATATTCCATTGTATATATGTGCCACATCTTCTTTATCCATTCATCTGCCGATGGACACTTAGGTTGCTTTCAAGTCCTGGCTATTGTAAATAGTGCTGCAGTGAACATTGTGGTACATGACTCTTTTTTTTTTTTTTTTTTTTTTTACATGACTCTTTTTAATCATGATTTTCTCAGGGTATATGCCCAATAGTGGGATTGCTGGGTTGTATGGTAGTTCTATTTTTAGTTTTTTAAGGAGCCTCCATACTTATTTATTTCTATTGAAGTATAGCTGATGTACCATGTTGTGTTAGTTTCAGATGTACAGTAAAGTGATTCAAATATATATATTCTGTTTTGGATTCTAATCCATTATAGGATATTACAAGATATTGATGTTAGTTCCCTGGGCTGTACAGTAGGTATTTGTTTTTTGTCTATTTGATATATAGTGCTGTATATCTGTTAATCCCAAACTCTAATTTATTCCTCCCCCACTTCCCCCTTTGGTAATGATAAGTTTGTTTTCTATGTTTTTGAGTTTATTTCTGTTTTGTAAATATGTACACTTGTATAGTAGATTCCTTTGTTTTTAATTCAATTGCAAATATATTACGTTCATTGTCTAACTACCCTTAAAGGGCTTTGTGTTTTCAGTTATAAAACTGCCAACTGGTTTATCATGATCAAATATCTGTAAATAATCTCACTGAAATTGCCCTATTGCATGGTGCCGCCTTCATCTGAATGAGAAAGCCTCAGAACTGGATGAGCTCAGTTAAGACTAAATTTTGGTCTGAAAATATCCTCTAGGATTTTGTTCGGTTTATGGTTCATAGATTTCTGACTCGGTGATTTAGAGCAGCATATTTCAGCACTTAATGATTTCTCTTGTATGTGACAGGGAGAGTCACAACACAGGCACAATGAGTATGAAGGGTCCTTCAATGCCATCCAAAGTCATAAACGCTAAGGTTCCTGGGCAAGTTTGTTATTACCAGTATTAGTTTAAATTTTCTAATATTCCTTTATTCAAATATAACACATGGATTTATTATTTTTTGAGTTTCGCTTGATGTCATATTACGGAGTGAAAATGTTAGACTTTACTTAAACTCTGTAACTTGAAAATATCAAAGGTTAAAGAGCTCCTTTTCTTCTTTTGTGCTAAAGGAAACAGCTTACTTAGCTAAGAACTACACCTCCCTGTCAATTTCAACATGACTCATGATAGCTCCCTTGTTTCCTTAGGAACCAGCCAGATAGGAATACTCCAAATTCCCAGCCTCAGTGTCATCCTCAGTTGTCCTCAGTGATCACTGGGTACAATGACCGTTACCATGATTTTTTTGTGTGTGTGTGTGTTACGCGGGCTTCTCACTGCTGTGGCCTCTCCCGTTGCGGAGCACAGGCCCCAGACGCGCAGGCCCAGCGGCCATGGCCCACGGGCCCAGCCGCTCCGCGGCATGTGGGATCCTCCTGGACCGGGGCACAAACCCGTGTCCCCTGCATTGGCAGGCGGACTCTCAACCACTGCGCCACCAGCGAAGCCCCGTTACCATGATTTAATCAAAATTTAGTATGCTTTTCTCCCCTCCCAAGGTCACTATTTTAGACTGCTTTTGAGCATTGTAATTCAGAACAACAGCACTGCCTGAACATCTCCTCCAAGTAGGAGACTTTAGTGTAAAACATCCCCTGAGAATGTAGCCTCAGGCCACCTAATCATCCACTCTTCCATATGGGGGCTTTCCTACCTTGTTGACCTCTGGGTGTAAAAGAAAAACTGTTCATTGGTCTGACTTTTTTTTTTTTTTTTTTTGCGGTACGCGGGCCTCTCACTGTTGTGGCCTCTCCCGTTGCGGCGCACAGGCTCCGGACGCGCAGGCTCAGCGGCCATGGCTCACGGGCCCAGCCACCCCGCGGCATGTGGGATCTTCCTGGACCGGGACACGAACCCGTGTCCCCTGCATCGGCAGGCGGACTCTCAACCACTGTGCCACCAGGGAAGCCCTGCAGAAGCTCTTCATCGGAGGTTTGAGCTTTGAAACAACTGATGAGTGTCTGAGGAGCCATTCTGAGCAGCGGGGAATGCTCACACATTGTGTGGCAACGAGGGATCCAAACACCAAGCGCTGCAGAGGCTTTGGGGTTGTCACCTATGCCACTGTGGAGGAGGTGGATGCAGTCATGAATGCAAGGCCACACAAGGTGGATGGAAGAGTTGTGGAACCAAAAAGGGCCGTCTCAAGAGAAGATTCTCAAAGACCTGGTGCCCACTTAACTGTGAAAAAGATTTTTGTTGGTGGCATTAAAGAAGATGCTGAAGAACATCACCTAAGAGATTATTTTGAACAGTATGGGAAAACTGAAGTGACTGAAATCATGACTGACCAAGGTAGTGGCAAAAAGAGAGGCTTTGCTTTCGTAACCTTTGATGACCATGACTCTGTAGACAAGACTGTCAGTCAGAAATACCACACGGTGAATGGCCACAACTGTGACGTAAGGAAAGCCCTATCTAAGCAAGAGATGGCTAGTTCCTCATCCAGCCAAAGAGGTCGAAGTGGTTCTGGAAACTTTGGTGGTGGTTGTGGAGGGGGTTTTGGTGCGAATGACAGGTTTGGTCGTGGAGGAGACTTCAGTGGCCGAGGTGCCTTTGGTGGCAGCCGTGGTGGCGGGGGATATGGTGGCAGTGGGGATGGCTATAATGGGTTCGGTAATGATGGAAGCCATTTTGGAGGTGGTGGAAGCTACAATGATTCTGGCAGTTACAACAAACAATCTGCAAATTTTGGACCCATGAAAGGAGGAAACTCTGGAGGCAGAAGTGCTGGCCCCTGTGGTGGTGGAGACCAATACTTTGCCAAACCACAAAACCAGGGTGGCTGTGGCGGTTCCAGCAGCAGCAGGAGCTGTGGTGGGGGCAGAAGGTTTTAACTACTCCCGGGAAACAAAGCTTAGCAGGAGAGGAGAGACAGAGAAGTGACGGGGAAACTCCAGGTTACAAAAGATTTGTGAACTCAGCCAAGCACAGTGGTGGCAGGGCCTAGCTGCTACAAAGAAGACATGTTTTAGACAGTACTCTTGTGTGGGGAAAAAAAACTCAAGGACTGTATTTGTGATTAATTGTATAACAGGTTATTTTATTTTATTTATTTATTTTTTGCGGTACGCGGGCCTCTCACTGTTGTGGCCTCTCCCGTTGCGGGGCACAGGCTCCGGACGCGCAGGCTCAGTGGCCATGGCTCACGGGCCCAGCCGCTCCACGGCATGTGGGATCTTCCCGGACCAGGGCACGAACCTGTGTCTCCTGCATCGGCAGGCGGACTCTCAACCACTGCGCCACCAGGGAAGCCCTAACAGGTTACTTTAGTTTCTGTTCTGTGGAAAGTGTAAAGCATTCCAACAAAGGGTTTTAATGTAGATTTTTTTTTTTTTTTGCACCCATGCTGTTGATTGCTAAATGTAATAGTCTGATCATGACGCTGAATAAATGTGTGTGTTTTTTTAAATGTGCTGTGTAGTTAGTCTACTCTGAAGCCATTTTGGTAAACTACCCCAGCAGTGTGACGTTTAGAATTCCTTCAGGGTGGTGCCAGGTTCCATTCAAGTTTATTTTACAACCTGCTTTGGTGGAGAAACTATGAACTGGACCGTTACTGTGTCGTGACCTAGAGTCTACCATTAAAAGGGTCACCCAAGCAAAGTCATGGAGTTTTTTGGTTATTAATTATGATTGTTGGCACATATATCTAAATTGGAATTATGGTATCAGATAAAGTTATAGATGGGAATGAAGCTTGTGTATCATCCATTATCATGTGTAATCAACAAATGATTTAATACCCTCTTAAAAGAAATTTGCCCTTTTAATGGTTATATGATCAATTGTTATCTATAGTTTTACAGTGGCTGTTGAATGACTCTGTAGGTATTATGTGAAAAAGCAGGGAAGAAAGATGAAATACATTTATGCGCAGGGATTGGTAGTATTGTCAGGGAAAATACGAAAAGGTAGGGAATGAGCGTGAGGATATGTTGCTCCAAACCTTAACTCCTCTGGCTGAGCTAGCTGTCCCAGCTGCTCTGACAATTATGCCACTATATACACCCATTCACCACTTTTCCATTCCTATCCAGCCCGTATTCCCTTACACTGAGGCCCAGGACAGCCCCTCCTTATGGGATCAGTTAGAAAATCCTGTGTTAGTTTCAGGGGTACGGGGGACTTGGTCTGTTATTGTCACCTAAGACCCGACAGGGCACCCAATTTGGGCCAGGAGCATTTCCGGGAGAGGGCAGTTCCCCTTACGCCATTATCTCATAGGGGGCGTAAATACAAATGAATAGCCGGCAGGGTTTCTCAGACTTGTTTATTTGGAAAGATTGCAGTCCTCAAAGATCGCAGCCCCCTTATAGGGAGGATCCCCTACACCCGAAGCCCACTGGAAGCACCACAGCTGAACCGAATTGGGACCCCAGTCAGGGAAGAAGGCCCCTTATTAGAGCATCACTCATTAGGCACCTTGGCAGGGCCTGAAAAGGGAAACCCAAAGCAAAAGAGTTTGAGCAACGTTCAGCAAAAACAAATGAAGACCTCTCTGAAAGTCTTGGAAAGGATTTATCAGGCCTACAGACGTCACTACTAATGCAGATCCTGAGGCCCCTGAAAATATTAGAATAGTACATTTGACCTTTTGGGGCAAAGTGCCTCGATATCAGGAGAAAGTTGGAAAAGTAGATGGTACATTTTGGAGTGAACCCTCCTCAATTGGTAGATGTGCTTTTAAGTGTTCAACAGGGAACAACAGAAAAATGAAGATGCAAAACGACGCGCCACTCTTTTTGACAGTGGCAGTGGATTCCGGAAAGCGAGTAACCTGAAGAGAGGTGAGCGCCCACTGGGGAAGGAAACAATGTGCTTACTGGAAGGAGGGGGACGTTGGAGAAGATTGCCCTCGGCTAAAACAGAAGAAGAACAATAAAAGACAAGAACCTCTCATGGTAGAAAGAGAGGAACACTGAATGAAGAGGCCCAGGGGCTCCTTGGACTTGAGGCACCAAATTCCCCACAGAAGTTGGGGGTGAAATTGACAGTGGGGAATGAGCTGATTAGCTTTCTTTTTTTTTTTTTAAATAAAATTAAATATTTATTTATTTATGGCTGTGTTGGGTCTTCGTTTTTCTTTCTGTGCGAGGGCTTTCTCTAGTTGCGGCAAGTGGGGGCCACTCTTCATCGCGGTGTGCGGGCCTCTCACTATCGCGGCCTCTCTTGTTGCGGAGCACACGTTTCCAGAGGCACAGGCTCAGTAGCTGTGGCTCACGGGCCTAGTTGCTCTGCGGCATGTGGGATTTTCCCAGACCAGGGCTCGAACCTGTGTCCCCTAGCATTGGGCAGGCAGATTCTCAACCACTGTGCCCACCAGGGGAGCCCTGATTAACTTTCTGATAGACCTCACCCTGAAGTTTTTCCACCAGAATAGCTTGACATCGGAGTCCCACCAGAACATGCTTTAGTTTAAGCCTACAGATGGGGCTCATGAAAATCCCTGGAAAGGAGACAAAGCTCTTTCCCGCAAGGTCTTAAAAATAACCAAAGACTGCTGTCAGACCTCCACAGGATGGGGACTCAACACAGAGGAAACTGCCCAACCCAGGACTGTAAAACAGGCTGTCCTCAAATGCCTTGAACTGCAAGAAGTTTCAGATAACATGCTAGTGTTTGTGTGGACACTTTTTCAGGATGGGTGGAAGCATATCTCACGGACAGAAAATCTCTGAAGTGGTTAAAGCCCTTCTTAGGGATATTATCCCCGGATTTGGAAGAAGGCATTAAAACTGCATTCATCCTGGAGACCATAATCAACAGGAAAAACCAAGAAAATGAATCATACATTAAAAAGGAACATCGCTAAAACATGTCAAGAGACACTGAATTTGGGATGAGGCCTTGCCAGTTGCTCTGCTATGGATCAGTGGCTCCCAGAAACAGGCTTAAATTAAGCCGCTTTAGAATACTGTATGGCAGGCCATTGCAGGTGTGTGCCCAGGCAGGAGAATCTATAAATGCTAAAGACCTAGCGGTGGCCAATCACATTAAAACGTGGGCTCTATTTATTCATGAGTTTTACCTCCAAACAGGTCTGCCCATCCAACCGAAGTAGATGGGAATTCCATCTCCATTGCCCATTGGAGAAGGGGCAACCGATTTGTTTAATTGTGTCCAAAGAAATAGCACCGGAATTTAGTATATGTATTGAATTGGAACCAAAACCCCAAGTTCAGTTACGAATTAGACAAGAAACTGCTAAGAGGTTTTCATCAGGTTTAAATAGTTGTAGATAAAAAGGACTAACTAAAGATTCTAAGGAATATTCCTCACCTCTGTTCAGCAGAAGGGTCTTCATTCCTTTTCCCACAAGATTGTGGGATGGAAATTGACAATGGGGAATTGTAATAGGGAAGAACACTTTGTGTTCTATTACAAGTTCATCACTGAAGGGGTGTTGCCTAGAAGCTTAAATTATACATAATGGCCCATCTCTGGGAACCCTGCCTCCCAGGTCATGAGCCTTAAGCTAAAATACCTTTGTTTAGCTCAAAGGAAACCTCCTGACCAGGCCCACCTGTGAATGACTGCAGGGAGGAAGAAATTGACACAACCCCTTCTGGAGGCGGATGGGAACCAGGAAGTGTTTGACTTTACTGCCTCCCCTTTTAGTATAAAAGGAGCCTGAATTGTAACTCAGGCAAGATGGTTCTTTGGGGCATGAGCCCACCATCTTCTCGGTTTGCTGGCTTTCTGAATAAAGTCGTTACTCCTTGTCCCCAATGACTCGTCTTTTGATCATTGGCCTGTCATGTGGCGAGCAGTAGGGGCTTAGACTCAGTAACAAAAGAAACAGTGTAATTTATATCAGTTTTTTAAAAATGTATTGCTCTTTTTAAAGCAATGGTTAGTAAAAATGATTTTAATTTAAAAATTAAAAAAAATTTTTTAAAAAAAGAGTAATCATTACTGACAGAAGTTATCACATACCTTAGTCCTCCAGTCTCAGACCCTTTTTTTTTTTTTTTTGGTACGCGGCCCCTGCGGCCTCTCCTGTTGCAGACCACAGGCTCAGCGGCCATGGCTCACGGGTCCAGCCGCTCCGCGGCATGTGGGATCTTACCAGACCGGGGCACGAACCCGTATCCCCTGCATTGGCAGGTGGACTCTCAACCACTGCGCCACCAGGGAAATCCAGACCCTGGGTTTTGTCCCTGAGTCTCTGGAACTGAGCAGTGTTGAGTTGGCCTCCTGGCTGAATAAGAAACAGAAGGGACAAGTTGTTCTGCAGGGTGTCAGTATGAAATGGCCCATTCTTCCCAGGGAGAGTTTTGCATTTATTTATTATTTATTTATTTATTTATTTTTGGCTGCGTTGGGTCTTCCTTGCTGCGCGCAGGCTTCCTCTAGTTGCGGTGAGTTATTGTGGTGTGTGGGCTTCTCATTGTGGTTGGCTTCTCTTGCTGCAGAGCACAGGCTGTAGAAGCGCGGGCTTCAGTAGTTGTGGCATGTGGGGTTCAGTAGTTGCAGCACGTAGGCTCTAGGAGCGTGGGCTTCAGTAGTTGTGGCACGTGGGCTTCAGTAGTTGCAGCCTGTGGGCTCTAGAGCGCAGGCTCAGTAGTTGTGGTGCATGGGCTTAGTTGCTCTGTGGCATGTGGGATCTTCCTGGACCAGGGCTCGAACCCGTGTCCCCTGCATTGGCAGGCGAATTCTTAACCACTGCGCCAGCAGGGAAGTCCCAGAGTTTTGTATTTTTTATTCTAGCTTGTAATACAGAGACAAGTCAAGCTCTTGTTTTCTTAAACTGCTTAAATTAGTACTAATTGCAGGAAATGTTCCACATCCAATGACTGCCCCACAGCTACCACTTGGAGACCCAAGTTACCAACTACTGAATTGCTTGAGTCTCAGAAGCAGGACTTGTGAGCAACATGCTAGCAAAAACAATTTTTTATTAAAATCATTTTCTACTTGTTAGGAGGAAACATCCTAGTTTCCAACATAACTGGTCCCCAAAGCTGTAAGCTTTTACCTGAAAACTGTAACAGCCAGTAACTTAAGGGTTTCAAAGTACTGGGAAGCACCATTCCCTGACTGCCCCCCCCACCCCCTGTCCCGCCTTTCGGGCTCTCGGGCTCAGACCTGGACTCTCCTCGCCCCGCCTCTCACCTTCAGCGCTCCGCCCAAGTCCCGCCTAGAAGCCTCGCCTCTGAAGTACGCGCTGCGTGCGCAGTTTCTTACGGAAGCGGAAGCGGAGACCTGAGAGTGAAGGTCGCATAGCGGAGCTTAAGTTTTAACCCCTAGTGTTAAGTCTGTGCTGCGCGGTCCCCCTTACTCCATCTTTAGGGTCTCCGAGGTTCTGCGGGCGTAATAGCCCAGCGCCCGCCGTCCGCCCCAAGTAAATCCAGAAGTCGCCGTTACAGGTCGAGTATTAATTTCCTTTGGGTTTGAAATCGCTGTGAGGGTCCTTGCCCTTTGCTTTTCGGCCTTCGGTCCACTGAGACACCGCCTTTCGCGACATTTTCCTGCTTACAATCCTTTATTACTTCCGCCTGCCCCTTGTAAAGTCCCCTTCTGCGAGGTGGATTCGCGCTCCCGCAGCTTCGCTCTCTCCCCCGCCCCAGAGGGCAGCGCCGGCCGCCGCGCTCCCGGACAGGCCGCGTCCTCTCCCGGGTCCCGGGATTCTGGAGACCCCGCCCCCCTCCGGAGACCCTCTCCCTCCCTCCCAGCGCTTCTGTCCTCGCGTCTCCTCAGGCCGGTCCTTGTGCTCCGCAAGCCTCCTCTTCTAGTCAGCTCTTCCGCTCACCCTGTGTAGGGGGAGGTGACCAGGGCCAACCGTGTGACACCCAGTATTCTTCCGTCACAAGTCCATCTCGCTGGAAATTGTTCTCAAAGGGATAGTAAAATGAAACAGATTTAGCTCTTAAAGTAGCGGGTGGATAAAATAGAGAAGTGAGTAAAGGAGTGTGATCTCCTGGGTTTGGAGAGCAACATGGGGACAGGGGCCCTGCGTCAGCTGTAGCAGGAGGGACAGCAGTGGTGAGAGCACTTCACAGAGAGTGGGGGGAGAGGATAAAAGAGTTAGAAGTAAGACCTTCGGAGCATCGTGGTCGTGGGAGAGACACAGAGGACAGGTGTTGACTAGAAGAGCAGAGGAAGACAGAGCAGGAAGGAAGCATAGCCGTCTGGGGTGCCATAGAGTGGGAGTGTAACTGGAATAGAAGGAATGTAATCTGGAGGGCAGAGAGGGAGCGGAGATGGAGGAAGAAAGAGGCAGAAATATATGGATATTTAGGACAATCAGAAAAGTTGGGCGTAAAGAGCAACAAGAGGGGGAACGAGTTGCAGAGTAGTGGGGCAGGACAGGTGTGATAAAATAAATAGGAGGGCAGACAGCAGGAGAGTAGAGGGGAACAAAGAAATAGGGAGACAGATAAAGAATGAAATAGAAACACATAGTAGTCAGGTAGAGGGGGAAACTGGATACAGATGGGGGGTGAGTTCTTTGGATATGGCTGATTACGTTGTGATATTTTAATTTGTTGCTTTAGAATGTAAAACATTTAAAGTTTATCTGCTTATGTTATCCACCTCTGGCTAGATATCCAAGGGAAATGAAATCATTATAGCGAGGGAAATATTTGCACTGCAATGAACATTACTGTATTATTCACAACAGCCAAGATGTAGAAAGAACTAAAATGTCTGACAAATGAATGGATATAGAAAATTTATTTCAGCCGTAAATTATGACATTATTATGACAGAAAAAGACATATTATAGGTGGAAAGTAGAAATGTCTTACTCATAGGGTCATAGAGTATAAAGGGTATTAGGAGGGGTTGGATGGTGGGGTAAATGGGGAGATGTTGGTCAGAGGTTACAAACGTTCAGTTGTAAGATGAAAAAGTACCACATGTATATCTAATGTACAGCATGCAGACTATAGTTAATCACACTGTGTTTCTGTATACTTGGAGTTTGCTCTGAGCGTAACACTCAAGTGTTCTCACTACACAGAAATAAAAGGGTAATTGTAAGTTGATGGAAGTGTAAACTACTTTATTGTGATAATTATTACACAGTGAATATACATCTATCAAATAATCACATTATATGCCTCACATGTACACGATTGTTACTCATCAATCCTACCTCAGTTAAGCTGGGAAAGAAAAAGAAAGTGAGGGCTGTGCTGGCCTTGCCACTGCTGAGTGGTGCTCAACCCAGGCTTCATATTAGATCGATGAGGCATTTTGCATATACATGTTTTGTACTCTCTAATGAGGGATTCTTCTTCAGATCGTCGGTGTGAGGCCAAAGCTCAATAATATTGAAAGTGCCCCCAATTAATTCTAATTTGGATCCAGCATTGAGCATCATGGCTCCAGGTCCCCCCGTTCCTGAGGGCTGAGATCTGGGCTGAGGGTGAGGGCTCTGCTCTGTGTGGGGATGGATCAGGGCTGGTCTGTGCCCCGAAGGGGATTGTTGGGTCCAGCTGAGGTGCCCGCTGCTGCTGGGTACGTGAGGGCCTCACCAGGAGGGGAGCGAGATCTGAAGAAAGGGTGGGAAAACTCACCTGTTGGTCTTTTACGAGTTTACTGTCCTGAGCCCCTCCTGGGACAGTGGGTAGCAGAGGACCGTCTGTTCCACATGCTGAGGGCTTCCCTGTGTGTGTGGTGGTGAGTCAGGAAGGGGTTGTGTCGATTCCAAGCATTAAACAGCCTGTTTTCAACTTTCAAGGTCAACCTCTAAAGACTCAACGTTGTCTGAGGAAGAAGCCCTGAAGAGGAGGGAGAGGAAAGAAAAGGAGTCAGAAATGGCTCTTTCTCAGGTAAAGTCATATTCTCAGTTGTTTCTTCTGTCTGTCCTTCCTGAAATGCCTTTCTTTGGACTCGCTAATCTCTGAAGTATCCTGCCTGACACCTGTACATTCACACTCACCCGAGTCCTTCCCTCAGGGCCTGTCATCTCCACTTAGATCCCATCTCCCCATGACCCAGTGACCTGGAACTTGTGAAAAGCCTCCACTGGGTGCAGTGCTGGGCAGGGCTTCAAACCCACAGATTCAGGCAGAGCGTCAGTGCTCTTGGGTGGGAGGGATTGTTTAGGGCCCCATCTGGATGGACTGTCTGCTCTCTGTAAACCAGGATAAAGAAACTGCACATGAAAGTCAGTTATTAGGTGCACAATACCTGGTAAAATCTGGGAGTAGACCAACAAGGGGAAATTTGTTCTGACTTTTTCTAAGGCAATTAAGCTAAATGAGTGAGTCACTGACTTCAGAATCTTAATGATTGGGAACAGAATGAAAAATTCAGAACCAGACATCAGTGATAGAGGGTGTTTTATTCCATCATCTATTTCAAACTATGAAATCAGTCTAAATGTCTGAGAGGTGGAAATTCCTTAAATCACTTTCATCACATTCATTCTTCAGATTTTGTATTTTCACTGTGCTGGTTTTGTTCTTTGGCACAGAGAAATTTTTACGTTTGATGAAGGTAAGGTTTCCTCTTCATTGTTTATCACATCCAGGTATCCAGTTTCCCAGCACCATTTGTTTTGTTTTGCTATAAATTTATTTTATTTATTTATTTATTTTTGGTTGCATTGGGTCTTCTTTGCTGCACGCAGGCTTCTCCCTAGTTGTGGCAAGTGGGGGCTACTCTTTGTTGCGGTGCGTGGGCTTCTGTTGTTGTGGAGCATGGGCTCTAGGCATGTGGCACGCCAGCTCAGTAGTTGTGGCTCGTGGGCTCTAGTTGCTCTGCAGCATGTGGGATCTTCCTGGACCAGGGCTCAAACCCATGTCCCCTGCATTGGCAGGCAGGTTCTTAACCACTGTGCCACCAGGGAAGCCCTCCCAGCACCATTTGTTAATGGTAGCTGTCTTTTTTCCACTGTGTAGTCTTAGTATCAGTAGATTTTAAATATATACAAAGGATCATTTCTGAACGTTCTCTTCTATTCCATTGGTTTATATATCTGTGTTTATGCCAGTATCACACCATCTTGATTACTTTATAATATGTTTTGAAAATTAAAGGGTGGCCTCCATCTTTCTTCTTATTCAAGAGTGTTTTGGCAATTTGCGATCCCTTGAGTTTCTGTGATGTCTGGCCTGTGTTTTTTCTATTTCTGCAAAAATTGCCATTGTAATTTTGAGAATGGTTGCATTGAATATGTAGAACAGTTTGGGTAGTTTGTTTGGACATTTCAAGAGTTTTGAGACTTCCAGTCCATGAGTATAGATTTATTTGTATCTTTGGATTTCTTTTTTTTTTTTAGTCTGAGGCAACTATTTTCTCATTTATTCTGTAACAGACATGTTCAACATTATGGGCAACATTCTTAAAACCTTAAGCTTCACAGACTTTCAGACATTTACATACTATGGTCTCCTTTTCTTTGATGTGAAGGATTATTCAGCTAGAAAAATAAAGCATGGTAGACAATACATTTTCACCAAATTCGAAGTAGTACAAAAATTAAGACTACAGAACTACACATTGTACCTAATGTGTCATTAAAAATAGAAGACAATATTTTCTTCAGCAAATAAAACAGCATATTGGTATGCTGTTAATGCATAAACCTTTTAATGTATACTGTCATTCACAAGTTATTTACAACTTCCACTGTGTGAAGAGAACTAGAATGTAGATTTTCTGCAAAACTGGAAAAAAGCAATACAACATTTGTGAAAGCCTGTGTTTCATATTATACAAAAGTAAGCAAGTTTTTCTCTTCAAATACCAGATATTGTACGCAGTGATATTTTGGACGTATTATAGTAATTCTTGAGGATGTTTTAATGCTGGAGGTAAGTTTACAGGCCTTGACTCTTCATCGAGGAGTACTAAGTCTTCTGTTTCACTGCTTCTGTATTTCCTTTTACATATTTTTACCACCATCTTTTTCTTGAGAAATAACTTCCAGGCTTCTCTTGATGCAACTGCTTTTGCGTTTTCTTTGCTTTTTCCACAGCCAGTGCCCAAATACACAGGCTTACATCTCAATTCACAAACAATACTTTCTTGAGAGCTCTTATTTTGAGGCAGATCTGCAAGTTCTATTAGTGGGACAAGAGACACATCCAGTGTTGCTTTCAGAGCCTTGATAGCTGCGTTTAGGAGCTCTCCATGATTTATGCTGGGACTGAAGTCACCAACAGCCACCAACTTCCATGCCACCATTTTGTACAGTCTGTTGACAGAAGGCTGCTTCGGTTTCACATCTTCATTGGTTAACGTGCAACAAGAGAATCTGACAGAACTCTCGCTTGCCTGCACAGTACTTTGAGAAGGCAGCTGTGACGTGCTGCTCTGAGAGCTACTCTTAGAAGCCAGCTGGGACACACTTGCTATGGAAGTGCTTTTGGAAACCAGAGCGCCGCTGGTCCGGGAGCTGCTCTTGGGAGCTAACAGTGATGCAGCTACCTGCGAAGTGCTTTTGGAAGTCAGCATCGTGTTTGCTGAGGTGGTGCTCTTGGGGGTTAGTAAAGATGTGCCTGATGAGGAACTGTTTTTAGAAACGGATGACAAAACACTTGCCTCTGAACTAGTTCTGGAAGTTAACCTCTTGAAGCTGTCTCTGAACTAGGTTTAGAAGACAACAGTGGCAACTCTACGTCTGAGCTTCCTGAGGAGCCCAACAAGGACACCTCAATCTCTGAGATGCTTTGAGAGGCTGAGACTGAAGAGCCTTCCAAAGCACTCTTTTTCGGGGATCCACTTTGTTCTCTGGAATCAGTAGATTGGGTCACATGACTATTCACACTGGATTTCAACAACGAAGAAACAAAGGACGCTGAATCATGTTTATCTGGAGCTTCTGGTTCAGAAATTTTGCCAGACCCTACCGTTGTTACCTGAGAGGGAATACTGCTGCTGCTTTGGCTGGAAACAGATTGCTCTCCATCACTTGTGGAGCTGTTCTGACTCAGGGTACCAGAGCTCCGTATCATTTCTTTTTAGGTTCCGCATATAAGTGATATCATACGATATTTCTTTCTGTGTCTGACTTACTTCAGTATGATTATCTCTGGGTCTATCCATGTTGCTGCAAATGGCATTAATTCATTCTTTTTAATGGCTGAGTAATATTCCATTGTATATATGTACCACATCTTCTTTAATTTAATTTTATTATTTATTTTTGGCCACCTTGGGTCTTTGTTGCTGCACGCGGGCTTTCTCTAGTTGGCGGTGAGTGGGGACTACTCTTCATTGCAGTGCGTGGGCTTCTCATTGCGGTGCCTTCTCTTGTTGCGGAGCATGGGCTCTAGGTGCATGGGCTTCAGTAGTTGTGGCATGTGAGCTCAGTAGTTGTGGCTCACGGACTCTAGAGCGCAGCCTCAGTAGTTGTGGCGCATGGGCTTAGTTGCCCCGTGGCATGTGGGATCTTCCCGGACCAGGGCTCGAAACTGTGTCCCCTGCATTGGCAGGTGGATTCTTAACCATTGCACCACCAGGGAAGCCCCGTACCACATCTTCTTTATCCATTATTCTGTTGATATTTAGGTTGCTTCCATGCCTTGGCTCTTGTAAACAGCTTCAGTGAACACTGGGGTGCATGTATCCTTTCGGACCATGTATTTCTCTGGATATATACCCAGGAGTGGGATTGCAGTGTCATATGATAGCTCTATTTTTGTTTTTTTTAAGGGACCTCCATAAGGGACCTCCATAGTCTTCTCCATAGTGGCTCTACCAATTTACATTCCCACCAGCAGTTCAGGAATGTCCCCTTCTCTCCACACCCTCTCCAGCATTTATTGTTTGTGGGGTTTTTTTTGTTTTTTCTTTTGTGGTACGCGGGCCTCTCACTGTTGTGGCCTCTCCTGTTGCGGAGCACAGGCTCTGGACGCGCAGGCTCAGCGGCCATGGCTCACGGGCCCAGCCGCTCCGTGGCATGTGGGATCTTCCTGGACCGGGGCACGAACCTGTGTCCCCTGCATCAGCAGGCGGACTCTCAACCACTGTGCCACCAGGGAAGCCCTGTTTGTGGACTTTTTGATGGTAGCCATTTTGACTGGTGTGAGGTGATAGCTCATTGCAGTTTTGATTTGCATTTCTTTAATAATTAGTGATGTCGAACTACTTAGCAATTTTTTACTGAAGTATTTTTTTTAACATCTTTATTGGAGTATAATTGCTTTACAATGGTGTGTTAGTTTCTGCCTTATAACAAAGTGAATCAGCTATACATACACATATATCCCTATATGAAGTATTGTTGGTTTACAGTGTTTGGTTAGTTTTGGGTGTACAACAAAATGACTCAATTTTATATCTATTCTTTTTCAGATCCTTTCCCCTTATAGGTTATTACAAAATACTGAGTATGGTTCCCTGTGCTATATAGTAGGTCCTTGTTGGTTATCTATTTTATACAAAATAGTGTGTATATATTAATACCAAATCCTAATTTATACCCCTCCCTTCTGTTTTGGTCACCCCTAACTTTCTTTACTATGTCTGTGGGTCTATTTCTGTTTCATATGTAAGTTCAATTGTATCTTCTTTCCTTCAGTTTCACATATAAGTGATATATTTGTCTGTCTCTGTCTGGCTTACTTCACTTAGTATGATAATTTCTAGTTCCATCCATTTTGCTGCAAATGGCATTATTTCATTTGTTTTTATGGCTGAGTAATATTGCATTGTGTATGTGTATCTATATGTGTGTGTGTGTATATATATACACACATACATACACCACATCTTCTTTATCCATTCATCTGTTAGTGGACATTTAGGTTGCTTACATGTCTTGGGTATTGTAAATAGTGCTGCAGTGAACATTGGGGTGCATGTATCTTTTCGAATTATGGTTTTCTCCAGATATATGCCTAGGAGTGGGTTTTCAGGATCTGAATCTATCTTTTTTTTTTTTTTTTGCGGTACACAGGCCTCTCACCATTGTGGCCTCTCCCGTTGCGGAGCACAGGCTCTGGACGCGCAGGCTTAGCGGCCATGGCCCATGGGCCCAGCCACTCCGTGGCATGTGGGATCCTCCCGGATGGGGGCACGAACCCGTGTCCCCTGCATCAGCAGGCGGACTCTCAACCACTGCGCCACCAGGGAAGCCCTGAATCTTTCTTATTTAACTCTTTTGTTCTCCCAAAGTTGGATTCAGTTTGTTCTCTTTCTGTTGTAACCATTTAGCCGTGTATATTTCTCTTTTATTATAGCCTTCAAGTAAAATGGGGGTATTGAAGCGTCATATTGTTAACTGTGCTGCTGTTCCCCCTTTTTTTTTAAATTAATTAATTAATTTTTGGCTGCGTTGGGTCTTCGTTGCTGCATGTGGGATTTCTCTAGTTGCGTCAAGCAGGGGCTACTCTTCGTTGCGGTGCGTGGGCTTCTCACTGCGGTGGCTTCTCTTGTTGCGGAGCATGGGCTCTAGGCGTGCGGGCTTCAGTTGTGGCACACGGGCTCAGTAGTTGTGGCTTGCAGGCTCTAGAGCACAGGCTCAGTAGTTGTGGCACATGGGCTTAGTTGCTCTGCGGCATGTGGGATCTTCCCGGACCAGGGCTCAAACCCGTGTCCCCTGCATTGGCAGGCGGATTCTTAACCACTGCACCATCAGGGAAGTCCCTGTTTTCCTCTTGATTTCTGTTAACGTTTTCTTCATTTGGGGGGAAGCTCTAATTATATATTTATAACTGTTATATCTTCTTAGTGAATTGGCTCATTTAAGATTGTATAATATCCTTTGTGCCTTCTGTCAGTTTTTGCCTTTGTTTTGTGTGATATAATATACTCAGCCCTGCTCTCTTTAGCATGGAATATCTTTTTCCTTTCTTTCACCTTTAGCTTTTCCGTCTCATTTGATGTGTGAACGTTCACATTTCCAACTGTCTGACACACTCTCTCTGTGTCTCTTACACTTGGTCTTCCTTTTTTCCTCCTGTTACTTCCTCTAGTGGTCCCTGCTCAGGCACACTGAGCAGTGGTGAAAGGTTGGTGCCCTGGCCAGCCCGCTTCATTTCGCTGTAATTACAGAGGATACGTATCAGGTGTTTACTTTTCATGACGTTCGGTGAAATGTTCTTGCTTAATAACAATATATTTTTTCCATACGCTTTTTTTGGTCATGATTTTTAATTCTCCAAGAAGTTTTTAACTTTACCACTGTGATAATTTTCTTAATCTGTGAAAATAGTGTATAACACTAAACTTCTCTAATTTGTGTCAATGTTTTATTAGTGGAAAACAAAAAAACCGATGATAAAAAAAATTGTCCTGAAATATGTAAAGAGATAAGTCTTCTCGTTCCAGTTGATTTTGTGTTGACGTGTGTGATGGGTGCCATGGATGTGCAAGCCATTCATTTAGATAAAAGACATGATTTCAAAAGTATATATCTTTTTGCAGTTGAAATTATATCTTCAATATATTCCGTGGCCTTGGTGGTGGGATGAATTGGGTGATTGGGATTGATATATATACACTAATATGTATAAAATGGATAACTA
This sequence comes from Phocoena sinus, assembly GCF_008692025.1. Classification (NCBI taxonomy): domain Eukaryota; kingdom Metazoa; phylum Chordata; class Mammalia; order Artiodactyla; family Phocoenidae; genus Phocoena; species Phocoena sinus. The sequence continues at coordinate 4,838,121 of NC_045781.1, forward strand.
ATAAAAAAAAGACATATTTAAGTAATAGAAGACATGAAGAGATGAAACAAATTTGAATCCTTGTTTTAATGATTTAAGGTACATATACATAAGCAAGTGTCTGCAATCCAAAGTAAAAGTAATAAATGCCCTAACCAAGGTATAAAATATATATATTCCGTGGCCTTGAATTTTTTCTATACCATCATGTTAATGGTTTAAATAGTAGTAAGATTACTAACATTGTATGTGCATGTGCTTGTGTGCCCACATCTATAATGACCTTTCATGCTATTCCATGTCATTCACCTTGAATGTCTTTCAAGCTTTTCTCAGGGATCCCTCTGTCAATGTACTCTTTTTTTTTAAACATCTTTATTGGAGTATAATTGCTTTACAGTGGTGTGTTAGTTTCTGCTTTATAACAAAGTGTCAGTGAACTTTTAATGCTCTCCTTTACTTAACTGATTTTTAAGCTTCAATTCCAGGTGAGTTCAGGTGCTTGCTGTGTCATTGCTTAGCTTCTTGACTTGGTTCGAGTTTCTCTTTGTCTCTGACACAGTGTTCTGCTCTGTAAGATGGGAACATATTTTTCTCGAATGAGCTGTTATATTGATAAGAAGTTCATGCTTGTAAAGTACTTATTTTGAGTAATGTTTTGTCTATAGGAAGTATTCAAACACTTTTAGTCATTGCTGTTTCTATCATTATCATAATTGAAGATTTTGAGTTTTCTTTAAAGCCATTGTGGACTTTGTCATCTCTGAAGCTGCCACTCATAGTGTAACTTATTTAAATATTGAATATCACTCAGTGTTTAGAACATAGATCTGACACTTCTGCATAGACAACCCGTTGTTTAGTATTATTTATATATGTTTTATGGATTCTCCACAAAGATGACAAATCCATATTTATTGGATGATATGATAATCTCTTATGAAAAAGCATAAGAATTTAAAATAAGGGACACAGTATTTGCTCCAAATACCTTAACACAGATCTTCCAGAACATATACTTGAACCAAATCGATCCTTACCCCTCTCTCATCTTTCCATTTTGTATGAAGATAACTCTTCTCATGACCTGTTGTTGAAATGTGTTTTCATTTCAGGAATGGTTGACCTTCAAGGATGTGGTCATTGAATTCTCTCAGGAGGAGTGGGAATGCCTGGACCCTGCTCAGAGGGCCTTGTACAGGGACGTGATGTTGGAGACCTACAGGAACCTGATCTCTGTGGGTGAGGATAACTTCCCTCTAGAAGTTGGAATCTCCCCGTGGGTGTTTTGCATTTTTCCCTGTGTGCTTCTTGGGAGGCCCTGTTTTCTTCATGTGATCTGAAAGCCCTGTTGACACAGACATGATGTGGCATCACGGGTTTAAACTGACCCTTTCTTCAGATGATCTGCCCATTTCATGTTACTACATTAGGGGTTGTTCAAGAGCGTAATTATGTATAAAGCTCAATGGCAGACTTTTAAAAGATATCCAATTTCTTGTCTTCTGCCCTGTGGCTTTGACTGACTATTTCTTGGAAGAGTGTTAGATATATGTGTTACACTGTTCCCAATGCATTTAGAAGGAGGAGGTGGATGAATTTGTGAAATATTTTTCCTGACCCACCTGTAATGTCCTCATTCCTCAGCTGAACAAAGAGTTGTGGTTTTGGAAAAACCACACCAATTTACATTTCTTTGTTCTGATAAGCAGAAATTTCTTTTTCTGATCTGAACATTATCTCCGTTTTTGGAGCAAGAGGAAGAGCCCAGGACTCTGGTGAGTGGTGTGAAAATAGCAAAAAAACCAAATGGGTAGGAATGTATCAAAAGTGTGAACACAGGTGGGATCTCAGGGCAGAGAGGAAGCCACAACATTAATAGTGTTTGGGAAACACTTCTCAGGGTAGAGAGTTCTTTGGGAAAACCGAAGTTTATTTATTGAAAACTCTCAGAGGAAATTTTTCTTCTCCGTAACTTATCCCTCTTGTGCTTCCACATGTAAAATGTATTCTTTCACCCTCCAGTGGTGCTGCAGCTCCTATAGAGGCAAAGGCAAGGTCTTTATCAAGATCCACAACACTCATCGTCTGGCTGCTGGGAACTGGTTGTTGCTTGACTTTGAGGAGCATGAGGCGGGCTGTGTTATTGGCTTGTCTAGCCCCCTCTTCTCTCCTTATGGACTTGATTCTATTGGATGCTCAGTTTTTAGTCCATATAGATCAAAGCTGATGCCTCTAGTGTCTAACCCCTGACCCTGTCCTGGTTTCATGTCTGTTGTATTTGGAAGATATAATCAGAAGATGGAAAATACCGGCTGCTATTTAATTTTTATTAATTAAAAAAATTTTAATTATTTTAATTATTTAATTTTTTTTTTGGCTGCGTGTTGGGTCTTTGTCGCTGTGCGTGGGCTTTCTCTAGTTGTGGCAAGCGGGGGCTACTCTGTTGTGGTGTGTGGGCTTCTCACTGCGGTGGCTTCTCTTGTTATGGAGCACGGGCTCTAGGCGCATGGGCTTCAGTAGCTGTGGCACGTGGGCTCAGTAGTTGTGGCGCATGGGCTTAGTTGCTCCGTGGCATGTGGGATCTTCCTGGCCCAGGGCTCGAACATGTGTCCCCTGCATTGGCAGGCGGATTCTTAACCACCGTGCCACCAGGGAAGTCCCTGCTATTTGATTTTATCTGGCACCTCAGAACGTGTATGGAGCTGTCTCAGTCCCTGTCTTCCTGTTTAGATCTGTCAGCCATTTCTTCTGTTCTGCTTTTGCCACACATTTCAGGGGCGTGTGGAATAGCCAGGTGCATTTGATCTTCTGTGATTGTTACTTAGGAAAACTGTAAGGACAGTGGACAGAGAGATCCTCTTTTTGATCCTAAATCCAGCAAGGGGAACATAGATGAATCTTTCAGGCTCTTAGCTTGGCATCCCTGGGTCGAGCAAATGGTCCCATCTCAAGATCTTATAATATCCAACTCCCATATCTTGTCTCTTTTTGCTCCTGTACTGCCCTATCAAGTCTGGGAATGTAGACTCTTCCTGACTTTACTTTCTCCTTAGTTTGTATAAGTTTTCCTCTTAAACTTGATTTTGAAGTATGTAGTCCTAGAGTCTGAAATTGTATCCAGTTTCTTTGCTGTGGTGATCCACCTATGTTTAATGGGCAGCTTCTGGTGGACTCTATGTAGAGTGGGTTTACTGGGTAACAGAAAATTTTTGAAGGAGAATACTTGCCCTCATATGCTGTAATATTTTCCTGTTACATACAAAACCACCGCTTGAAGCTACTTAGTAGAGTGGTCAGCATGTTCTGAGATACAAGACAGAAAGTGTCTGAAGACCTTGACCTATAAGTCTTTCCAGTTTCTTTTTCTGGCTTTGACCAATGTCACGAAAGGCTGTGTGAAGGGCACTGTGACAATGTTGTTCACATGTACTAACGTCCATCCCCTTTGAGCCTCAGTAAGTGGTGTAGCGGTTTCTCCGAACAACAGTATTGTCCAAGTTCACATACTCATATTTGTGAGGCTGTTGACTAAACTGTTGTCTGTGCCATGCCACATGTTCCATCACCTGTGTGCCGTTGTTCTTTCTGCCTTCACACATAATTTTGAAGCAACTTAATGAGAGACCTTATGAAGTAGAGTGATACCTTCAGTGATAAACCATCATTTGTTTTGTTCAAGGCACTGCAACTTTCATTTTGTATATTTTTATGCATTATAAATGACTGTCTTTTATTTTTATCATTAGGTTTTTGTTTTTTGTTTCTCTTCGTTTTTGTTTTTTATTTGCAATATGTGGGATGGTTGGTTTAGAAAGCCCCCCACCCCATGGTGGAATAGGTGATCAGTTCCTTTCAGAGTTCTTTATGTAGTCTTGTTTTTTTTTAATTCATTTATTTTTGGCTGCGTTGGGTCTTTGTTGCTGTGCACGGGCTTTTTCTAGTTGTGGTGAGAGGGGGCTACTCTTCATTGCGGTGTGCAGGCTTTGTGCAGGCTTTGCGCAGGCTTCTCATTGCAGTGGCTTCTCTTGTTGCAGAGCACGGGCTCTAGGCATGCGGGCTTCAGTAGTTGTGGCGCATGGGCTTAGTTGCTCCGCGGTACGTGGGATCTTAGTTCCCGGACCAGGGCTCGAACTGGTGTCCCCTACATTGGCAGGTGGATTCTTAACCACTGTGCCACAAGCGAAGTCCCAAGATCACTTATCAAAGAAAAATATATTATTTTTGGTTGAGAACAGATTCTAACTGGAGAATATAGGGTGTCAGTTGTCAAGTCGGAAGTAGCACAAATCTTATTTTCTCTGCAACATACTTTGGCTCTGAATGTCACTACATCACTGGAAAATGGCAGGATAGCTTCCAGCTATTTGGCAATGGAGCGTCTCTCCTTGTCACAAACTATAGTTGGAATTTTGGGTTCTTTCTTTTTAAAAAAAAAAAAAAAACAACAAAATTATTTATTAAATAAATATTCTTGATGTTATGCTATTATTGAATATATGATTTACAAATATTTTGTATTATACCATACATTGTTTTTTCACTCTGCTGAGTATGGTTTAGTGCACAATAGTTGATAGTTATGATGTAGTCCAATTTATCTGTTTTTAGTTTGTTGGCCTGAGCTTTTGCTGTTATATCTGATAAATCATTGGTGAATCCAATGTTAAGAATCTTTTTGTAAATTTGCTTATAGGAGTTTTATTCACTAGGGACTTAGGTTTAGATCTTTGAAGCATTTTGAGTTAATACAATAATGGTCCAACTAAATTCTTCTGCATGTGGATATCCAGTTTTCTCAACACCTTTTCCATAGACTGCCCTTTCCCCATTATGTGGTCTTGACAACCTTGTGGAACATCATTTGACCTTATACACGAAAGTATTTTTCTCAATCTCTTGTGTTCCACAGGTCTCTCTGTCTTTATGCCAGTACCATACTGCTTTGATTAGTGTAGCTTTGGAAAAATTTTGAAATAAAGAAATGTGAATTGTCTGACTTTGTTTTCAAGCTTCTTTTTGCTATTCATTGTGTCCTGAAATTCCACGGGAATTGTAGGATTGATTCATCTGTTTCTTCAGCAGACCGGTATTGGGATTTGGGATTACACTAGGGATTATTTTGAATATCCTGATAACTTCGGTTAGTATTGACATCTTGACAATATCAACTTCAAATCCATGAACTTGGGGTATCTTTGCATTTATTTGTGTCTTCTCTAATATGTTTCAGAAGTCTTTATTTTGCAGTAGTTACAGATCCTTCCCTTCTTCTATAATGTTTAAGTACTCTTCTTTTTTGATTCTATTGTAAATTGAATTGCTTTGATTGTTCTTTTTTTTTTTTTTTTTCCCGGTATGCGGGTCTCTCACTGCTGTGGCCTCTCCCTTTGCGGAGCACAGGCTCCGGACGCGCAGGCTCAGCGGCCATGGCTCACGGGCCCAGCCGCTCCGCGGCATGTGGGATCTTCCCGGACCAGGGCACGAACCCGTGTCCCCTGCATCGGCAGGTGGACTCTCAACCACTGCACCACCAGGGAAGCCCTGCCCTGTTCATTTTTTTTTTTTTTTTTTTTTTTTTTTGTGGTATGCGGGCCTCTCACTGTTGTGGCCCCTCCCCGCTGCGGAGCACAGGCTCCGGATGCGCAGGCTCAGCGGCCATGACTCACGGGCCCAGCCGCTCCGCGGCATGTGGGATCTTCCCGGACCGGGGCACGAACCCGTGTCCCCTGCATCGGCAGGCGGACTCTCAACCACTGCGCCACCAGGGAAGCCCTGCCCTGTTCATTTTTAATGTTTAGAAACCCAGTTGGTTTTTGCATGTTGATGTTGTATCTAGTAATTTTTTTTGAAGTCTTTCATTATTTCTATAAGTTTTTTTTTACTTATTAATGTTGCAGAATGCCTGTTATGGGTATGTCATTTTGTAGAAGATATTTAGAAAAATGTTTTGTTTTCATAAAAACTGTCCTATTGAATTCTTTTTCTCTATGGTATATATGTTTTATAATTCTAAACAGCAACATATTATTAGATAAGCTTGTTTTGGATTTTTTAGCATTACAATATATTGTGTGTTCATTAACATTTATTTATGTACACCAGGTATGCAGAATATTTCTGTAGTATAATGTATTTTTCTCAGAGACAGCAGTATGTTTACTGTTAATTGGTACATGCTTTGGAGTCATGGTGGAAAAATTGCGTTCTTTTGAGAGCTGACGTCCGTTTTTCCTGTATGAGTGTTTTTGTCATAGCGGGTTTGCAAGTAGTCTCCTAAAATCAATTTGAATTATATTTTATAACTTTTTTTAGTAAACAATTCTATTGCTTTAGTGTTTCTAATAATTTTAAGATCATAGTTGGGCAATTTCAAAATTTTAAAAAATTTACAAAAATACATAGTTGGGAAGTTTTACAACTGTGTTTAGTATAAGTATTACCTTTGGTGTAATATCATATATTCAACATGAAACAGTTAATTTTGAATTTATCCCTATGGCTCTTTATGTCTTGTAGATATCTGTCCAATGCATGTGGTCAAGCAATTACAACCCAAAGGGAACAGTGATCCAGGAGAAGTATTTCAAAGAGTGATCTTGGGAAGATCTAAAAGTCGTGAAATCAAACATTTTTACCTCACGGAAATCCAGAAAAATATGTATGACTTTGAGTGTCATTGGAGAGATGATGAAAGAAATTACAAAGGAATACCTATAACCCATAATGGAAATCTCACTGATAGAAGAGATACACATGGTAGAAGGGATGCAGGAATCAAGCCCATTGGAAATAGGCTTGGATTAAACTTTCAGGGTAAACTGCAGGTATTTCAAACTGACAGGTTAATTTCTGAATGTAATGAAGTTGAGAGGTCCATCAACAATAGTTTCTCATTTTCACCACTTCAAAGAATTCCTCCTCGTGTCCAAACTAATGTTTCTAATGTATATGGGAATGACGTTATGCATCCTTTAGTACTGACACAAGATCAGAAAACACACAGGGAAAGAGATTTTAAATGTACTGAGTGTGGGAAAACCTTTAGTCATGGCTCAATTGTCAGGAATAATCAGCTAATCTATTCAGAAGAGATATTACATAAATGTGATGTATGTGTCAAGGGCTTTAGTACAAAGTCACACCTTGCAGTTCATGAGAGCATTCATACGGGAAAGAAACCTTACAAGTGTAGTGAGTGCGGCAAGGTATTCAGTCAAAAAACAGCCCTTGCAAATCATCAGAGAATTCATACTGGGGAGAAACCTTTCAAATGTAACGAGTGTGACAAAACCTTTAATCGCTACTCAAACCTCAGTAGACATAAGATAATTCATACAGGAAAGAAATTATATAAATGTGAAGTATGTGGCAGGGTCTTTAGTCGAAAATCAAACCTTGCAGATCATCGGAGAGTTCATACTGGAGAGAAACCTTATAAATGTAATGAGTGTGGCAAGCTGTTCAGTTACAGTTCACACCTGTCAACTCATCAGAGAATTCATACCGGAGAGAAACCTTACAAATGTAATGAGTGCAGCAAGGTCTTCAGTGAAAAGGCAACTCTTGCAAAACATCAGAGGATTCATACTGGAGAGAAACCTTACACATGTAACCAGTGTAGAAAGGCCTTTAGTCAAAAAGCACATCTTCAGCTTCATTGGAGAGTTCATACCGGAGAGAAGCCTTTCAGATGTGATGAGTGTGGCAAGGTCTTCAGTCGAAATTCACACCTTACAAGTCATCAGAGAGTACATATGGTAGAGAGACCTTTCAAATGTTTTGAGTGTGGAAGAGCGTTCACTGAGGTCTCAACCCTCACTAAACATCAGAAAATCCATACCTGAGAGAAATTGTGTAAGTGTATTATATGTGGGAAGGTCTTTAAATCTCAAAGTAGAAAGGAAACTATACAAATATCATGAGTGTGGCAAAGCTTTTATGTGTGTAAGCCTCACTTATGATCAGATAATTCATACTGGAGTGTTACATTACAAATGCAATGAGTGTCTCAAAGTGTTTAGTCAAAGTGCTTACCTTATGATCCATGACAGAATTCGTATTGGAAGGAACTGTGAGAAATGCAATGAGTGTGGTAAGTTCTTAAGTGTGCTTTCAGGCCTAACTTGCCATCAGCTGATGTATACAGGTGAGAGCCCTTAAAAATATAATGAATCTTCACATCTTAGGCTTCCTGAGAATATTCATACTGAATAGAGCCCCGATACATGTATTTAATGTGGTCAGGCCCTTGATAATGCATTCTGGAAAGAATCCTCACCAGTGCCATGAATGTGAGAAATCTGTTCTCATGGCTCACATCCCACCAATAATCAGGTAGTCTGCACTGGACAGCATGTTACAAATGTACTGAATTTTGCAAAGCTTTTAGGTTGTGCCTTAAACTCAGGGGTCATCAAATACTTCATTCTTTAAAATGCAATGAATATGTCAAAATTTAATATATTGCCTACTCGTACTTAAATACCAGAATATTTATCGTGGAGAGAAACCGCACAAATGTAATGTGTGTGGCAAGGCTTTTACCCAAACATCACAGTATGTTTTACCCAGCATACTGGAGCGATAACTCCCAAATGCAATGAGTGTGGCAAAACCTTTACGTTGAGTTCACGTATTAGGGAGCAGCAGAGAGTCCATGTTGAAGAGAAGCCGTGGAAATGTGAATCGAGGCTTTATCCAGGCCTCCCCATGCACTGGACTTCAGAATACACATCTTTAAGAGAAGCCACACAAAGCAATATGCGTGCTAAGGCTTGTAACTGAAGAACAAAACTGGAACACAGGATTTATGTTGGAGAACAAGATTTCAGATGTTATGAATGTTGTAAATATGGATACATCCAGTAAGTTTGGTGTCATGAGAGAATTCATACAGGTTATAAAGTGTATACGTGGAAACTCTTCATGAATCAGTGCATTCTCAGCATTTAACAAAAAAACTCATGTTTGGGGGAATTCTTACAAATGTAATGAATTTGTTGAGTTTTCTCAGCACTCTTTTCAACAGACCACACATCAGAGAATGCATACTCAGAATAAACAAGTCTTTAGTTCTCTGAGGTTAACCTGAGATATATACTGCAGAATCATTTCAAGTCACAATGTGTTAAAATATGGTGTGTGGGCTTCCCTGGTGGTGCAGTGGTTGAGAGTCCGCCTGCCGATGCAGGGGACACGGGTTCGTGCCCCGATCCGGGAAGATCCCACATGCCGCGGAGCGGCTGGGCTCGTGAGCCATGGCCACTGAGCCTGCGCGTCCGGAGCCTGTGCTCCGCAACGGAAGAGGCCACAACGGTGAGAGGCCCGCGTACAGCAAAAAAAAAAAAAAAAAAAAAAAAGAAATCAAGGCCCAGTTATATAAGTTTTGTAAGACAGAGAGTGGTACAACACATGACATATTATTGACAGTTTACATAATCCAGATCTAAGCATCATTGCAGTGGGTCATGTGACCCTTACAAGATCAAGAAGGAATGCTATCTTTTAAGGAGTTTTCCTGTTGATGCTAGGAGAATGTTGCTCTTTATGGTTGAGTATGTATTCTGCTGATGGGGGAGATTTGCTTTGATGCATAATGCAAATACACAGTTCACAGTGGGAGGAGAGAGGAGGCCAAAGGGCCGAGAGGAATTAATGTTTAAATATTCCTGTCTTGTCATAATAGTTGAATTTTTATTTCACAGGAGTCTGACCTGAACCAGGACTTTACTCTCTCACCTTTTACTATAAAGAACCTGATTTCTAACTCAGGACATGTGATTCTTTGCATTGCTAGTCCCCCGTTTTCTCGGTCTGCTGGCTTTCAGAATAACATCACTATTCCTTGCCCACAAAAGTAGTCTCTCTATTTTTTCACCTGTTGTGTAGCGAGCCGTAAGAGCTTGGCCTTGGTGAGAAGATAATTTTATCTCTTCATTACAGGCCTTTGTTGATGGTCTCTGGGAAGAATCAATAACATGAGGGGGCCAACTTCATTAGGCGTGGTTCATGCACATCCATGTTCCCTGGAAAAACAAGGACCCTGAATTATCAAATTGAATACCATGTGGATTAGCAACAGGGCGGGGGAGAGAATAGTGTAAAACTGACGACTCATCATGGTTATGTTCAGGGTGCCCTTCCATAGATAAGCCAGTGTGGGTATAGTGCAGAATGCTCTACCAGCTGACCATGAACAAAGCAGGAAGGACGTGCAGGGACTGGGCTTTTTGTGGGAGGATAGTGACAGGTTATTAGGGACTGATTATGTGGTAGGAACAATGCACAGGAAAACTTAATCACTTTATCCATTGCATGAGCGTATGTGTTGTCTACATTTCTGACCAAGAAAGAAATTGTCTTAATTTTTGGATATTGAAGAGAGCAGTTATCTTCAGAGTAAAATTTAATCAGAAGCACCAGGAGTATGTGTGTGTTTATGATTCACATTTTAATTGCTGCCATTACATTTTGCTACTGTTTTATTGAGAAGGTACCATAGGTCTCCTGTTTTAAGTAATAAAATTTAATCTTTTAAATCCTGGATGCATTATGTTCCTTTTACCAATACAGTTTTATCCTGCCTCAGTACCTTATAACAAGCTAGGAGTGCACCATTAAGTTCTCAGTGTTGACGATTTCTTCCCAATATGGGATCAAATAACATACAAGTTGGAGGTTATAAACTTATAAATTGTACTTGAGTTATTCTCTCCACTCTGTTGCAGGATATTCAGATGGCTGTAGTGCAAATAGCATAGCAGTGAATTTCATACTCTGACTTCCATTGATGTGCAAAAATTGAATCAAACTTAAAGATCTAATTGGCTTTATTGAATGATTCATGCATTGGGCAGCATCCCACCTAGTAAATAGGTGCTCCAAGGAGCTGTACAAAGTGGAAGAACCCATGATGTTGAGCATCTTTTCATGTGCTTTTTGAATGTAGTTTTTATGTGGATATGGGACTCTTTGCACTTCCTGGACTTGTGTGATTTCCACGCTCTGTCTTCCAGCTCACTGATCCATTCTTCTGCCTCATTTAGCCTATTATTGACTTCCTCTATTGTATTTTTTTTATTTCAGTATTTCTTCAATTCTGTTTTGGGGTTACTTATGTTTTCCACATCTTTGTTAAAAAACCTCATTTCGGGCTTCCCTGGTGGCCCAGTGGTTGAGAGTCCGCCTGCCGATGTAGGGTACACGGGTTTGTGCCCCGGTCCGGGAGGATCCCCCATGCCACGGAGCAGCTGGGCCCGTGAGCCATGGCCACTGAGCCTGCACGTCCGGAGCCTGTACTCCGCAACGGGAGAGGCCACAACAGTGAGAGGCCTGCGTACCGCAAAAAACCCAAAAAACAACCCCCCCCCCAAAAAAACCAAAAGCCTCATTTTTCATTCTGTGCATCCATTCTCCTGAATTGTTTGATCGTTTTTCCGATCATTACTCTGAGCTCTTCCTCGGGTAGATTGCGTATCTCCACGTCAGTTCTTCTTCTGGGTTTTTGTCTTCTTAATTCGTCAGAAACATTTCTCTGTTGCCTCATTTTGCCTAATTTGCTATTTGTATTTTTATGTATGTGGTAGGTTTGTTACCTTTCTTGACCTTGGAGAAGTGGTCTTGGTAGAAGATGTCCTGTGCATCTCAGCAGTGTACTCCCCCTCGTGTCACCCAAGGGCCAGAAGCCAGGTGGTTTCAGGGTAGTGTCTGGACTGTATCTGGACTGTGTCTGCAGGTTGTATGACTGAAGTTTTCTTGCCTCTGGTGTCTCTGCCCTGGTTTGTGAGCAGGATTATGTCTAGGGACATGTAGAGAGGTGGCTGCCTTAGGAAGCCTTTAGGCAGCCTGTCTGCTGATGGGTGTGGCTGTGTCAACTGAGACGATAGGTAGTGTTTTGTTTTTTTTTTCCCCCGTTCATTCTCCTTTTGTATTTTCCATTGAAAGATTTTTATATGTGGAACCTTCCTTACATTTCAATAATATATTCCCTTTAGTCATGGTATGTAAACTTTTAATGTGACTTTGATTTTAGTTTACTATTTTTTTGTTTTCTTTTTATTTTTAGCTGTGCAACGAGGAATGCGGTATTTTAGTTCCATGACCAGGGATGGTACCCGCGTCCCCTGCAGTGGAAGCGCAGGGCCCTACCCACTCGGTGGCCAGGGAATTCCCTTAGTTTACTATTGTTTTATTGATGATTTTTTGCGTCATTATTTGTTAGGGATTTTGCTGTGTGGTTTTCTTGTAGTGTCACCGTCTGACTTTGTATTAGAATAATTCTGGACTCATAGAGTTTGGAACTGTTCCCTTTTCTTCAATATATTGGGGAAGAGTTTAAGGAAGGGAGTTCTTAATTGTTTTTAAATGTTGGGTAGTGTTCTGCAGTGAAGCTCTCCGACTTTCCTTTGTTGTATGATTTTTGAATAGTGATTCAGTCTCCTTACAATGTGTAGGTTTGTTCGGATTTAAATTTTTTTCATGGTTCTATCTTGGTAGATTTTGTTTCTCTAGGAATTTATCTATTTTAGGTTAGCCAATATTTTAAAAAAATTATTTATTTTTGGCTGCGTTGGGTCTTTGTTGCTGCAGGCGGTTTTTCTCTAGTTGCGGCGAGTGGGGACTCCTCTTTGTTTTGGTGTGCGGGCTTCTCACTGCGGTGGCTTCTCTTGTTGCGGAGCACGGGCTCTAGGTGCACGGGCTTCAGTAGTTGTGGCATACAGGCTCCGTAGTTGTGACTCGTAGGCTCCAAAGCACAGGCTCAGTAGTGGTGGCACACGGGCTTAGTTACTCCTTGGCATGTGGGATCTTCTGGGACCAGGGATCAAACCTGTGTCCCCTGCATTGGCAGGTGGATTCTTAACCACTGCACCACCGGGGAAGTCCCTAGGTTAGCCAATATTTAGACATAGAATTGTCTAAGTATTTTCTTCTAAATTGAAAAAAAAATTTTTTTGTAGGGTCAGTTGTAATCTTTTATAATGTCCCCTCTTTCATTTCTGATTCGGTAATTTGAGTCTTCTCGCTCTCTTTTTTAAATCTAGATAAGGATTTGTCCATTTTGTTCTATTTTTCAAAGAACTGTTGTCTTTTTCTGTAGTTTTATTCTCTTTCATTTGTCTAATCCTTTTTGCTACCTTCTGCTAGCTTAGGCATATTTTGTTCTTCTAAGATCTTTTTACTTTGTTCTTTTTCAAAAAAATGAATTTTTTATTCACAGTGTAAATTCACAAGGGAATTCATTACAAGTGTGGAATAGGATAAGTATTTTAAAGAGCAATGCAGTTCTCATCAACAGAAAAGAATTTTTCCCCCTATTTCGCTTTCTCTTTAGTTTGCAACCATAATTTCATATAGATAAAATAAACTTACTGTCATAATCGTTTCACAGTATGTATAAGTTCATTATGCTCTACACCTTAAACTTAGAGTGATGTATGTCATTGTATAAAGAGTTGTTTATACAACTCATGTTACTGTGTAAATAGTTGGTTTTAAAAAGGCAAAGAATTAAAACACGTTGGACAAAACAAAGAATAATGCAGTTTATAACAATTTAAAAATATGTATTGCTGTTTTTAAGGCAATGGTTAGTGACCTAAATGATCACATGCCTTAGTCCTCCAGTCTTAGACTCCAGGTCCTGTCCCTGAGTTTCTGAAACGTGAGTAGTATGTTGAATTTGACCTTCTGCATTAACAGGGAATAGAAACGGAAAAGCTATTTTATAGGGTGTCATTAGGGAATAGATCATTCTACCCAGAGAGAGTTTTGTATTTGTAATAGAGACTAGTCCCCATTATTTCTTTTTAAAAAAAATTATTTATTTTGGGCTGCGTCGGGTCTTAGTTGCGGCATACGGGATCTTCGTTGCCACATGCAGGCTTCTCTGTAGTTGTGGCCCGCGGGTTCCACGGTGGGTGGGTTCTGTAGCTTGTGGTTCTCGGGCCCCAGTTGAGTCGCGCGAGCCAGTAGTTGTGGAGTGCGAGCTTAGTTGCCCCACAGGATGTGGGATCTTAGTTCCCTGACCAGGAACCGAACCCGGGTCCTCTGCGTTGCAAGGCGGATTCTTTACCACTGTACCACAAGGGAAGTCACGGCATTCTTATTTCTTAAAGTTACTTCAATTAATTCCCATTTAGGAAATGTTCCTGGATCCAACCGATGATCCATGTCAACCCCTCCCTCTGCTCCAGGAGACTCAGGTTTCGAGATCACTGAATTGCTTCCGCCTCACTAGCAGGATGTCAGAACAACCTGAGGGCAAAAATAGCTTTTTATTTAAACTCTTTTAGTCTTAAGAGGAAACATCTTGGCTTCAGACGTAATTGGCCCACACAGCCGTAACCTTTTACCCGCAAACTCTTGCAGAGAGTAACTTAAACCGGCCAAGGTACTGGAAGCACCAACCCCTCTCTGCTCCCAGTTCCTCCCTCCGGCGCTCAGTGAGCACACCTGGGTGCTCTACTCGCCCCGCCCCTCACTGGTAGGGCCCCGCCCCTCACTGGTAGGGCCCCGCCCCTCACTGGTAGGGCCTTCTCCCCTCACTGGTAGGGCCCCGCCCAGCCCCCGCCCCGGAAGCCTCGCCTCTAACTCCAGAAGCCCATTCCTAAGGACCCGGAAGCAGAGAGCGCGGAGCGGAGGTCACGGAGCGGAGCGTGCGTGTCTTCTTTCTAGCCTAAGTCTGTACAGCGCGGTACCGCTCTACCCCGTACTTGGGGTGTGGGAGTTTCTAGGGACTTTAAACCCCAGCGTCCGGCCCTACGCCCCAGTAAATCCAGACGTCGCCCTTACGGGTCGGGTATTTTTTCCCTGGGTTTGAAGTCTCGCAGAGGCCAGTCTTCTGACTCTTCTGCCTCTGGTCCACGTAGACACCGCTTTCCGCAACATTTTCCTGCTTATAACGTTACTTTCCCGGCCTCCCTTGTGAAGTCCTCTTCCGCGAGGTGGATGCGCGACCCCCAGCCTCACCCTCTCGGCCCCTGGAGGGCAGCGCCGGTCGCCCCGCTCCCGGACAGCCCGCGTCCTCTCCCCGGTCCTGGGATTCTGGAGAGCTCGCCCCTCTCCGGAGACCCCCTCCCTCCCAGCCCCTCTGTCCTCGCGTCCTCCTCAGGCCGGTCCTTCTGCTTCGCAGGCCTCTCCTTCGTAGTCAGCCCTTCCCCGCACCTCGCGTACGGGGCGGTGACCTGGGCCAGACGCGGGAACACCCAGTGTAGTTACTTCCCCAATTCCACCCCGTTAGAAAATATTCCCTTCTGGTAGATGGGCATTTTATACATGAGTGAATGGAATCAGGAAAAGCAGAGACAGAGAGGCTGAGATCGAAGTAAAAAAACTGAGGAGAAAAGAATGAGGGAGAACCAGTGGGAACATAGAGGGTGGCTGAAGGACGTGCAAAGATAGTTAAATGAAAGTGATTAAGTCTTGAAAGTAGCAGGTGAATATAATGGAGAAAGAACTTAAGCCGGATCTGCAGAGATTGCACGGCAACATAAGGAAGGGGACCTGGATCAGCCTTAGAAGGGGATAACAATGGAGTCACTTCACACAGAGTAGGGGGAGATGATAAAAGAGTTGGAACCTTGGCCTCCAGAGTATCATGGTGCTGGGAGAAAAACCGGACAAAGAGTGACAAGAAGAGCAGAGGAAGAGAGAGAGCAGGAAGGAAGCACAGCCACCTGGGGTGCCCGAGAGTGGGGAGGAAGGTAGAGTAACAGAGACGGAAGGAGTGTAACTGGAGGCATGGTGTAACCGCAGAGATGGGGGAAGAAAGAAGTATATAGAGATTTAGGACAGTCATACAGGTTGAGGAGAAGGACCATCAAGAGGGGGAACAGTTTGCAGAGCGGGGCAGGACAGGTGTGAGGGAAGAAATGGAGAGGAAGGGCAGGAACAGGAAAGTAGAGGAAAAGAAATAGAGAAAGGCAGAAACGAAATAGGGAGACAGATAAACAGACTAAAATGGAAACACCTAATAGTGCAGATGGAGGGGGAAAGTGGATCCAGATGGGTGGTGAGTTGTTTGGATGTGGATGATTATGTTGTGATAATAATGATTTGAGTCTTTAGAATCTAATGTATTTAACATTTGTTTAAATTATACAGGTGAGGATGAGAATTGCACAACTCCTGCCTATAAGGCCTGTGCATTTTGTAATTATTTGTATCAGAAGAAAACTTCCATTTGCAAACCCTATTAAGCAGAGAGGCAGTGACTTGATTCACTTAGATGTGGGTCACCCCCTTCCCTTTTCCTGGTGTGGAGTAGAGCTCAGGGGAGAAAAGTGGAGCAAGAAAAGATTGACTGTGTCACTACATGGTGCCTTTTAAAGGAACATTGAAAGTGTGTTTTGTAATGGATTTACTTCTTTTCTTTTTGTTTCTTTACATTTAATTCTTTTGTAGCTTGAAATAAATCTTAGTTCATTCAATTTCTTTGTTCCTCTGAATAATTTTTAACTTCTGAAAGAAGCTTTGCTGGCCTCCAATATTCTATACATGTCATTCATTGCATCGTTAAGAAGGAACTATGTAATTTCCGCATTTAGGGGATTTTCCTGTTTTCCTTATGCTTTCTGTTTGTAGTTTTATTTCATTGTGGTTAGAGAAGATACTTTTTTTTTTTTGTTTGGTCTTGTCAGGTCATAGTTCCCTGACCAGGGATCGAACCTGTGCCCTTGGCAGTGATCGTGTGGAGTCCTAACCACTGGACCTAGCACCAGGGAATTACCATAGCCTCAGTTTTGTTTTTTTCAAAACGTTGACACCGGTCTTCTGGATTAAAAATAACAAATTATTGCTTTTAAAAATTTGTTTCAAATTTATCCCTGGCTTGAGTGACTTAGTGACTCTGACTCCCCCCATTCCTGAGGGCTGAGATCTGGGCTGAGGGGCTCTGCTCTGCGTGGGGATGGATCAGGGCTGGTCTGTGACCTGAAGGGGATCGTCGGGTCCAGCTGAGGTGCCCGCTGCTGCTGTGTACATGAGGGCCTCACCAGGAGGGGAGAGTGACTTGGTTTTTTGTTTTATTTTTGTTTGTTTTTGGCCTTGCCACACGGTTTTTGGGATCTCAGTTCCGTGACCAGGGATTGAACCTGGGCCACAGCAGTGAGAGCCTAGAATCCTAACCACTAGGCCACCAGGGAAGTCCCAGGGAAGCGTGATCTGAAGGAAAGTGTGGGAAACTTCACCTTTTGGTGTCTGTGTGGGAGTTTACTGTCCTGAGTCCCACCTGGGACAGTGGGCAGCAGAGGACCGTCTGTTCTACATGCTGAGGGCTTCCCTGTGTGTGTGGTTGTGACTCAGAAAGGGGGTGTATTGATTCTAAGCATTAAACAGTATCTTTCAAACTTTCAAGATTGACTGCTAAAGAATCATGTTGCCTAAGGAGTATGCCCGGAAGAGGAGGAAGAGGAAAGAACTGGAGGTTGGAATGGCTCTTTCTCAGGTAAAGTCATATTCTCAGTTGATTATTTCATCTTATTTCTTGAAATGCCATTCTTTGGACTCACTAATCTTCTCTGACTCTGAAGTATCCTGCCTGACACCTGTACATCACAGTCACCAGGGCCTTCCCTCAGGGCCTGTCATGTCCACTTGGATTCCATCTCCACACAATCCTGTGACCTGGATCTGGCACTTGTGAAGTTTCTCTGCTGGGCATAGTCCTGGGCAGGGCTTCACACCCATGGATGGGTCAATGCTGTTGGGCACCAGGGATTGTAAAGGGGCCCCATCTGAATGCACTGTCCTCTCTTTACAAAACAGAATGAAAAAAAGAAAAAAAAAAAACAGAATGAAGAAGCTACACGTGGAAGGCAGATATTAATATGCAGAAATGCCTGGTAAGTTCTGGAAGAGACCAATAAGGAGAAATTTGTTCTGAGTTTTTATAATACATTCTCAGCTAAATGACTCTGTCACTGATTTCAACATCTTCATGATTGGGAATGGAATGGCAAGTTCAGAAATAGACATCAGTGATAAGAGGGTGTTTTATTCCATTATCCATTTTAAACTATGAAATCAACCTAAATTGTTGAGATTTGGAAGTTCTTGGAATCAGTTTTGATACCTCCATTCTTCAGTTTTTTGTCTTTTCACTGTGTTGGTTGTGTCCTTTGACACATAGAAGGTTTTACCTCTGATGTAGGCAAGGTTTCAGCTTCATTCTTTGGCAGGGAGGTATCCAGTTTCCCAGCAGCATTTGTTATTGAGACTCTCTTATTTTCATTTTGTCGTCTAAGCACCTTTATGAATACATTTTACATATATGCAAAGGATTATTTCTGAGCATTCTCTTGTGTTCATTTGGTTTATGTATCTGTGTTTATACCAATACCACACAATCTCGATTGCTTTGTGATATGTTTTGAAATCTAAAAAAGGGAGGTCCCCGTCTTTCTTCTTATTCAAGAGACTTTGGGCTATTTGTGGTTTTTTGAAATTCTCTATGACTTTTAGCATGATTTTTTCTGTTTCTTCAAAAATTGCCATGGGAATTTTGACAATCATTCCATTGAATCTGTAGCACACTTTGGGTAGCTGGGATACTTTAAGAGTATTAAGTCTTCTCGTCCATGTATATGGAATGACTATTTATTTGTATCTTAAAATTTCTTTTAGCACTGTTAAGTAGTTTTCAGTGTATACTTCTTTCACCTTCTTGGCGAATTTATTCCTAAATATTGATATTTCATTTGTTTTTAATGCTATAATAAATAAGATTGTTTTCTAATTTTCCTTTGATACTGTTCATTGTGTATAGAAACGCAACTGAAAGTTTTTGCATGTTGGTTTTGTATACTGCAATTTTTCAAAACATGTATTTTGATATAGCAGTTTTCTTGTCAAAAGGTTACGGCTTCTTCATATCAAACCTTGTCTAGGAAAGAAGATAATTTTACTTCTTTTTCAATTTGGATTACTTTGATTTCTTTTTCTTGTCTAATTGCTCTGGCTAGGGGTTTCAGTACTTTGTTGAAGAGTAGTGCAGAAAGTATGCATCCTTGCCTTCCTCCTGATCTCAGAGGAAAAGCTTTCAGTCTTTCATGTTTGCGTATGACTTTAGCTGTGCTCTTTTCATAAATGGTGTTTATTATGTTGAGATAATTACTGTTTCTAGTTTGTTGAGTGTTTGTCTTTTTTTTTTTTTTTTTCTAATATTTATGTTTATTTATTTATTTGGCTGCACTGGGTCTTAGTGGCAGATCCTAATCTTCCATCTTCATTGTGGCATGGGAGATCTAGTTCCCTGACCAGGGATTGAACCTGGGTCCCCTGTATTGGGAGTGCGGAGTTGTAGCCACTGGATTTGGACCACCAGGGAAGTCCCAAGTGTTTATATCTTGAAAGTTTGTTGCATTTTGTCAAATGCTTTTTTCTGCAGTAACTGAGATGATCCTTTGTGACATTTTTTTTTTTTTTTGTGTGTGTTACGCGGGGCTCTCACTGCTGTGGCCTCTCCCGCCACGGAGCACAGGCTCTGGATGCGCAGCCTCAGCGCCCACGGCTCACGGGCCCAGCCACTCTGCAGCATGTGGGATCCTCCTGGACCGGGGCCCGGACCCGCGTCCCCTGCATCGGCAGGCGGACGCTCAGCCACTGCGTCACCAGGGAAGCCCCCTTTGTGACATTCTTTCCTTTATTTTGTTAATGTGGTGTACCACATAATTGATTTTTGTATGTTGAGTCCTCCTTACCCCTTATATAGTGATATAAATAAAATCCACTTGATCATGATGTCAGGTCTTTTTAATGTGGTGTTGAATTTGGTTTGCTAATGTTTTGTTAAAGATTTTGTATCAATATTCATCGGGGATATTGATTTCTAGTTTTCCTTTCTTCTGTTTTTGTCTGGGTTTGGTATCAGAATCATGATGGCTCCATACGTTGAGTTTGTGAGTGTTCCCTCTTCAACTCTAACATTTTTAGCAAGATTAGTGGTAATTCTTTTGTAAATGTTTGGTAGAATTGGGTTCTGGGTTTTTTTTGTTTGTTTGAAGTTTTTGATTACTGCTTGAATGTCTTTAGTTATAATTGGGTTCAAATTTTTTTTATTTCTTAAGGATTAAGATTTAGTAGGTTATATGTTTCTAAGAATTTACCTGTATCTTCTCCATTCTATAATTTGTAGGCATTTTTGTTCATAATACTCTTTTATAATCCTTTAAAACATTTCTTTGACATTATTTGCAATCTCTCCACTTTAGTTTCTGTTTTCAGTTATATGAATCTTTTTTCTTAGTCCAGCTAAGTGTTTTTCCATTGAATTTTTCAAAACGCCAACGCTACTTTGCTTTTATATTTTTCTGCTTTGTATTTTGTTAATCTCTGGTCTAATCTTTATGATTTACCTCTTTCCTTTTGCTAAATTTGGGTTCAGTTTGATTACTTTCCCCCTACTTCATAGAGGTATAAAAATAGATTTCTGGTTTGAGATCTTTTCTTTTTCTTATTTTAAGCATTTAGATTTCCTTTTTTAGTACTGCCTAAACTGTGTGTTCAAAATTTTGGTATGTTGTATTTTCATTTTCAGCCCAATATTTAAAAATTCCCTTGTGATTTGTTCCTTGACCCATTGGTGCTTTAAAAATGAGTTGTTTAGGGAATTCCCAGGCAATGCGGTGGTTAGTGCTCCACACTTTCACTGCTTAGGGCCTGGGTTTGATCCCTGGTTGGAGAACTAAAATCTCACAAGTGGCGTGGTGTAGCCAAAAAGGAAAGAAAGAAAGAATGAATGAATGAATAAAATATTTCAACTTAAAAAAAAAGAATGAGTTGTTTAATTTCCACAATTTGGGGAATTTTCTTTTTTCTTCTGCTGTTTATTTTTAGTTTTATTTTATTATGATAGAGAACATACTTTTTATGATCTCAATCTCTTAACATTATTAAGATTTGCATTTTGCCTTAATACGTGGTCTGTTGTGGAGAATGTTCCATGTGTGCTTGAGAAGCATGTTTCTGCTGCTCTTGTTGGGTGGAGTGATCTGTACATGTCTGTTATGTCTATTTGGTCTACAGTGTTGTTCAGGTCCTCTGTTTCCTTGTTGATGTTCTCTTTGGTTCCATCCATAAGTAAACATGAGCCATTGAAGTCTCATACTATTCTTGTGCTGTTTCTCTCTTCATTTCTGTTAATGTTTGCTTCCGTTTTCTTGGAGATCTAATGTTATATTTGTATATTGTTTTTGTTTTATCTTTTTGATAAATTGACTGTTTTATCATTATATAATGTTTTTTGTCTTTTTATTTTTTTCTGGTATTATGGAGTCACCCCTGCTCTCTTTAGGATGGAATATCTTTTCCATCCTTTCACTTTGCACCTTTCCGTGTCTTTCGATGTGTGAATGTTCACAGTTTTAAATCTCTGATATGCTCTCTCTGTGGCTCTCGCTCTCGCTCTCGGTTTTCCTCCTGTTACTTCCTCTAGTGGTCCCTGCTCAGGAAACCTGTACAGTGGTGAAAGGCAGGAACCCTGGCCAGCCCGCTTCACTGCACTGTAACTTCAGAGGGAATGCATGAAGTATTTCCTTTTCATCATGATGTTTGTTTGAAATGTGTTTTTTAATAATAATTTTTTTCCACATTCTTTTTTTCATGATTTTTAATTCTCCAAGAAGTTTATAACTTCACTGTTGTGATAAACTTTTTCTTAATCTGTGAAAATAATGTAGAATACTACTATTCTAATTTTGAATCGATTTTTAAATAATTAATTAATGAATGGCTGCGTTGGGTCTTTGTTGCTGCGTGTGGGCTTTCTCTAGTTGCGGCAAGCAGGGGCTACTCTTCGTTGTGGTGCATGGGCTTCTCATTGCAGTGGCTTCTCTTGTTGTGGAGCACGGGCTCTAGGTGCGTGGGCTTCAGTAGTTGTGGCATGCAGGCTCAAGAGCTGTGGCGCGCAGGCTCAATAGTTGTGGCTCACACACTTAGTTGCTCCGCGGCATGTGGGATCTTCCCAGACTAGGGCTCGAACCTGTGTCCCCTCCATTTGGCAGGCAGATTCTCAACCATTGTGCCACCAGGGAAGTCCCAAATCAATGTTTTATTATTAGAAAAAACAAGGAAACTCTTGGCCCATTGTTAATGCCCAAGTATGTAAATTTTAATGGCTGAAGTTGTATTTATATTTTTGAATATAGTTATTGAGATTGGAGTTAAAGTATTTTTTTTTATGATCATACCATTTTTCTTTTAGTAGCCTATTATGGAATCATGTTGACAAACTAAATTCAGTACAGTTGATACATTTTCATTGTCTGAAAGATGCTGAAATACCCGTGAATAAAAGGGTGATTAAAAAATTGAAAATATGTCAGGAAACAACTATCATTTCAGTAATTTAGTGTGGACATGTGTGTGCATAAGTTCATGGATGTGCACGGCATCCCTGGTTTAGATAAACAACATGATTTTAAAACTATGTATTACATCTTTTGTAGTCGAAATTATATCTTCAGTATACTCATTGGCCTTGAATTTTTTCTATGCTATCATGTTAACGGTTTAAATTGTAGTAAGATTACTAAAATTTTTAATATATGTGTGTGCGTGCCCACATTTATAATGGCCTTTCATGCTTTTCTGCATTCACCTTGGACTTTTTTCAGGTTTTCTCAGGTATCCATCTGTGTGTCCTTTTAATGCTCTCTGTTACTTATCTGTTTGATTTTTAAGTTTCAGTTTCAGAGCCCAACCCTCTGAGTTTAGGTGCTTGCTGTGTCATTTGTTAACTTCTTGACCTGAGTCAAGTTTCTCAGAGGGTCTCTGACACAGTTTTTTCTTCTGTAAGATGGGAACAGATCTTTCTCTAATGAGCTGTTACGTTGATGATATGTTCATACCCGTAAAGCACTTTATAGAGTACTGTTTAGATTAATATTACAGTAATTTAGAGTAATAAGAAGTGTTCCAGGGACTTTCCTGGTGGTCCAGTGCTTAAGCATCCGCCTTCCAATGCAGGGGATGCGGGTTCGATCCCAGGTCAGGGAACTAAGATCCCCCATGCCACAGGACAACTGAGCCCCTGCGCCACAACTAGAGAGAATCCCGTGCGCTGCCCTGAAGAGCCCACACGCTGCAATGAAAGATCCTGCATGCCACAACAAAGATCCCACTTGCCACAACTAAGACCTGACACAGACAAATAAATAAAATAAATTAATTAAAAAAGAAAAGTATTCCCAAACTTTTAATCATTGTTGTTATAATCATCATAATTGAAGATTTTGACTTTTCTCTAGAGCCATTGTGGACTTTGTCTCTCTCAAGACGCCACTCAGACTGCAACTCATCAAGATATTGACTTTCAGTTACTGTGTAGAACATAGTATCAAACGCATCTGGATAGACAACCCATTTTTGAGTTTTATTTATAGATGTTTCATGGATTTTCCACAAAGATGAAAAACCCTTAGTAATTGGAAGATATCATAATCTCTTATGAAAAAGCATAAGAAGTTAAAATTAGAGGCACATAATGTCTCCCAATACTTCTACATGGACCTGGTAGAACATACACTTCAACCAAGTCAATCCTTACCCCTTACTCCTCTTTTCCTTTTGTATGAAGATGTGAACTCTCCTCATGGCTCCTTGGTGAAAATATATTTTCATTTTAGGAACGGTTGACTTTTGAGGATGTGGCCATCGAATTCACTCAGGAGGAGTGGGAATGCTTGGACCCTGCTCAGAGGGCCTTGTACAGGGACGTGATGGTGGAGACCTACAGGAACCTGATCTCCTTGGGTGAGGATAACTTCCCTCCACAGCTGGGATTTGCCTTTGCATCTTACCCTCTGTGCCTCTTGGGAGGCCCTGTTTCCTTTGATCTGAAAAGCCTGTGGACTCAGACATGAAGTGCCATCATGCGTTTAAACTGACCCTTTCTTTGGATAATCTGTCCATTTCATGTTACATCAGGAGTTGTTCCAGAGCTTAATTATGTATAAAGCTCAATGGCAAACTTTAAACAAATACCCAATTTCCCATTTTCTACCTTTTGGCTTTTGACTTAGTGTTTCTAGGAAGAGAGCTCAATATTTGCATATTATATACTGTTCCTGATGCATTTAGAAGGAGGCAGTGGATGAATTTGTGAAATATTTTTCCTGACCCACCTGTAATGTCCTCACTCCTCAGTTGAAGAAGGAGCTGTGATTTTCAGAAAACCGTAGCACTTTACATTTTTTGTTCTGATAGGCAGTTCTGTTTTTGATCTGAATATTATCTCCCTTTTGGAGCAAGAGAAAGAGCCCTGGACTGTGATGTGTGATGTGAAAAGACCCAAAAACCGAATGGGTGGGAATGTGTGACAAGTGTGAACACAGATGGGATCTCATAAGGGCAGAGAGGAAGCCACAACATTAATAGTGTTTGGGAAACTTTTCTCACGGTGGAGAGTTTTTTTTTGGGAAAACAGAAGTTCATTTATTGAAAAGTCTCAGAGGATAGTTTTCATCTCCTGGAGTTATCACCCTGTCCTTCATCATGGAAAATGCTTTCTTTTGCCCTGCAGTGGTACTGCAGCTCCACCAGAGACAAAGGCAAGGTCTTTATCATGATCTACAACACTCATCGTCTGGCTTTTGTGAACTGGTTGCTTGACTTTGAGGAGCATGAGGCGGGCTGTTTTAAAGGGGTCTCTTGCCGCTTCATGTCTCCTTCTGGTCTTGATTCCCCTGGATGCTCAGTTCTTAGTCCCCGTAGATCAGAGCTGATGCGTCTGGAGTCCCACCTCTGAGCCCATCCCGGTTTGATCAGAGTTGCTGTACTTGGAAGAAGTAATCAGAAGATGTGGAAAAACTGGCTGCTCTGTATTCCACGTGGCCCCTCAGCACCTGCCGTAGCTGTCTCAGGTCCTCTCTGCTGGTTTAGATCCCTCAGCCGTTTCTTCTGTTCAGGAGTGTGTGGAACAGCTAGGTGGATTTGATCTTCTGTGCTTGTACTTAGGAAAACTGTAAGGACAGTGGATGGAGAGATCCTCTTTTTGATCCTAAATACTACCAGGAGACCAGTGGTGAATCTGTCAGGCTCTTAGCTTGGCATCTGTGGATTGAGCACATGGTCCCATCTCAAGATCCTTTAATGTCTGACCCTCACATGTTGCATTGTTTTTTGCTCCTGTACTGCTCTCCTTAGTCTCGGAATGTCGACTCTTCCTGATTTTACATTCTGCTTAGTTTGTATGATTTCATCTCTTAAATTCCTTTGCAGTATAGTCCTAAGGTCTGAAATTTTGTCTGGTTTCTTTGCTCTGATAATGTACCCATGTGTAATAGGGAACTTGTGGTGGATTCTCTAGGGATTGTTTACTGGTTACCAGAAAACCTTTAATGGAGACACTTTCCGTCATGTTGTAATATTTTCCTCCTCCGTTCAAAGTCACCACTTGAAGCTACTCATTGGAGTGGTCAGCACATTTTGAGACACGAGGTAGAAAGTATCACGAGAGCCTGTCTGATAAGTCTTTCCAGGTGTTTTTCTGGCTTTGGGGACTGTCACAAAAGCCTGTCTCAAGGGCACTATGACAATGTTGTTCACATATACCAACGATCATACATTTTAGCCTCTGTAAATGGTGTAGAAATTTATCCCAGGATGTTAAATATGAACTGATCTGTTGTTGATGCCACATTTTTCGTTGCCTGTGTGCCATTGTTCATTTACCTCAACAGCTAATATTGAAGAATCTTAATGAGGGAGCTTATGAAGTGGAATGATACTTTCAGTGATGAAGCATCATTTGCTTTTTTTAAGACAGTGGTACTTTCATTTTGTATATTCATATGCATTATACGTGATTCTTATTTGTATTTATTATTAAGTTCATACATTTTGTGTTAATCTTCGTGTTTTTGTTTTTATGTTTGCAATGTGTGGGTTGGTTGATTGGGGAAGGCCCCCCCCCCGCCCCGCCATGGTAGAATTGATCAGTCCCTTTTAGAGTTCTTTATGTATTCTAGATGTTAATCTGTTATCAAATATATAATTTGCAAATATTTTCTCTTATACCATAGAGTCTTTTCACTTAGAGCATGCTTTAATTCACAGTATTTTATAATTTTGATATAGTCCAATTTATCTGTTTTTCTTTCGTGGGCTGTGTTTTTTAGTGTTATCTGATAAGTCCTTGGTGAATCCAATGTCAAGAAACTTTCCTTGTATGATTACTTCTAGTAGTTTCATACACTTGGGAGTTAGGTTTAGCTTTTTGAACCGTCTTGAGTTAATTTTTTTCTGTCGTGTAAGACAGTGGTGCAACTAAATACTTTTGTTAGTGGGTTTCCAGTTTTCTCAACACCTTTTGTTCAGTAGACTGCCCTTCTCCCATTGAATGGTCCTGACACCCTTGTGGAGCATCAGTTTAGCATATACACAAGTTTTTTTTTCTGATGTCTCTGTTCTGTTTCAAGGATCCCTCTCTCTGTCTTGATGCCAGTACCATATTGTTTTGGTAAGTTTAGCTTTGGAAGAAGTTTTGAAATAAGTGTGAGACCTTCAACTTTGTTTTTTTTCAAGCTTATTTTTGTTATTCAGGGTTTCTGGAGATTCCATATGAAACATCGGATGGATTTTTCTGTTTCTTTGGGAAAAAGCTATTGGGATTTCACTAGGGGATAATTTGACGTGTTGACCGGTTTGTGTAGTATTGACATCTGGACAGTATTGACTTTCAGTCTAGGGACTTGAGATACCTTTGCATTTATTAGTGTCTTTTATAAGCTTTCTCAGTGGTCTCTTTTTTTTTTTTATATTTATTTAATTATTCGGCTGCGCCAGGTCTTAGTTGCACCACTAGGGATCTTTAGTTGCAGCATACAGGATCTTTAGCTGCGGCATGTGAACTCTTAGTTGCAGCATGTGGGGTCTAGTTCCCTGACTAGAGATGAACCCGGGCCCCCTGCATTGGAAGTGCAGATCCTTAGCCACTGGACCATCAGGGAAGTCCTTCAGCAGTCTTTTTAATTTGCAGTGTACAAGTCTTTCCTGTCATGTATAACATTATGTCTAAGTATTTTATTATTTGACGTTATTGTAAATGGAATTGTTTTCTCAATTTCTGTTTTGATTGTTCATTTTTAAGGTTTAGAAACCGAATTGATTTTTGCATGTTGACTTGGTGTCTTGTAAGTTTATTGCAGTTTTTCATTATTTCTAGCAGTTTCTTTTTTTTACAGAATCTTCAGGGTTTTCTCTTTTTTTTTTTTTCTGGTACGCGGGCCTCTCACTGTTGTGGCCTGTCCCGTTGCGGAGCACAGGCTCCGGACGCGCAGGCTCAGCGGCCATGGCTTACGGGCCCAGCCGCTCTGTGGCATGTGGGATCTTCCTGGACCAGGGCATGAACCCGTGTCCTCTGCATTGGCAAGCGGACTCTCAACCACTGCACCACCAGGGAAGCCCTTCAGGGTTTTCTACATGTTATATAATGTCAGAGATAATTTTGCTTCCTCTCATTATTGGGATCCCTATTATTTCTTTTTCTGCGTCTGTGTTCTTTCTAGGGCTTCGGGTATTATGTTTTTTTAGAAATACTGAGAGCAGATATCCTCGTCTTGTTTCTGATCTTAGAGGAAAAGTTTTCATTCTTTCACCATTAAGTATGATGAGAGCTCTGAGGAGCTACTCCATTGAAGCATGGCTTTCAGCATAGTCCTCTACCTTTTCTGAACAGAGAGCATATTCAAACATAATGAGGTTGAACCCAAGTTTGTGTGCTCAGTGAGGCCAAACAAACTGAAACTTCGGAGTTTGGAGCAGAGAAAGGTTTATTAATCAAAGAGGCACCAACCCGGAAGATGGTAGACCTAAACTTGCCTCAAATGCATCTTGCGGGTTGGCCAGGGTGTAAGATTTTTGGAAAGAAAAGGAGAGAAGGGAGGGGAGTGTCTGCGATCCCAGCTTCCCTGTAAGATCTCAGCTGCAGACTTTGGGCACCACGTTGTGGCATCTTCCTGATTATTCCGTAGGTTCCTGCAAAACAAATTCCTAATCACAGTCTTCTGATCCCTTAACTTCCTTCTGGGAGAAAGCAAAAGCAATAGTTGTGACATTTTATTATTTACTTAGAACCGATGTGATGGCTTAAGAATTTTACTTCTCACTTGGCCCTCTGTCATCAATTTTTTCAGTCCTCTTGGGGCAGCTGGTTGAAGCCACAGTTTGGGCTCATAGATCAAGGTATCAGTTTAAGCTATGAGTCATGGGAAAGATTATGTTGGGCTTGCTTTTCCTTTCTTTCTGCATTCCCTCCTTCCCCTAATGAGTATCTGCTTGAATCTGCTCTTTGAAACTCAGGGAAGATCCAGGAGACCGAAGCCTTTTTCTACCAAGAGGAATCACGGCACTTGGAAAGGCTTTTGGTATCTAGGAGGTATCTAGGAGGGCCCTGCTGGGTCCCATTTGTTTCAATCCCCCGTTTTCTTTGATACTGCTCAGTCTTGAGGGGAACAGGTGTGGGAAGACAAGAAATGGAATAAAATTTTGGATAGAGAGGTTAATCAAACTCAGCAGGGGAACACAGATTTAGGGAGACTCACTTTTACAATCATGGCCTCCTACTCTACTGGACTGTTTATTCGGTTTCTTTGTATCTGCACGTGTGTGTACAGAAGAAACTCATTCTTCTCCTTTAGATGGCCTTTTCCTGTTTTTTTTTCTTCTGATTTTTGCTAAGAATATTCTTGTGCAATCTCCTGGAATATTATGTGTTTTTCTGGAATGTAAGTATGACAGTGGAAATTATGGAATATACAGTTGGATACATTACACAGCAAATCATATAATAGATACAATCCTGCTTTCTCCCTACAGCATTGCACTCTCTCCCTTTTTAAATCTCTCTTCTTTCTGTCCTATACTCATAGTATAATTCTCATAGTTAAAAATCGACAGTATCATATGAATTGCTAAACCAATTCTTTTTTTTTAAGGTCAGTATTTTAGTTGCCCTCGTACAGTTATATTCACACAGGTACGCAGTCACCAGCTGTGCTCCCATGTATACATATACGCTGCCCACCACTCAAATCCTTTCTCAGTCCTGACTTTTCCTCACATGGTATCTTGATGTCCTGGAAACACTGTCATTTGCTCCAATATTTAAGTTGTTCTCCTTGTGGTCCCCAAATCGACAGCACTCCTTCACCCATCCATCCACATTCCACATCACTCACACTGTAGAAATGATCCCTCATAATCTGTTGAACAACTTTCTCAGGACATGACCCAAGGCATTACCTGCCGCAGTGATGACTCAGAAACCATTTCCCAGAGGGACGGCCGAATAAACTTAGTAGTTACACAGCTGACTTCTTCTTGCATCTCCCTTGACGTTTTCTTTCTAAACTTCTGGTATTAGTTGTATTATTTGGTAATCTGTCCTGCCTGTGGGTGGTCATGCTTAAGAATGAGCGTTCTCAGTCTATGGGTCCAGATTCAAGTTATGGTTCTGTCACCTCTTTCTGTGTCAGTTGGGTTAATGTACATAAACCTGTGCATCTACTGCCCTGATTTTAAAAATCATGTTAATTTACCTCAAGCCTTTTAAAACAAATTTTTGCTGTTAGATGGCTTAGAATATTGCATGTTTTTTCATAAATAGTGAAAAGTTACTTTTTTAGAAAAAGATATGTTAATATTCTGTCATGTTTTTCATGATACACCTTTGTCTTCATTATATCCTGCTTGCTTTTCGTTTGCACTTTGTTCTCAGCAACGTGTCTGACCTCAGTTAATGAGTATACAAAGTGTTCACTGTTCATTCCATATATTTTGGAACTACCTTTTTTTTTTTATTTTATTTTATTTTTATTTTTATTTTTTTTGTGGTACGTGGGCCTCTCACTGTTGTGGCCTCTCCCGTTGCGGAGCACAGGCTCCGGACGCGCAGGCTCAGCGGCCATGGCTCACGGGCCCAGCTGCTCCGCGGCATGTGGGATCTTCCCGGACCGGGGCATGAACCCATGTCCCCTGCATCGGCAGGCGGACTCTCAACCACTGCGCCACCAGGGAAGCCCTGGAACTACCTTTTTAATGGTACTGCATAGATAGGGAATTCTCTACTTATTGCCTGATAGAGAACTGAAGAATATTTTACATATTAATTTATACGTGTGATTTACAGGTGGTGGTTGTTCGGCATGTATTATACAATACGACTAACATGTACTACTTGTTAATGTTATAAAATGCTTTTCCTTTTGGGTACATAGTTTTATAGCATGATTTAGAAGAATGCATTATTTTCTTAACTGTTTTGTTGGATTCTTCACTTCCTCTACGCTGTATCTGTTTTACAATTCTAAAGAGCCAGTTACTTAGATTATTCATTGGCAGAGCTAATTTTGTATTATTTACCATTACAATATATTGTCAGTTATTTAGCATTGATTTATGTATAGGAAGTAGGCAGAATATATCTGCAGTATAAAAATTTTTCTCCTCAGTTATGAGCCAGCAGCATGTTTACTGTTAATGAGTATGGTCTTTGGGGTGATGGTGGAAAAATACCATTTCTCTGAGAGCTGACATATGTTTGTCAAATGTGAGCGTTTTTGTCTTAGGAGTTTGAAACTAGACTACCCTAAAAGTAATTTGAATTATATTTTATCACTCTTTCTTTAGTTAAGCATTACATGCTTTGAGTTTATCAAACTTTTAAGATCATGTTTGGAAAGTTTCCTAACTGTGCTTGGTATAAGTATTACTTTTGGTGTAATATCATGTATTCAACACGAAATATTTATTTGTGAATTGTAGTGACAGGATACCTATAGATGTTTATGTCTTGTAGATATTTTTCCTATACATGTGATCAAGCAATTACAACCAAAAGTGAACGCTGATCCAGGAGAAGCGTTCCAAACACTGACGTTGGGAAGACCTGAAAACCATGAAGTCAAACATTTGCACATCAGAGAAATCCAGGAAGATATGTATGACTTTGAGTGTTGGTGCAGAGGTAATGAAAGAAATGACAAAGGAATGCCTATAACCCATAATGGAAATCTCACTGCTGAAAGAGATTGACATGGTAAAAGGGATGTAGGAATCAAACCCATTGGAAATAGGCTTGGATTAAATGTTCAAGAGAAACTGCAGATATTTAAAACTGATGGGATATTTTATGAATGTAATGAAGTTGAAAGATCTAACAACAGTAGTTCCTCATTTTCACCACTTCAAAGAATTCCTCCTAATGTCAAAACCAACGTCCCTAATACATATGAGAATGATTTTATCCATCTTTCAATACAGACACAAGATCAGAAAGCACTCAGGGAAAGACCTCACAAATGTAATGAGTGTGGCAAAACCTTTCTTCAGGGATCTCACCACATTAGATATCGGATCATCCACACAAGAGAGATTACATAAATGTGATGTATGTGGCAGAGTCTTTAGTCATAATGCAAAGCTTGCAACCCATCAGAGGATTCATACTGTGGAGCAGCCTTACAAATGTAATGAGTGTGGCAAAACCTTTGATGGCAGCTCATACCTCAGGAGACATCAGATCATTCATATAGGAAAAAGTGTATATAAATGTGATGTATGTGGCAAACTCTTTAGCCAAAACTCACACCTTGCTGCTCTTTGGAGGGTTCATACTGGAGAGAAACCGTATCAGTGTAATGACTGTGGCAAGGTTTTTAGTCAGTATGGAACCCTTGCAAGTCTTCAGAGAGTTCATACTGGAGAGAAACCTTATGAATGTAATGAATGTGGTAAGGCCTTTAGTCAAAAACCATATCTTCAAGTTCATTGCCGAATACATACTGGAGAGAAACCTTTCAAATGAATGTGGCAATTTCTTCAGTCTAAAATCACACCTTACAAGTCATCAAAATTCACATCTTACAGATCATCAGAGTACATAACGTGGAGAAAGCTTTCAGATGTAATGACTGTGGCAAGGCCTTTAGTGTAAAGGGAGCCCTTCTTTTAAGTTATCAGAGAATTCATAGTGGAGAGAAACCTTACAAATGTAATGAATGTGGTAAGGCCTTTCGACAAAAGTCACATCTTCGAATTCTTTGGAGAATTCATACTGGAGCTAAACCTTTCAAGTGTAATGAGTGTGGCAAGTTCTTTAGTCGAAATTCATATCTTATAAGTCATCAGGGGGTACATATTGTAGAGAAAACTTTCAAATTTAATGAGTGTGGCAAGGCCTTTAGTGTAAAGGGAGCCCTTTTAAGGCATGAGAGAGTTCATACTGGAGAGAAACCTTACAGCTGTGATGAGTGTGGAGAGGCCTTTTGTCGAAAATCACATCTTCGACTTCATTGGAGAATACATACTGGAGAGAAACCTTTCAAATGTAATGAATGAGGCAAGGCCTTTTGTCAAAAATCACACCTTCGAGTTCATTGGAGAATTCATACTGGAGAGAAACCTTTCAAATATAATGAGTGTGGCAAGATGTTTAGTCGGAAATCAAACCTTGCAGGAAATCAAACCTTGCAGTTCATAAGAGAATTCACACTGGAGAGAAACCTTTCAAATGTAATGAGTGTGGCAAGGCCTTTAGTGTAAAGGGAAACCTTTTAAATCATCAGAGAGTTCATACTGGAGAGAAACCTTACAAATGTAATGAATGAGGCAAGGCCTTTAGTCAAAAATCACATCTTTGAGTTCATTGGAGAATACATACTGGAGAGAAACCACTCAAAGCAATATGGTTTGCTAAGTCTCATGTTTGAAGATCAAAAATGTAGAACAGTGAGAATTTATGTTGAAGAGTGAACTTTCAAATGTAATGGATGTTGTAAATTTTTACATCAAGTATGCGCACCTTTGGTGTTGAGAGCATTCATACAGGTCAAAATATATACACATGGAAGCTCTTTGAAATAGTGTGTCTGTATGGTTCACCCAAGAACACATATCTGGGAGAATTCTTAAAAATGTAAGGCATCTGGTGAATATTTTGAGCAATTCTAACAACAGCCCATACACTAGAGAATGCATACTAGGAATAAATCTTTACCTCTTTGAGATATTACATACAGCAGAACCATGACAAGGCACCCGCTGTTAAAACTTATGACATGATATGTATATTTGAGGAAGAAGGACATGTATGGAAATGGCCCATTGTCTTCAGTGTATAAAATATTAAATTATTTGATTTTTCTCAAAAAGCATACATTACTATTTGTGCTTTTCATTCTGAAGTTTGAAGTAATAGGGGAGAACAGGGACTTCCCTAGTGGGCCAGTGGTTAAGACTCCGTGCTTCCAATGCAGCAGGTGTGGGTTTGATCTCTGCTCGGGGAACTAAGATCTCAAATGCTGCAGGGTGCGGCCAAAAAAAAAAGGATGAAGTAATAGAGAAGAAGAAATATGATTCCATATTGGACTTGTTTCTTTTACTTTAACCTTTGTATTCTATTGCTTTTGGTAGAAGTCAGTCACTAAAAGGATGTTGCCTATACACTTAAATTATATATAATGGGCCATCTCTGGATACACTGCCACCCTTGGAATGAGTGTTAATGTAAAATACCTTTGCTTAGCTCCCAGGAAGCATCCTGACCAGACCCACCTGTGAATGGCTTCAGGAAGGAAGAAATTAACATACCCCTTCCAGAGTGTCACCAGAAAATAAACCAGTGCATCTAAGAAAAAAATGGAAAATTTTATTTGAGCCAAAATAGAGGATTGTATCCTGGGAAGAGCATCTCAGAAAGCTCTGAGAACTGTTCTGCCTGTTAGAAATCAAAGCACAGTTATATAATTTTTGTGAGACAGACAGTTGTACATCAAATGACATATATATATATATATATATATATTTTTTTTTTTTTTTTTTTTTTGCGGTACGCGGGCCTCTCACTGTTGTGGCCTCTCCTGTTGCGGAGCACAGGCTCCGGACACGCAGGCTCAGTAGCCATGGCTCACGGGCCCAGCCGCTCTGTGGCATGTGGGATCCTCCCGGACCGGGGCACGAACCCGTGTCCCCTGCATCGGCAGGCGGACTCTCAACCTCTGCGCCACCAGGGAAGCCCCAAGTGACATATTTTTGACAGTTCACATAATCCAGGTCTAAGCATCATCACGGTGGGTCATGTGAACCTTTACAAGATCAAAAAGGAATGTTATCGTTTAAGGAGTTGCCTTGTTGATGCTAGGAGAATGTGTCTTTATGGTTGAGTATTTATTCCTGCTGATGTGTCAGGTTTGGTTGATGTATCAGGCAAATACACAATGCACAGTGCTGGGAGAGAGGAAGCCAAAAGGCAGAGAAGAATTTATGTAAATTTGTCTTGTCTTGCCATAAAGTATAAATTTTATTTCACGGGAGTCTGATCTGAAGCAGGACTTTACTCTCTCCCCTTTTAGTATCAAAGAAGCCTGGGGCTTCCCTGGTGGCGCAGTGGTTGAGAGTCCGCCTGCCGATGCAGGGGACGCGGGTTCGTGCCCCAGTCCGGGAAGATCCCACATGCCGCAGATCGGCTGGGCCTGTGAGCCATGGCCGCTGAGCCTGTGCGTCCGGAGCCTGTGCTCCGCAACGGGAGAGGCCACAGCAGTGACAGGCCCGTGTACGGCAAAAAAAAAAAAAAAAAAAAGAAGCCTGAATTCTAACTCAGGGGAGATGATTCTTTGGGACCGTTGTTGACTGTCTTCTCGGTCTGCTGGCTTTCTGATTAAAGTTGTCGTTCCTTGTCCCAGCAACTAGTCTCTGGATTTATTGGCCTGCAGCGAGCAGTAAGAGCTTAGCATTGGAAACCTGGTGATCTTATGCCTTCATTACAGGCCTTGCCGGCAGTCTCTGGGAAGGAATCAGTAAGATGAAGGGGCCAACCTCATTAGTTGTGGTTCATTTGCATCCATGTTCCCTGGAAAAACAAGGCCCCTGAATTATTAAATTCAATAGTGTGTGAATTAGCATGAGGGAGGGCCGGAGAATAGTGTAAGACTGTGACTTGACTCATTGATTATTGTATTCAGGGTGGCCTTTCATAGATAGACCACTGTATGTCATCGTGCAGAATGCTTTACCAGCCGACCATGAACAACGCAGGAAGAATGCCAAGCGATTGGGTTTTATTTGGTTTTGTTTTTATTTTTTAAATTTTCTGGCCTTGCCGTACAGCATGGGGGAATCTTAGTTCCCCAGCCAGGAATGGAACCTGTGCCCCCTCCAATGGAAGCACTGGTACCAGGAGACTTAACCACTGGATCGCCAGGGAAGTCCCTGGGCTTTTTTTTTACCTGAGAGGAGAGTGACAGGTTACTGGGGATGGTTTATCCAGTAGCAATAATGCAGGGGTAGACTTGGTCACTTTCTTCATTGAGTGGCAATAGTAGTTTTACATATCTATGTTTAAAGGAAAATTAGTCTTATTGTTGGAAATTGAAGAGAGAAATATTCTGGAGAGGAACATTTAATGAAAATATTCAGAATAGCGTGTGTATGTATATGATTCACACTTAACTCTCGCCGTTACATTTTGCTGCTGTTTTATTCAGAATGTATCATTAGTCTCCTGTTTTAACTAATAAAATAATCAACTTTGTCACAACACTGGATGTATGTTACTCCTTTTTCCAACAGTCTTATTCCGTCTCTGTACTTCATAGCAGAAGCTAGCAATGCACCGTTAGTATCTCAGGATTGAAAGCATCTATAACCATCTTTCCAATATGGGATCAAGCAACATACAAGTCGGAGATTATATACTCGTAATTTGTACTTGGGTTATTCTCTCCACACTCTTGCAGAATATTCAAATGACTCTAATGCAAATCGTATAGCAGTGCCTTTCAGACTCTTGACTTCAACTTGTGTACAGCAGTTCAACCAAGGAAATGGAAAGATCTAATTGGCCTTATTGAATGATTCATGCATTGGGCAGCATCCCACCTAGTAAATAGGTGCTCCATGGAGCTGTACAAAGTGGAAGAGCCCATGATGTTGAGCATATTTTCAGGTGCTTTCTTTCTTTTTTTTTTTTTTTTAATTATTTTTGGCTGCGTTGGGTCTTTGTTGCTGCATGCGGGCTTTCTCTAGTTGTGGCGAGTGGGGGCTACCCTTTGCTGTGGTGTGCGGGCTTCTCATTGTGGTGGCTTCTCTTGCTGTGGAGCGTGGGCTCTAGGCGTGTACACTTCAGTAGTTGTGGCACATGGGCTTCGTTGCTCCATGACATGTGGGATCTTCCTGGACCAGGGCTCGAACCCCTGTCCCCTACCTTGGCAGGCAGACTCTTAACCACTGTGCCACCAGGGAAGCCCTCAGGTGCTTTCTGAATGTGTATCTATGACAGATTTTTGGTTTGTGTTTACTGTGAAGTTTTTATATGGATATAGAACTCTGCACTTCCTATACTTAGGTGACTCTTTCTTTTCCCTTGTTAGGGAATTTTTCAGTTATTGTTTCTTCAGATATTTTCTCAGGCCCTCTCTCTCTCTTCTCCTTCTGGATCCCTTATAATGTGAATATTGGCACACTTGCTGTTGTCCCAGAGGTCTCATAAACTGTCCTCCTTTCTTTTCATTCTTTTTTCTTTTTTCTGTTCGGGGGTGGTTTCCACTACTCTGTCTTCCAGCTCACTGACCATTCTTCTGCCTCATTTAGTCTACTGTTGATTCCTTCTAGTTTTTTGTTTTTTTCTTTACATTTCAGTTGTTGTATTCTTCAGTTCTGTTGGATTGTTATACTTTCTAAGTCTTTGTTAAAAACTTTTCATTTCTTGCTCTGTGCATCCATTCTCCTTCTGACATCTTTGATCACCTTTATGGTCATTACTCTGAGCTCTTCCTTTGGTAGATTGCATATCTTCATGTAACTAAGTTCTTCTGGGGTTTTATCTTCTTCCTTTATCTGAACCATAATCCTCTGTTGCCTCATTCTGTCTAAATTGCTATTTGTATTTTTAGGTATGTGGTAGGTTAGCTGAGCTTCTCATCCTTGGAGAGATGAGAAAGTGTCTCCCACTTTAGGCGACATCCTTTGTGTCCCAGCAGTACACTCCCCTCTTGTAAGACAAGGGTCAGGGGCCAGCTGGTTCCAGGGTTGTGTCTGGCCTGTGTTTGCAGATTCTGTCTGTAGACTGCAGGGCTTCAGTTTTTTTGCTTCTCACGTGTGCCCCATGGTGGGTGAGGCTGGTCTCGAGGCTTGTGCCTGCCCACTGGTGGGTGGAGCTGGGTCTTGGCCCTCTGGTGGGCAGGGCCAGGTGTAGATGCATGTGTAGAGATGGCTGTGGGCTCAGGATTTCTTTAGGCAACCTGTCGGCTATGGTTGGGGCTGTGTCCCCACCCAGTTTCTTGTTTAGCCTGAGCAGTCCCAGCCCAGGAACCTACAGGCTGTCGGATGGTGCTGGGTCTTGGTGCTGACATGTCAGCCTCCTGAAGAGCTCATGCAGATGAATGCTTCCCGAGATGTCTGCCACCAGTGTTTATGTCCCCAGTGTGAGCCACAGACGCCTCCCCAGTAGACCATGTAAGACCAGCAGATAGGTCTGGCCCATGCTTCTATCCTATTACTGCTTTTGCCTTTTGTCTCTGTATGTTGGCCTTTGAAGAGTGAGGTATTGGGCTTCCCTGGTGGCCCAGTGGTTAAGGATCCACCTGCCAATGCAAGGGACACGGGTTCAAGCCCTGGTCTGGGAAGATCCCACATGCCGTGCAGCAGCTAAGCCCGTGCACCACAACTACTGAACCTGTGATCTAGAGCCCGTGAGCCATAACTACTGAGCCCGCCTGCCACAACTACTGAAGCCCGCGCACCTAGAGCCTGTGCTCTGCAACAAGAGAAGCCACAGCAATGAGAAGTCCGTGCACTGCAATGAAAACCCAACGCAGCCAAAAATAAATAAATAAATTTTTTTTTTAAAAAAAGTGAGGTATCTGTGAGGGAGTGAGTCACGGGTTCCCACAGGGCTTTGTGGCAGGGGTGAAGGGTCCAGCTGAGGTCCTTTGCGGACCAGATCGGATCTGGGAAGCCAAGCTGGAAAGGTCACCTCCCTTTCCTCTCACACCCCACCTTAGTGTCACCCTCCAGCTTCCTGCAGCCCTTGGTATCCATTGGATTAACCTCCAAGGGCGTCCCAGTCCTCACCTTGCTGTCCACCTGGCCTAGGCCCTTATGTCTCTGTTAGTGCTGCCCCTATGAGTTAGGCCATTTCCAGGGAAAGTTTAGGTAGCTGGCTTGCTGCAGGGGCATGGGGTTGTCTTGGGTGACCTCAGAACCAGGGTCCTAGATGAAGGTGGCCAGAATGAGCCAGATCTGATTGTTGCACAGGCACTGGTACGACCTAGTGCAAAAATGGAGGTGGTTCTTCAAGCCTAGGCACCCTTTCGCAGAGAATGGTGGTGTTAACAATTTCCTGTTCTTTATGCGACTGTTAACAATCAAGATGGAACATGCTGAAGACTTTTCTCGTCCCCTGAGTCGGAATGATGTTGGTTTAATTTTCTGTTTGATGATATTTGATGCAATAACATACTTTACAATCGAATGGATGATGGATGCAATTCATCCAATCAGAAAGCAAAAGCTCTGAAACAGGCAGAAAAATTAAGCCAATTGGCGTGAAAAATGTGAAGCTTTCAGAATATGAAATGGGTATTGCTGCTCATCAACTAAACCGTCTGAACACGTATGTTAGTTGGAGTGATATAGGAGGTTTAAATGATGTCATTATGGATCTGAAAGATACAGTCATCTTACCTGTCAAAAAGAAACATTTGGGGCTTCCCTGGTGGCGCAGTGGTTGAGAGTACGCCTGCCGATGCAGGGGACACGGGTTCGTGCCCCGGTCCGGGAAGATCCCACATGCCGCGGAGCGGCTGGGCCCATGAGCCGTGGCCACTGAGCCTGCGTGTCTGGAGACTGTGCTCCACAACGGGAGAGGCCACAACAGTGAGAGGCCCGTGTACCACCAAAAAAAAAAAGAAACATTTGTTTGAAAATTCCAAGCTTCTGCAGCCTCCAAAAGGTGTTTTTTCTCTATGTGCCTCCATGCTGTGGTAGAACATTGATTACCAAGGCTACAGCCAAAAAAGCAGGTTGTTTTCTTAACCTTCAGCCTTCAACTGACCGGTAAGTGGTATGGAGAATCTGAGAAACTACCTGCTGCTGTTTTCTCCCTGCCATGAAGCCACAGTCTTCCATCATCTTTATAGATGAAATTGACTCCTTTGTATGAAAACGTTCAAGTTCTGACCATGAAGCTACAGCCATGATGAAAGCTCAGTTGATGAGTCTTTGGGATGGTTTGGGTACTGATCACAGGTGCCAGGTCATAGTGATGGGAGCTACGAATCATCCTCAGGATTTTGACTCAGATATAATTGGAAAAATGCCTATGAGATTTCATGTCAACCAGCCTGTTCTAAACAAACCTCAATGTGGGAGTTGGCTACCGGCGATGCATCCAAAAAGATATTGCTGTGATTTATGTATCCCGACATATTTTTGAAAATAATGTGTAATCTGCTGTTTTTTAATGTTGTCCTAAAATTCTTGATTCTATCCCATGATTTGATGGTGGTATGGAGTTCATCCATGTAAGGTGATTTTCTTTGTCCTTGTTCTGTCAGTTACTGAGAGAGATGTATCAAAATCTCAAGGTATAATTGTGGATTTGTGTATTGATCCTTTCAGTTCTATCAGTTGTTGCTTCACAAATTTTGCTGCTGTTCTTTTGTGCATATACACTTAGGATTGTGTGGTCTTCATGGTAGATTGGCCCTTTTCTCATTATGTCATTTGCTGTTACCCTTGGTAATTTTATTTTCTTTGAACTTTATTTTATCTGCTATTAAGAAGACACTCCTCTTTCCTTTCAGTTCATGTTTACATGGCATAACTTTTTGATTCTATTGACATTGTGAGTGAGATAAATCTTTGTTGTGTGAAGCTGTTCCATGCATTGTAGGACGTTTACCAGCATCACTGAACTGTACACACTAGACACCAGAAGCACTACCCCAGTTGTGACACTAAAAGGTGTGTCCAGATTTTTGCAAATGTTTCCTGGGAGTAGTGTGATCTCCCGTGGATATCCTTTCAGTAACAGAAAAGATAGTAGTATGGCATTTTGTTTTCAACTTCCCTTGATGTAATATTACAATCAAGACCTGATATTATGAATGAACAAGCTGTTTTCCAAGCAAGAGGGATCTCATGAGACCATTATGAGATCCTCATTGGTGATGGAAGTTGTATTTGTATAGACATTTTTTTGTTTTCAATTCAGTTGGAACTGAGGTGAATGTATTTTGTGTGTGAACAAAGTAAAGATAACTTTCTTTTATTTATTTTTTTATTGAAGTATAGTTGATTTACTATGTTTCAGATGTACCACAAAGTGATTCACTTATATGTATATTTTTTTCTGATTCTTTTCCATTATAGTTTATTACGAGATATTGAATATTGTTCCCTGTGCTACACAATAGTTCCTTGTCGATTATTTTATATATAGAGTGTGTATATGTTAATCTCACATTCCTAATTTATCCCTCCCCTCGTTTCCCCTTTGGTAACCATAAGTTTGTTTCTACTGTCTCTAAGTCTGTTTCTGTTTTATAATTAAGTTCACTTGTATCATTATTTCAGACTCCACATATAAGTGATATATGATATTTGTCTTTCTCCATATGACTTACTTCACTTAGTATGAAAATCTCTAAGTCCATCCATGTTGCTGCAAGTGGCATTCTCTCATTGTCTTTTATGGCTGAGTAATACCACATTGTATACATGTATGTACCACATCTTCTTTATCCACTCATCTGTTGATGTACATTTAGGTTGCTTTTGTGTCTTGGCTATTGTAAGTAGTGTCGTGATGCACATTGGAGTATATATGTCTTTTTGAAGTAGAGTTTTCATTTTTCTGGATATATGCACAGGAGTGGGATTGCTGGGTCATATGGTAACTCTATTTTTAGTTTTTTAAGGAATCTCAATACTGTTCTCCGAAGTGGGTGCACCAATTTACATTCCCACCAACAGTGTACAAGGGTTCCTGTTTCTCCACACCCTCTCCAGCATTTATTTTTTGTAGACTTTTTAATGATAGCTATTCTGACCGGTGTGAGGTGGTACCTCGTAGTTTTTATTTGCATTTCTCTAATAATTAGTGATGTTGAGCATCTTTTCATCTGCCTTTTGACCATGTGTATGTCTTCTTTGGAGAGATGTTTATTCAGGTCTTCTGCCCATTTTTTTATTGGGTTGTTTGATATTGAGCTATATAAGCCGTTGTATATTTTGGAAATTGACCCGTTGTTGGTTGTCTCATTTGCAAATATTTTCTCCCATTCTGTAGGTTGTTCTTTCATTTTGTTTATGGTTTCCTTTGCTTTGCAAAAGCTTTTAAGTTTCATTAGGTCCCATTTGTTTATTTTTGCTTCTGTTTCCATTACTCTAGGAGAAGGATTCAGTATATCTTTCTATCTGTTTGTGTCATCTTTGATTTCTTTCATCAGTATCTTATAATTTTCTGAGTACAGGTCTTTTGCCTCCTTAGGTAGGTTTATTCTTAGGTATTTTATTCTTTTTAATGCGATGGTAAATGGGATTGTTTCCTTAATTTCACTTTCTGATATTTTGGTTTTACTGTATTCAAATGCAACAGATTTCTGTATATTAATTTTGTACCCTGCAACTTTACCCACTTCATTGGTGAGCTCTAGTAGTTTTCTGGTGGCATCTTTAGGATTTTCTATGTATAGTATTATGTCATCTGCCAACAGTGACGGTTTTACTTCTTCCCAATTTGGATTCCTTTTATTTTTCTTGTCCAGTTGCTGTGGCTAGGGACTTCTTTCTGATGAAGCTGTACTAATCACATATTACAATATTATTTCCAATCATTTATCACCCTCCTATGAGGTCATGCATGTCTGCCCTTTGATATCAAGCTTGGCCAATTGACATAGGCAACCCTTCCATCCCTTTGAGAGGATTGCTCTTCTCTCCCTATTTTATGCAAGCTTGGTCATTTGAGTTCCTTGGCCCATTTGGTGTGAATAGAATGGCATGTTTTTAAGTGGTGCTGGGAAAACTGGACAGGTACATGTAAAAGTATGAGATTAGAACACCATACACAAAAATAAACTAAAAATGGAATAAAGACCTAAATGTAAGGCCAGACACTATAAAACTCTTAGAGGAAAACATAGGCAGAACACTCCATGACATAAATCACAGCAATATCCTTTTTGACCCACCTCCTAGAGAAATGGAAATAAAAACAAAAATAAACAATTGGGACCTAATGAAACTTAAAAGCTTTGCACAGCAAAGGAAACCACAAACAGGATGAGAAGACAACCTCAGAATGGGAGAAAATATTTACAAACAACTGACAAAGGATTAATCTCCAAAATATACAAGCAGCTCATGCAGCTCAATATCAAAAAAACAAACAACCCAATCCAAAAATGGAGAAGACCTAAACAGACATTACTCCAAAGAAGATATGCAGATTGCCAGCAAACACATGAAAGGATGCTCAACATCACTAATCATTAGAGAAATGCACATCAAAACTACAATGAGGTATCACCTCACACCAGTCAGAATGGCCATCATCAAAAAATCTACAAACAATAAATGCTGGAGAGGGTGTGGAGACAAGGGAACCCTCTTGCACTGTTGGTAGGAATGTAAATTGATAACAGCCACTATGGAGAACAGTATGGAGGTTCCTTAAAAAACTAAAAATAAAACTACCATGTGATCCACCAATCCCACTACTGGGCATATACCCTGAGAAAACCATAATTCAAAAAGAATCATGTACCACAATGTTCATTGCAGTTCTATTTACAATAGCCAGGACATGGAAGCAACGTAAGTGTCCATCAACAGATGAATGGATAAAGAAGATGTGGTACATATATACAGTGGAATATTACTTAGCAATAAAATGAAGCGAAACTGAGTTATTTGTAGTGAGGTGGATGGACCTAGAGACTGTCATATAGAGTGAAGTAAGTCTGAAAGAGAAAAACAAATACTGTATGCTAACACATACATATGGAATCTAAAAAAAAAAAAAAAAGGTTCTGAAGAACCTAAGGGCAGGACAGGAATAAAGATGCAGACGTAGAGAATGGACTTGAGGACACGGGGAGGGGAAAGGGTAAGCTGGGACGAAGTGAGACAGTGGCAATGACATATATACACTAACAAATGTAAAATAGATAGCTAGTGGGAAGCAGCCACATAGCACAGGGAGATCAGCTTGGTGTTTTGTGTTCACCTAGAGGGGTGGGATAGAGAGGGTGGGAGGGAGATGCAAGAGGGAGGGGACATGGGGATATATGTATATGTATAGCTGATTCACTGTTATACAGCAGAAACTAACATACCATTGTAAAGCAATTTTACTCCAATTAAGATATTAAAAAAAAAAAGAATGGCATGTTTACATGGACACTTTCAAATTCTTTGTTCTGTATAGCCTTGTTTCCTCTCTACTGCAAGAATGTTCTTAGGTAGACTGAAATTTTACCCTTAATGACAGAATTGAATTATAGAAATAAGCAAGAGGTGAATAATGATAGAGGTCATATGAGGAAGCAATACATATTTGTTGTTATAATCCAGTGAGAATTCAGGAATATTTGTCACCACAGCAAAACTTTTAGAAAGCTGACTGGTACACTTTTAATGACCTTTTGTTTTTTCATCCCCACCTTAACCTCCCAGAGTCAAGGTTACAGGTAAGAATGTATTATCTCCAGGAATTGTTTCACCTTTGACATCTTGATGTCAAGAATTCTTTTCCTAAATAATTACCCTTATTACTTCCAATTTCTGTTTTCTCTTCCCATTAGAATAGCCATTCATTTTTATTTTATCTAGAAATATATTACTTTTTGTAGTCCAACTACCCTCAATGGCCTATGTGTTCTCAGGTATAACATTTCAAAGTGGTGTATCATAATCAAATGTTTGTAAATAACCTCAAGCCTTGCCCTTTTACCTGATCCTGCCTTCCCCTGCCTGTGTAAGCCTCAGAACTGGGTGAACTCAGTTATGGATGTAAGTCCCATGCCAAGCAGGAAGTTCACATTAATAACCAAAATAACCAAAACCCTAGCAAACAAAGAAACAAAAAAGAAAGAGCCCTTAGGTTTTCAGATGTTTTAATAGCTATTCATTTTCAAGTTTTTAATTTCTCCTGAAGTACTGGTCAGTTGTAAATTTCATATGTTCTGTTCTCATTTTCATTCAGTTGAGAATACGTGCTAATTGCCTTTGTAATTTCTTCCTTGTTCCAACCTTGTTCATTAGTAGGTCTTTATTTTCCATATATTTGTGGTCATTATTTTCCATTATACTTTTTCCAGATATTTTTTGTTTATTGATTTCTGTTTTTTTCCATGTGTTCATAGAAATATTTTGTAAACTCGAATTCTTATAATTTATCAAGACTTGTTTGATGGCCAAAAATATGGTTTGTCTTGGTAAAGTACTTGGAAGATCTTGAAAAATTATCTCATTATGTTGGGTGTTCTTACAAAGGAAAAACTTGGTTTTTTTCCTCCTGTGGAGGGAAAAATCCATTTCTTCCTACTGTGTGTTTCTTTCCTCTGTGTCTCCTATGTCTCACACCACAACACCCTCACATAGAACACTTCTGACACTTTTGGTCACCGACGTGTGAAGAGTTTTCTGCACAACAAGCAATTCCTGGGACACCAGCTGTGTATCCTACAATTCAGCTCAATTC
The DNA here is from genome assembly GCF_008692025.1 of Phocoena sinus. Classification (NCBI taxonomy): domain Eukaryota; kingdom Metazoa; phylum Chordata; class Mammalia; order Artiodactyla; family Phocoenidae; genus Phocoena; species Phocoena sinus. The sequence goes on from NC_045781.1 coordinate 4,882,804, forward strand.
TGACACCGCCTGTACTGAGATTGCATGAGATCCTACAGATCTCACAGGACTGCCATCCCTTTCAGCACACTTCAGGTGGCAGCACAAATGTATGTTATCACCTGTGCTTCTGACCAATAGGCTGTAAGATCATAAGTTTCAACAACCCCCTCTGTCACCCTCTGTAAGCCAGGAGTAAAGAATCTGCACTTGTAAGTTATGTATTCATTTGCAAGAATGCCTGGTAACTTCTGGAAAAAACATACTAGAGGAAATATGTTCAGACTTATTATAATGCATTGAAGCTAAATGAGTGAGTCACTGACTTCAAAATCTCAGTGGTCAGGAGTGGAATGGAAAGTTCAGAAAGAGACCTCAGGGCTAGAAGGTATTTTATTCCATCATTGGTCTTCACCTGTGAAATCAACCTAAATCTCTGACACGTGGGTGTTCTTTAAATGACTTTCCTCACCTCCATCCGTCAGAGGTTATCTTTTCACTCTGTTGATGGTATCATTTGGCACACCGAATTTCTGCGTTTGATGCAGGTAAGGTTCCAGCTTCCTTCTTTTGCTGGTAGATATCTAGTTTGCCAGCACCATTTGTTAGTGAGACTGTCCTTTCCTCTTTGTGAAGTCTTGGTACCCTTGTCAAAACACTTTACATATTGGAAAGGATTATTTTGCGGCATTCTGTTCTGTTCCATTGGTTTATTATATAGCACAGGGAACAATATTCAATATCCTTAATAACCATAATGGAAAAGAATATATGTATTGTATATATAAGTGATTCACTTTGCTATACAACAGAAATTAGCAGAATATTGTAAATCAAGTATACTTCAACCAAATACATTTTTTGAAAACACAGAAAAAAAAGAATATATTCCCGTTAGTCATGATGGTCTTTTAAATGTGTTGATTTTTAAAAAATATTTATTTTTGGCTATTATTAATTTTGGCTGCATTGGGTCTTCGTTGCTGCTCACGGACTTTCTCTAGTTGTGGTGAGCAGGGGTTACTCTTCCTTGCAGTGCGTGGGCTTCACATTGCAGTGGCTTCTCTTGTTGCGGAGCATGGGCTCTAGGTGCATGGACTTCAGTAGTTGTGGCACGTGGGCTTTGTAGTTGTGGCTCGGGGGCTCTGGAGCACAGGCTCAATAGCCGTGGCGCATGGGCTTAGTTGCTCCGCGGCATGTGGGATCTTCCTGGGCCAGGGATCAAACCATGTCTCCATTGGCAGGCAGATTCTTAACCATTGCACCACTAAGGAAGTCCTTGGAAGGTTGGTCTTAATTGTTTATAAATGTTGGGTTGAATTTTGCAGTGAAGCTATCTTGCTTTCCTTTGCTGAATGGTTTTTGAATACTGGTTCAATCTCCTTAAAAGTTATAGGCTTGTTCAGATTTTTAATTTCTTTATAATTCTGTCTTGGTAGGTTGTGTTCTGTATGGATTTATCCATTTCTTCTAGGTTATCTGATATTTAGGCATAGAATTGTCTAAATATTTTCTTCTAAATTTAAAAAAAAATTTCTGAAGAATCACTTGTAATCTGCTATAATGTCCCCTCTTTGATTTCTGATTCAGTCATTTTAGTCTTCCCTTTGTTGTTAATCTGGATAAGGATTTGTCAGTTTTGTTATCCTTTTCAAATAACGATGTTGTACTGTTGTCATTTTCTCTGGTTTTATTCTACATTTCATTTGTCTCTGATCCTTTTTCCTACCTTCTGCTAGCTTAAGCATATTTTGTTCTTCTAAGATCTTTTTATTTTGCTTTTTTTTAAAAGGAATTTTTTAGTCACCATATACGTTCACAAGTTAATTCATCACAGGTGTGGCATAGAGTAAGTATTTTAAAGAATAACCCTGGCGGTCCAGCGGTTAAGACTTTGCCTTCTGGTGAAGGGGCTTGCAGGTTTGATGGAGAGCTATGATCCCACATGCCTTGGGGCCAAAAAAACCAAAACATAAAACGAAGCAGTATTGTAACAAATTGAATAAAGACTTTAAAAATGGTCCACGTTAAAAAAAAAAACTTTAAAAAATGAATAATGCAGTTCTCATCAAAGAAAAGTTTCTTCTCCTATTTTGATTTCTCTTCATTTTATCTATATGAGATGATGCATGATATAATTAAACTTACTGTGAGTTATACACCAGGACAGTCTGCTCATTTTACCTGAAAATACTTTAAGTATGCTAATTTCCCTATGTAAACATCATCCTATTTCAATGGATTCCCATGTCTCTCTGGTTGAAATGTTTCACATGTAGGGATGTGATAAAGCATAGTTTATAGTAGATGTTATCTAACAGATACTGCCTTAAAAATATTGGGGGGTCCAAATGAAGTTACTGTATATTTGGTAATCTAGTTTTACTTTCTTTGGGGTTCAAATTAAAGAGAATATACCTCCCTACTAAATGCTGTTAGAAATATTGCAACTTAATTATTCTTTAAATGGAAATAAATCCCAGTGTCTTCTGAAGACTGTTATTTTTCAGGCTTTGTTACCCACCCTTGACAAAACTTTAAGAAATAGAAAATAAAAAAGTAAAATATATTTGGAAATAAAAAGTGAAAAATTCTAATTATGTTCATAATGAACATATAATCAATTTGAAATTACATTCTGTTATTATGTATTTAAGTAGAATTTCATTAAAAGTTTTGGGGAAAGATACTTAAAAGTAATTCTCCCAAGTGTGGAATAGAGTAAGTTTTTTAAACAATAATGCAGTTCTCATTAAAAGAAAAAAAAAGTTTTTTCTTCTAGCTTGCTTTCTCTTTTTATGTTATCTATATGAAATTCTGGATGCTAACTACACTTATTGTGATAATCAGTTCACAGTACATGTCAGTCAGTTACTTATGCTCTACAGCTTAAACTTATACTGTGATGTTTGTCACTGTATAAAGTGTTACTTATACAACTCTGTCACTGTTCACAGAATTGGTTTTAGAAAGGCAAATAATTAAAACACATTGGATAAAAGAAAGAATAATGCAGTTTATAACAATTTTTAAAAAATGTATTGCTGTTTTTAAGGCAATTTTTAGTGACCTAAATGATCACATGTCTTAGTCTTCCATCTCAGACCTCCAGGTACTGTCCCTGAGTTTGTGGAACTCAGCACTATGTTGACTTTGCCCTTCTGCGTGAATGGGGAATAGAAGAAAAAAAGCAGTTTTGTAGGGTGTCAGTATGAAATAGCCCATTTCTACCCAGGGGGAGTTTTGTATTTGTTATTTGTAATACAGAGAGTAGTCCCATTCTTATTCTTAAAGCTGCTTAAATTAATTCCAATTTAGGAAGTGTTCCTGGATCCAACTAATGGCCCACGTCAACCCCTCCCTCTCCGCTCCTAGAGACCCAAGTTCCCAGACCAGTGAATTGCTTCAGCCTCACTAGCAGGACGTCAGAACAACTTGCTGTGAGAAATAGGTTTTTATTAAACCCTTTTAGTCTTAAGAGGAAATATCTTGGCTTCCAACATAACTGGCCCACACGTGAAAACTGTTACAGCCAGTAACTTAAAGGAATGTAGTCAAGGTAACAGGCGCACCAACCCCGCCCTGCTCCCTGCACCTCCCTCCTGCGCTCAGTGCGCAGACCTGGGCGCTCTCCTCGCCCCGCCCCGCCCCTCGCCGCTGGCGCTCCGCCTAGGCCCCGCCCCGGAAGCCCTCCGTCGAACGCCAGCAGCCCTTTCCTGAGGACGCGGAGAGCGGAGAGTGCTGAGCCAAGGTCGCAGAGCGGAGCGTAAGTTTCTTTCCAGTGTAAATTTGTGCAGCCCCCCCCCCCCCGCCACCGACACCCTCCGCCGCACCCCCCAGAGTAAATCCAGACGTTGCAGTTGCAGGTCGGGTATATTTTCGTTTGGGTTTTAATTTTTTCTGAGGCTGGTCCGTTTCCTTGGCTTTTTCAGCCTTCGGTCCACGTAGACACCGTCTTTGGCGACATTTTACTGTTTAAAACTCTTCAGTACCTCCGCCCTCCCCCTGTAAAGTCGTCTTCCGCGAGGTGGATTCGCGCCCCGCAGCATCGCCCTCTCGGCCCCTGGAGGGCAGCGCCGGCCGCCGCGCTCCCGGACAGGACGCGTCCTTCCCGCGGTCCTGGGGTTCTGCAGAGCCCTGCCCCTCTCCTGAGACCCCCTCCCTCCCTCCCTCCCTCCCAAGCGCCTCTGTCCTCACCTCCTCCTAAGACCGGTCCTTCTGCTTCTCTGGCCTCCCCTTCCTGGTCAGCCCTTCCCCTCACCCCGCGTTGGGGGAGGTGACCTGGTCCAGCCTTGTGACACCTAGTGTTGTTCCGTGTCGTATTCAGCTCTATTGAAAAATGTGCTCTTCCGGTCCGCGGGCATCTCATTCAGTCTCCAGCCCCTTAAATGGGCGAGGGGCATCAGGAGAAGCAGAGACTGAGCGACTGAGAGAAAGATTAAAACTGCGAAGGAGAAAAGCATGAGGGAGAACCGATGGGAACGTAGAGGGTGGCTGAGGGACTTGCAAAGAGGTAGTAAAATGAAAGAGATTAAGCCTTGAAAGTAGCAGGTGAATAAAATAGAGAAGTAAATGAAAAAGCCAGATCTCCAGGGTTGGAAAACAACAAGGGAGAGCTGCCCTGGAGGAGGGGGAGGCGAACGGTGGTGAGGTACGTCAGACGTGGAGAGGATAAAACGTGGAACCATGGACTTCAGTGCATCATGGTGCTGGCAGAGAAAGAAGCCAAAGGGTGACAAGAGCAGAGGAAGAAAGAAGAGCAGGAGGGAAGCACAGCCACCTGGGGTTCCAGAGAGTGGGGAGGAGGAGAGAGTAACAGGGAGAGAAGGAGTGTAACCCAGAGGGCAGAGATGAGGCAAACAAGAGGCAGAAATACCTGCAGATTTTTGACAGAATCAGAAAGGTTGGAGAGAAAGAACATCTCGAAGGGGGAATAAGTTGCAGAGTGGGGGCAGGACAGGTGTGAGGGGGAAGAATAACGAGGGGAGAAACAGCAGGAGTGTAGAGGGGAATAAAAAGAGACACACAGACCAAGATGAAATAGGGAGACAGGTGAACAGAATGAGATGGAAACACCTAGTAAAAGTAGAGGGTAAACTGGATCCAGGTGGATGGTGAGTTGATTGAATATGGATGATTAAGTTGTGATGATATTGATTCGTGTCTTTAGAATCTAATACATTTAAAATTTCTTTAAATTATACAGATGAGGATGAGAATTGCAAAACTCCTGTCAATAAGGCTTGTGCCTTTTGTTATTATTTGTGTCAGAAGATAACTTCCATTTGCAAACCCTGTTGAGCCAGCAGGCAGTGACTTGATTCACTCAGTTGTCACCCCCGTACCTTTTCCTGACACGGGGTAGAAGTCAGGGGAGAGGAGAAGTGGGGCAAGAGATGACTGACTCTGTCACTATGTGGTGGTGGCTTTTTAAGGCAACATTGTTTTTTTTAATGGATTTACATTTTTCTTGTTCTTTACATATGGTTCTTTTTGTAGCTTGGAATAAATCTTAGTTCATTCAATTTCTTCTTTCCTATAAATCATTTTTAACTTATAAGCTTTTTTAGTCTCCAATATTCTAGTCATGTCATTCTTTTCCAAATGTGATATACCCTCAGTTTTTATTTTAAAACTTTGTTACCAGATTTTTAGATTAAAAATAATACATTATTTCTTTTTCAAATTTGTTTCAGATTCATTCCTCGCCTGAGTGCTTTCTTCTCTTCATCTAATATATTGAAATTTTCTTGGTAAGTAGAAATAACTTCAGACTATTTTGATGAGTACTTGGCAAAGATGTCAATGATCTTTTATAGTAACAGTCAAAACCTAGTTTAACCAGTTAGTCTAATCCTTTTTTTCCATTTTCTGTGGTCGGGGAGGATAGTGAGCTATGAGGTGATACGAAGATGTTTCCCTCAGGTCCCTTTTGACTCTTCTGTGCAAATGAGGAAGGATGGGTGGGATTGACTTGGAACCTTCTTCCAACAGCGTCCCTCTACTCACGATGAAAAGGATTGCTCAGATCTTATTTCTAAGCTGGTGCCTTACAATGTTTTCTGCACCAGGGATATATATTTGCAATTCTGTGTTTTTAAAACATTTTACTGCAATCTTTTGATAAAGAAGAATTACCTGCTTGGTACCAGTGTGTTCGAACCTTGAAAGAGAAGTTTCCTTTGTTAAGGCACATGAAAGATGGTCCTGGTGTTAAATGGGATGGTTGATAAAGACAAACTGTGCCCACTTGCCCATCAGGTGACCTTTTCAGAATTCATTCACACCGGGTTCTATTCACTCAGCTCAGACCTTGTCATAAATGTCTCCCCTCTGGGCCTCAGGGAGCCCTATTGTAACATGGAGATGAGAGACTAGACCAGAAACTCTGAGCGTGAGGAACACTGACCCCTGAGATGATTGGCCAGGTTGGGCGTGTGTCTGTGTGTGGCGATTCTTCTTGGAGGGAGTGCCCGCTTGTAATTAGAAGATTAAGTGGGTCCCAGGCCTCCCAAAGTGAAAAACTAAAAGAAAAACAGTAGGATGGCTGCAGGAACATAGGCTCTGAGTCGGAGACCATCATCAGGTGTCTTCCATGAATAAGGATAAATCTCCAGGGAGATATTGTCACTTCCTGACACTCAGACCTCCACTGGCTTCCATTTGTCCCCAGGAGAAAACCCTGACTCCTCCCTGTGGCTGCTCAGCCCTGTGTCATCCTCAGGGCCCTGCCAGTGTCCCCAGCCTCATCCTGGGAGCTTTTCTCATGGTTCACTCTGCCTGGTCACATTCACCTTTTCTCTGTTTCCAAACACCATCTGTCTCAGATGTTAGTTTTCGCTCTTACCTTTTGTTATTAAATCACCATGCTCAGGCCCTTTGTCCCCCTTCAGGTCTAGGCTCAGAGAGGGCTCCCCATCCTGCCTTGACAATCTCTGTCATTTTAAGCAGGTTTTATTGCCTTTAAAGTCAATCACCCTCATCTGAAAGCCCTTCTCCATTGATTATTTTCAGTCTTTCCTGGTTACCCTTTATTTAAGGGCGCACAGTGTTCCTCCCCTTCCCAGGATGGCTGCAGTACCTGATACTGGAGGTGTCTTTAGATGTTAGGACTGTGGGTTGGGCTGGATAATCCTCAAGGGAGACCAAGAGAACAGGGCAGGTGATGAGGATGTTTCCCGCATTCTGGACATTTTCAGCTGTAATTGATCTTTACCCACATGTGGCTACTAAATTACTGAAAAGAAGAGCCCCAAGATACAGGAGTCCTAAAAGCCCATGGATGTTCCTTCACGCGGTGTCCTGAGGTGTCCTCTTGTTTAGTCTCCTGTGTGACTGCTCTGCTACAGCCCCCAGTGTTCCAGGCTGTGCACATCCAGGGACCAGTCGCCACCTTGGACAGGAGCCTTGCCTTCCAGCAGGTCATCTGCTCAGAGTCAGCGGTAGTGGTTTCACTGCGCTAAGGGTGGGCAGAAGGAGAACCTAATGGGGCATGAAGGAGGCCTCCCTTAAACAGCTAGAACATCTTCCAAGTAGGTGTGAGTGGGGACAACAGGAAACTGAGACCTAGGGACCCCCTCTTTGAGACGTCCTCCCTGATCTCAAATGCCTTTGTACCCAGACTCCATAATGTCCCCAGGTGGTGGCAGACTTTCCCAAGAGGACCAGTTTCTTTCTTTTTTTTTTTTTTTTCTTTTTTAGCGGTACGCGAGGCCTCATCACTGTTGTTGGCCTCTCCCCGTTAAGGAGCACAGGCTCCGGACGCGCAGGCTCAGCGGCCATGGGCTCTCGGGCCCAGCCGCTCCGCGGCATGTGGGATCTTCCCGGACCGGGGCACGAACCCGTGTCCCCTGCATGCGCAGGCGGACTCTCAACCACTGCGCCACCAGGGAAGCCGGTCTGTTTTTTTTAAATAAATTTATTTATTTTATTTATTGTATTTTTGGCTGCACTGGGTCTCTGTTGCTGCACACGGGGCTTTCTCTAATTGCAGCAAGCAGGGGCTACCCTTCATTGTGGTGCGCGGGCTTCTCAATGCGGTGTGGCCTTCTCCTGTTGCAGATCACAGGGCTCTAGGCACGCGGGCTTCAGTAGTTTGTGCACGCCAGGCTCAGTAGTTGTGGCGCACCGGGCCCAGTTTCTCCGCGGCCTTGTGGGATCTTCCTGGACCAGGGCTCGAACCTGTGTCCCCTGCATTGGCAGGCAGGACTCCCAGCCACTAGCGCCACCAGGGGAAGCCCAAAGGGCCAGTTTCTTGATTTTCATACTGAACGCCCAATATCCTTTGGGTTGGCAGCTTGTGTAACATTCCTGTTTGGATCCCTTTGCCGAGAAGTCCCTGTGCCTTTTTAGTCTCCTTTAGTCAATCAGCATGGAGAAGAGGTAGAAAAATGGGGAAAGTGGAGGGGAGCCTGTGGGGAACCGCAGGAAGGGATATGGCAGCAAGTGGGGGCATTCAAGATGAGGCCAGTGAATGGTGTGTGCCCCTGTCCCAAGTGTAGTTTACGGGATCGAGGGCTGTGTGGGTCTGTTGGAAAGGGAATGTCTCAGTTTCAGGCTGGAGAACCTGGCAGTGGGTTTGTTGGAGAACCTGCATGGAATGGTTTGAGGTGCCCTAGTGTCTTAGCTCAGAGTTCCTGGGACGTCAGTGCTGAGGCTGACATTTGCCTGCATGGGTTTGGTTTGATAACTCATCACACGTGAGCAGCAGTGAAGAAAGTGAATTTGGACTGGAGAGAAATGTATCCTCCACTGTTAGAACTATGGCCTGAGAAGAGCCCACAGGGAGCTCTGGGTGCAGGCGGATGGGTGCCTTGGTCTTAAGGGGCTGGATCTAGAGGGTGCCCCCCAGCATCCACTCCACACACTGACTTTTGTTGGCTCTTTTAGGAGGCAAGCGTCATCATGCCACCAATAGAGTAATATAGGGGAAATCTCAGATCATTTTTTGCGTTAACGTTGGTATCTTTGAGTATTTGGTGTTGCAAGTGAAGAAAGTTTCATATGCATTTGGAAAGATGCAAAGAGAATCTGGAGTGTTGCCTTGGAAGATGTTGGGGTCTCACTGGGGCATCGTTGGAAATCTCTCTCTTTTTAGTAGTTTTTTGGAGATTCCAGTGTTTTGCCCTGGGGTCACTGTAACATGAAAATACGGTGCCTTGTGTCTAGTGGGTCCTTGGGTGTCCTCTTATGTATTATCCCTCATGCATGAGTTATTAGGGCTTGAAATGTTTTCTGTCGTTGTGTAACAGGATGAGGGGATCATTATGGGCTCTATGGACACTGTGTTGGACCCCATGAGAGTTTGTAAGTTTGTTTGAGTCCAGACTGGAAGTTATGAGTAGTCAGCTTAAGACTGCAGAATGTTTTTAGTAGGGAGGTCCTGCTAGGTATGGGTCTATGAGCCCAACTTGAGAAGAGTCATAGTCTCGTGTTGTTGGGAAAGATTATTGCAAGAATCCGAGGACAGCAACACTGCAGTGATCTGCAGTCCGGGGGCTCATCCTTGGGAAGATGCAGCTGCAACTTTCTGCTGCCAGGGCCAGTGCTGGGTACTCTATTATCCACTCCTGTCCCTCCCAAAATATGCACAGAGGCACAATACAGAGAACAGGGAACCTTTGTGTGCTGTTGGTGGGTGTGTAAATGGTACCGCTAAATTGGAAAACAATATGGAGGTTCCTTAATAAATTCAACATAGAACAGGCACACAATCTATCAAACTGTCTTCTGGCAGATATCCAAAGGAAAGGAAATCAGTGTTTTCAGGGACACATCTGCAGTCTCATGAGTATTACGGTATTTGCAGTAGCCAAGGAACAGAAACAACCAAAATGTCTGTTGACAAAAGAATGGGTAACAAAATCGTGGTATCAAAACATGTACTGTATATTGTATAGTATGTATAGAATATGTATAATGAAATGTTATTCACTGTATATAAATATGAAAAATCAAGAATCCTGCATTTATGACAAAATGAATGAACCTAGAGAACATTATGCTAAGTGAAATAAGCCTGACAAAGGACAGATATTGTACATGGAAACTAGAGTTGTCAAACTCATAGAGCCATAGAGTAGAAAGGCTGTTACCAGGAGCTGGGTGGTAGGGAAAATGGGGCGATGTCTGTCAAAGTATACAGATTTTCAGTTGTAAAATGAATAAGTTCTGGGGATCGGATGTACTGCATGCTGCCTATACTGTTTCTATATACTTGAAATTTGCCACAGAGAAACAATTAAGTGTCCTCCAACAACACACGCAAAATGGTAATTGTTAGTTGAGGGAAGTGTGACTTACTTGATAGCGACAATTATTCACAGTATACACATCTCTCAGAGGATCACTTTGTATACCTTACATTTACATCATTTTAATTCATCAGTTACACCTCAGTAAAGCTGGGAAAGAATAAGAAAGTGGGGGCTGTGCTGGGCTTGCCTCCTGTGAGTGGTGCTCAACCCAGGCTTCCCATTAGATCGATGAGGCTTTATGCATAGACATGTTTTGTACCCTCTGACCAGGGATTCCTCTTCATGTAGTCAGTGTGGGACCAAAGCTCGATAATATTTATGTTGCCCCAGGTGATTCCAATCTGGATCCGTCATTGAACATCAGGACTCTGGGTCCTCCCCGTTCCTGAGGGCTGAGATCTGGGCTGAGGTGTGAGGGGCTCTGCTCTGCGTGGGGATGGATCAGGGCTGGTCTGTGACCTGCAGGGGATCGTCGGGTCCAGCTGAGGTGCCCGCTGCTGCTGGGTACGTGAGGGCCTCACCAGGAGGGGAGCGAGATCTGAAGAAAGGGTGGGAAAACTCACCTGTTAGACTCTGTGTGGGAGTTACTGTCCTGAGCCCCTCCTGGGACAGTGGGCAGCAGAAGACCGTCTGTTCCACATGCTGAGGGCTTCCCTGTGTGTGTGGTGGTGACTCAGGAAGGGGGTGTGTTGATTGCAAGCGTTAAACAGCCTGTTTTCCACTTTCAAGGTCAACCTCTAAAGACTCACGTTTCTTGAGGAAGCCTGGAAGAGGAGGGAGAGGAAAGAAAAGGAGTCGGAAATGGCTCTTTCTCAGTAGAGTCATATTTTGGTTGACTTCTCAGTCTGTTTTTTCCGAAATGCCCTTTTTGACTTGCTGATCTTGTCTGACTCTGAAGTATCCTGCCTGACACCTGTACCTCACCACTCACCCGGGGCCCTCCCTCAGGGTCTGTCGCGTCTGCACTTAGATTTCACACCCACGGATTGGAGACGTGGTGTCAGTGCTCTTGGCTCATTGAGGGGCCCCATCCGGATGCACTGTCCACTCTCTGTCAACCAGGGGTACAGAAGCTGCACTGGAAGTCAGTATTAACGTGCACAATACCTGTAAAATCTGAAAATCAGACCAATTGGAGCAGTCTGACTTTTCTAAGGGCAGTTCAAGGTAAACCATGTGAGGTCACTCTCCTTATAATCTTAATGATTGGGAATGAGAATGGAAAGTTCAAAAATAGACATCAGTGGCAGAGGGTTGTTTTAGTTTATCATCGTGATTTAAACTATGAAATCAACCTAAATCTCTGGGGCAGTTGGAAATTCTTTAAATTACTTTATCACCTCCATTCCTCAGAGGTTGTCTCTTCACTCTGCATTGTATCCTTTGACAGACAGAAGGTTTTACTTCTGATACGGGCAAGATTCCAGCTTCATTCTTTTCCTAGTAGATATCTCTTCTCTCAGCACCATTGTTATTGATGCTCTCCTTTCCCCCATGTGTATCTTGGCACCCTTGTGAATACATTTTACATATATGCAAAGGATTATTTCTGAGTATTGTGTTCTGTTCATTTGGTTTATGTTATCTGTGTTTATACCGGTACCACACCATCTTGATTACTTCTTAATATGTTTTGAAATAAAAAGGGAGGCCTTCACCTTTCTTCTTGTTCAAGAGACTTTTGGCTACTTGTGGTCTCTAGAACTGCCCTGTGACTTTTAGCATTTTTTTTCCCCTCTATTTCTGCAAAGATTGCTATGGAAATTTTGATAATGGGTCCACTGAATCTGTAGAACACTTTGTGTAGCTTGGATTTTTTAAGAGAATAAGTCTTCCAGCCCATGAGTACAGGTTGTCTTTCTATTTGTATCTTTTTGGATTTCTTTTAGCAATGGTTAGTAGTTTTCAGTGTACAAGTCTTTCACCATGTTGGCTAATTTATTCCTAAATATTTCATCCCTTTTTAATGCTATAGTAAATAAGATTGTTTTCTTGTTTTCTTCTGACATTGTTCATTGTGTATAGAAATGCAACCGATTTTTGCACTTGGAGTTTGTATACGACAACTTTTCTAACACTCTTGATATAGCAGGTTTCTTACGGAATCTTTATGATTTTTACATATAAAACCTTGTCATCTAGGAAAGAAGGTAAGTTTACTTTTTTAGTTTGGATAACTTAGATTTCTTTTTCTTATCTAATTGCTCTGGCTAGGAGTTTCAGTACATTGTTGAGCAGTATTGCAGAGAGTGTGCATCCTTGCCTTCTTTCTGATCTCAGAGGACAAGCTTTCAGTCTGTCCCCATTGAGAATGTTGTTAGCTGTGCTTTTTTCATAAATGGCGTTTATTATGTTGAGAGAATTTACTCTTTCTGGTTTGTTGAGTGTTTTATCTTGAAAGGTTGTTGAATTTTGTCAAATGCTTTTCTCTGCATCAATTGAGATGGTCCTGTGTGTTTTCTTCCTTTACTCTGTTAATGTGGTGTATCACATTAATTGATTTTTGTATGTTGACTCCTCTTTGCCTTATATGAATAAAATCCACTTGGTCAACATGTCAGATCTTTTTAATGTGGTATTATTTTGCTAGTATGTTGTTAAGGATTTTGCATCAATATTCATCAGGGGTATTGGTTTCTAGTTTTACTTTCTTGTTGTGTTTTTGTCTGAGATTGGTATCAGAATCATGCTGGCTCCATAGAAAGAATTTGCAAGAGTTCCCTCTTCAACTCTGTAATTTTAGCAGGATTAGTGGTAATTCTTTTGTAAATATTTCATAGAATTTGGTCCTGGGTTTTTCTTGTTTGTTTGTTTTTTAAAAATTATTATTTTATTTATTTTTGGCTGTGTTGGGTTTTCATTGCTGGGCGTGGGCTTTCTCTAGTTGTGGCGAGTGGGGGCTACTCTTTGTTGCGGTGCACAGGCTTCTCTTACTGTGGAGCATGGGCTCTAGGCCCGCAGGCTGCAGTAGTTGTGGCACGTGAGCTCAGTAGTTGTGGCTTGCAGGCTCTAGAGTGCAGGCTCAGTAGTTGTGGCTTGCAGGCTCTAGAGCGCAGACTCAGTAGTTGTGGCAAATGGGCTTAATTGCTCCATGGCATGTGGGATCTTCCCAGACCAGGGTTCGAACCCGTGTCCCCTGCAATGGCAGGTGGATTTTTAACCACTGCGCCACCAGGGAAGCCCTGGGTTTTTCTTTGTTTGAGGTTTTTGATTACTTTTTGAATTTCTCTAGTTATAATTCGGTGCAAATTTTTTATTTTTTCTTTGAATTTTTTATTTTTTTAATTTTTTTTATTTTTTTTTTTTTTTGCGGTACATGGGCCTCTCCTGTTGTGGAGCACAGGCTCCAGGCTCAGCGCAGGCTCAGCGGCGCCATGGCTCACGGGCCCAGCCGCTCCGCGGCACATGGGATCTTCCCAGACCGGGGCAACGAACCCGCGTCCCCTGCATCGGCAGGCGGACTCTCAACCACTGCGCCACCAGGGAAGCCCTGAATTTTTTATTTTTTCTTTTGAATTTTATCTTTTTATATAGCAGGTTCTTATTAGTTATCCATTTTATACATATTAGTGTATATATGTCAATCCCAATCTCCCAATTCATCACACCACCACCACCTCCCCCGCCACTTTCCTCCCTTGGTGTCCATATGTTTGTTCTCTATATCTGCGTCTCAGTTTCTGTCCTGCAAACTAGTTCATCTGTACCATTTTTCTAGGTTCCACGTATATGTGTTAATATACAATATTTTTATCTTTCTGACTTACTTTACTCTGTATGACAGTCTCTAGATCCATCCACGTCTCTGCAAATGACCCAATTTTGTTCCTTTTTATGGCTGAGTAATATTCCATTGTATATATGTACCACATCTTCTTTATCCATTCATCTGTCGATGCGCATTTAGGTTGCTTCCAGTGACCCTGGCTAGTTGTAATAGTGCTGCAGTGAACATTGGGGTGTGTATGTCTTTTTGAATTGTGGTTTTCTCTGGGTATATGCCTCAGTAGTGGGATTGCTGGGTCATATGGTAATTCTACTTTAGTTTTTAAGGAACCTCCATACTGTGCTCCATAGTGGCTGTATCAGTTTACATTCCCACCAACAGTGCAAGAGGGTTCCCTTTTCTCCACACCCTCTTCAGCATTTATTGTTTCTAGATTTTCTAATGATGCCCATTCTAACTGGTGTGAGGTGATACCTCATTGTAGTTTTGATTTGCATTTCTCTAATCATTAGTGATGTTGAGCAGCTTTTCATGTGCTTCTTGGCCATCTGTAAGTCTTCTTTGGAGAAATGTCTGTTTAGGTCTTCTGCCCATTTTTGGATTGGGTTGTGGGTTTTGTTTATGTTTTTTTTTTTGCAGTGGCATATTTTATATATTAATAGAGGGGCTTAAATAAGACAGTTGTAGAAGCTGAAAGACAGGAAAGAAAAAATGAATCTATGTGATATCTCAAAAACCACATTTTTTTGTTTTACCATAGGTACCTTTTAAAAAATTTTTTTAAAGGTAACCACTAGTGTTTTCTTTTTTTAAAATTGCACACCAGGTCTATAAACCTAATAAGTAGGTTTTTTCTGGGTTTTTTTTATACAGCAGATTCTTATTAGTCATCAGTTTTATATACATCAGTGTATACATGTCAGTTCCAATTGCCCAATTCATCACACCACCATCACCACCACCCCCGCGGCTTCCCCCCTTGGTGTTCATACGTTTATTCTCTACGTGTGTGTCTCAGTTTCTGCCCTGCAGACTGGTTCAGCTGTACCATTTTTCTAGATTCCACATATATGCGTTAATATACGATATTTGTTTTTCTCTTTCTGACTTCACTCTGTATGACAGTCTCTAGATCCATCCACAACTCTCTACAAATGACGCAATTTCGTTCCTTTTTATGGCTGAATAAAATTCCATTGTATATATGTACCACATCTTCTTTATCCATTCGTCTGTTGATGGGCATTTAGGTTGCTTCCATTACCTGGCTATTGTAAATAGTACTGCAATGAATATTGGGGTGCATGTGTCTCTTTGAATTATGGTTTTCTCTGGATATATGCCCAGTAGTGGGATTGCTGGATTATATGTTAATTCTATTTTTAGTTTTTTAAGGAACCTCCATACTGTTCTCCATAGTGGCTGTATCAGTTTACATTCCCACCAACAGTGCAAGAGGGTTCCCTTTTCTCCATACCCTCTCCAGCATTTGTTGTTTGTAGCTTTTCTGATGAAGCCCATTCTAACTGGTGTGAGATGATACCTCCTTGTAGTTTTGATTTGCATTTCTCTAATCATTAGTGATGTTGAGCAGCTTTTCATGTGCTTCTTGGCCATCTGTATGTCTTCTTTGAAGAAATGTCTATTTAGGTCTTCTGCCCATTTTTGGATTGGGTTGTTTGTTTTTTGAATATTGAGCTGCATGAGCTGTTTATATATCTTGGAGGTTAATCCTTTGTCCCTTGATTCGTTTGCAAATATTTTCTCCCATTCTGAGTGTTGTCTTTTCGTCTTGTTTATGGTTTCCTTTGCTGTGCAAAAGCTTCTAAGTTTCATTAAGTCCCATTTGTTTATTTTTGTTTTTGTTTCCATTTCTGTAGGAGGTGGATCAAAAAAGACCTTGCTGTGATTTACGTCAAAGAGTGTTCTTCCTATGTTTTCCTCTAAGAGTTTTATAGTGTCCGGTCTTACATTTAGGTCTCGAATCCATTTTGAGTTTATTTTTGTGTATGGTGTTCGGGAGTGTTCTAATTTCATTCTTTTACATGTAGCTGTCCAGTTTTCCCAGCACCACTTATTGAAGAGACTGTCTTTTCTCCATTGTATATCCTTGCCTCCTTTGTCATAGATTAGTTGACCGTAGGTGCGTGGGTTTACCTCTGGGCTTTCTATCTTTTTTTTTTCTTTGCCGGTACGCGGGCCTCTCACTGTTGTGGCCTCTCCTGTTGTGGAGCACAGGCTCCGGACGCGCAGGCTCAGTGGCCATGGCTCACGGGCCCAGCCGCTCCACAGCATGTGGGATCTTCCTGGACCGGGGCGTGAACCCGTGTCCCCTGCATCGGCAGGCGGACTCTCAACCACTGCGCCACCAGGGAAGCCCTGGGCTTTCTATCTTGTTCCATTGATCTATGTTTCTGTTTTTGTGCCAGTACCATATTGTCTTGATTACTGTAGCTTTGTAGTATAGTCTGAAGTCAGGGAGTCTGATTCCTCCAGCTCTGATTTTTTCTGTCAAGACTGCTTTGGCTATTCAGGGTCTTTTGTGTCTCCATACAAATTATAAGATGATTTGTTCTAGTTCCGTAAAAAATGCCATTGGTAATTTGATAGGGATTGCATTCAATCTGTAGATTGCTTTGGGTAGTATAATCATTTTCACAGTATTGAGTTTTCCAGTCCAAGAACATGGTATATCTCTCCATCTGTTGGCATCATCTTTAATTTCTTTCATCAGTGTCTTATAGTTTTCTGCATACAGGTCTTTTGTCTCTAGGTAGGTTTATTCCTAGGTATTTTATTCTTTTTGTTGCATGGTAAATGACAGTGTTTCCTTAATTTCTCTTTCAGATTTTTCTTCTTTAGTGTATAGGAATGCAGGAGATTTCTGTGCATTAATTTTGTATTCTGGAGCTTTACCACATTCATTGATTAGCTCTAGTAGTTTTCTGGTGGCATCTTTAGGATTCTCTATGTATAGTATCATGTCATCTGCAAACAGTGACAGTTTTACTTCTTTTCCAATTTGTATTCCTTTTATTTCTTTTTCTTCTCTAATTGCTGAGGCTAGGAGTTCCAAAGCTATGTTGAATAGTAGCGATGAGAGTGGACATCCTTGTCTTTTTCCTGATCTTAGAGGTAATGCTTTCAGTTTTTCACCATTGAGAATGATGTTTGGTATGGGTTTGTCATATATGACCTTTATTATGTTGAGGTAGGTTCCCTCTGTGCCCACTTTCTGGAGAGTTTTTATCATAAATGGATGTTGAATTTTGTCAAAAGCTTTTTCTGCATCTATTGAGATGATCATATGGTTTTTTTTCTTCAGTTTGTTAATATGGTGTATCACATTGATTGATTTGCATATATTGGAGAATCCCTGCATCCCTGGGATAAATCCCACTTGATCATGGTGTATGATCCTTTTAATGTGTTGCTGGATTCTGTTTGCTAGTATTTTGTTGAGGATTTTTGCATGTATGTTCATCAGTGATACTGGTCTGTAATTTTCTTTTTTTGTAGTATCTTTGTCTGTTTTGGTATCAGGGTGATGGTGGCCTCATAGAATGAGTTTGGGAGTGTTCCTTCCTCTGCAATTTTTTGGAAGAGTTTGAGAAGGATGGGTGTTAGCTCTTCTCTAAATGTTTGATAGAATTCACCTGTGAAGCCATCTGGTCCGGGACTTCTGTTTGTTGGAAGATTTTTAATCACAGCTTTGATTTCATTACTTGTGATTGGTCTGTTGATATTTTCTATTTCTTTCTGGTTCAGTCTTGGAAGGTTATACCTTTCTAAGAATTTGTCCATTTCTTCCAGGTTCTCCATTTTATTGGCATAGAGTTGCTTGTAGTAGTCTCTTAGGATGCTTTGTATTTCTGCGGTGTCTGTTGTAATTTCTCCTTTTTTCTAATTTTATTGATTTGAGTCCTCTCTTTTTCTTGATGAGTCTGGCTAATGGTTTATCAGTTTTGTTTATCTTCTCAAACAACCAACTTTTAGTTTTATTGATATTTGCTATTGTTTTCTTTGTTTCTGTTTCTTTTATTTCTGTTCTTTATGATTTCTTTCCTTCTAGTAACTTTGGGTTTTGTTTGTTCTTTCTCTAGTTCCTGTAGGTGTAAATTTAGATTGTTTGAGATGTTTGTCGTTTCCTGAGGTAGGATTTTATTGCTGTAAACTTCCCTCTTAACGTTCCCTCGTCATGTTTTCATTGTCATTTGTATCTAGGTATTTTTTGATTTCCTCTTTGATATCTTCAGTGACCTCTTCGTTATTTAGTAACGTATTGTTTAGCCTCCATGTGTTTGTGTTTTTTATGTTTTTTCCCCCTGTAATTGATTTCTAATCTCATAGTGTTGTGGTCAGAGAAGATGCTTGATATGATTTCAGTTTTCTTAAATTTATTGAGGCTTGATTTGTGCCCCAAGATGTAATCTATCCTCGATGATGTTCTGTGCACACTTGAGAAAAAAGTGTAATCTGCTGTTTTTGGATGGAATGTCCTATAAATATCAATTAAATCTCTCTGGTCTATTGTGTCATTTAAAGCTTCTGTTTCCTTATTAATTTTCTGTTTGGATGATCTGTAAGTGAGGTGTTAAAGTCCCCCACTATTACTGTGTTACTGTCGATTTCTTCTTTTATAGCTGTTAGCAGTTGCCTTATGTATTGAGGTGCTCCTGTGTTGGGTGCATATAGATTTATAATAATTATATCTTCTTCTTGGATTGATCCCTTGATCATTATGTAGTGTCCTTCCTTGTCTCTTGTAACATTCTTTATTTTAAAGTTTATTTTATCTGATATGAGTATTGCTACTCCAGGTTTCTTTTGATTTCCATTTGCATGGAATATCTTTTTCCATCCCCTCACTTTTAGTCTGTATGTGTCTCTAGGTCTCAAGTGGGTCTCTTGTAGAGAGCATATATGTGGGTCTTGTTTTTGTATCCATTCAGCGAGCCTTTGTCTTTTGGTTGGAGTATTTAATCCATTCACGTTTAAGGTAATTATCGATATGTATGTTCCTTTTACCATTTTCTTAATTGTTTTGGGTTTGTTTTTGTAGGTCTTTTTCCTCTCTTGTGTTTCTCACTTAGAGAAGTTCCTTTAGCATTTGTTGTAGAGCTGGTTTGGGGGTGCTGAATTCTTTTAGCTTTTGCTTGTCTGTAAAGCTTTTGATTTCTCCTTCGAATCTGAATGAGTACCTTGCTGGGTAGAGTCATCTTGATTGTAGGTTTTTCCCTTTCATCACTTCAAGTATATTATGCCACTGCCTTCTGGCTTGTAGGGTTTCTGCTGAGAAATCAGCTGTTAACCTTATGGGAGTTCCCTTGTACGTTATTTGTTGTTTTGGCCTTGCTGCTTTCAATAATTTTTCTTTGTCTAATTTTTGCCAATTTGATTACTGTGTGTCTTGGCATGTTTCTCCTTGGGTTTATCCTGTATGGGACTCGCTGTGCTTCCTGGACTTGGGTGGCTATTGCCTTTCCCATGTTAGGGAAGTTTTCGACTATAATCTCTTCAGATATTTTCTCGGGTCCTTTCTCTCTCTCTTCTCCTTCTGGGACCCCTGTAATGCGAATGTTGTTGCGTCTAATGTTGTCCCAGAGGTCTCTTAGGCTGTCTTCATTTCTTTTCATTCTTTTTTTTATTCTGTTCCGTAGCAGTGAATTCCACCATTCTGTCTTGCAGGTCACTTCTCTGTACTTCTGCCTCAGTTATTCTGTTATTAATTCGTTCTAATATATTTTTCATTTCAGTTATAGTATTGTTCATCTCTGTTTGTTTGTTCTTTAATTCCTCTAAGTCTTTGTTAAACATTTCTTGCATGTTCTTGATCTTTGCCTCCATTCGTTTTCCGAGGTCCTGGATCATCTTCACCATCATTATTCTGAATTCTTTTTCTGGAAGGTTGCCTATCTCCACTTCATTTAATTGTTTTTCTGGGGTTTTATCTTGTTCTTTCATCTGGTACATAGCCCTCTGCCTTTTCATCTTGTCTGTCTTTCTGTGAATGTGGTTTTTGTTCCATAGGCTGCAGGATTGTAGTTCTTCCAGCTTCTGCTGTCTGCCCTCTGGTGGATGAGACTGTCTAAGAGGCTTGTGCAAGTTTCCTGATGGGAGGGACTGGTGGTGGGTAGAGCTGGCTGTTGCTCTGGTGGGCAGATCTCAGTAAAACTTTAATCCGCTTGTCTGCTGCTGGGTTTGGCTGGGTACCCTCCCTGTTGGTTCTTTGGCCTGAGGCGCCCCAACACTGGAGCCTATCGGGTTATTTGGTGGGGCTAATGGCAGACTTTGGGAGGCCTCACACCAAGGAGTACTTCCCAGAACTTCTGCTGCCAGTGTCCTTGTCCCCACGGTGAGCACAACCCCCCACCCCTGCCTCTGCAGGAGACCCTCCAACACTAGCAGGTAGGTCTGCTTCAGTCTCCTATGGGGTCACTGCTCCTTCCCCTGGGTCCTGATGCGCACACTGCTTTGTGTGTGCCTTCCAAGAGTGGAGTCTCTGTTTTACCCCAGTCCTGTCAAATTTCTGCAGTCAAATCCCACTAGCCTTCAAAGTCTGATTCTCTAGGAACTCCTCCTCCCGTTGCTGGACTCCGAGGTTGGAAAGCCTGACGTGGGGCTCAGAGCCTTCACTCCGGTGGGTGGACGTCTGTGGTGTAAGTGTTCTCCAGTTTGTGGGTCACCTACCCAGCAGTTATGGGATTTGATTTTATTGTGATTGCGCCCCTCCTACCGTCTCATTGCGGCTTCTCCTTTGTCTTTGGACGTGGGGTATCTTTTTTGGTGAGTTCCAGTGTCTTCCTGTCGATGACTGTTCAGCAGTTAGTTGTGATTCCGGTGCTCTCGCAAGAGGGAGTGAGAGCATGTCCTTCTAGTCTGCCATCTTGAACCAATCTCCAGATTTTTTATTTCATAAAGATAAATCAAGTTTAGTAGGTTGTGTGTTTCTAAGAATTTACCTGTATCTTTTAGATTCTGTGATTTGTAGGCATTATTGTTCATAGTACTTCCTTATCTTCCTTAAAAAACTTTGACATCAGTTGCAATCATTTCTCTTTCATATCTGTTCTTAATTATTTGAATCTTTTTTCTTTTTTTCTTAGTGTAGCTAAGGGTTTTCCCATTCAGTTTTTTCAAAACACCAACTGTTGGTTTGTTCATTTTTATATTTTTCTACTTTCTATTTTATTTATCTCTGGTCTAATCTTTCTTTTTTTTTTAATATGTTAATTTATTAATTTTTGGCTGCATTGAGTCTTCGTTGTTGGGTGTTCGTTGCGGAGTGCGGGCTTCTCATTGTGGGGCTTTTCTTGTTGCAGAGCTTGGGCTTTAGGCATGCAGGCTTCAGTAGTTGTGGCACACAGGCTTAGTTGCTCTGCAGCATGTAGGATCTTCCCAGACTAGGGCTCGAACCTGTGTCCCCTGCATTGGCAGGCGGATTCTTAACCATTGCCCCACCAGGGAAGTCCCTGGTTTCTTTTTTCTTATTTACCTCTTTCCTTCTGCTAAACTTGGGTTTAGTGTGTTTTTGTTTTTCTACTTCCTAGAGGTGTAAAAATAAATTTCTGATTTGAGATCTTTTTTTTTTTTTTTTTACTGTAAGCATTTAGCAGTTTTGAATTTCCTTTTAGTACAGCCTTCATTGTGTGTTATAACTTTTGGTAGGTTGTATTTTCCTTTTCATCCATATATTTAAAAATTCCCTTGTGATTTCTTCTTAGACCCATTAGTGGTTTAAGAGTGAGTTGTTTAATTTCCGCATTTGGGGTAATTTTCTTTTTCTTCTTCTGCTGTTTATTTCATTGTTGTTTACTTTTATGATATCAGTCTCTTAAAATTGTTAAGATTTGTGTTTTGGCCAAACATGTGGTCTCTCATGGAGAATGCTTTATGTGTGCTTGAGACGCATGTGTTTTCTGCTGTTGGGTCTTGTGATCTGTTATGTCTAATAACCAGTAAGGTCTATAGTTTCCTTATTGATCTTTTTGGTTCCATCTGTAAGTTCAGCTGGGGCATTGAAGTCTCATAGTATTCCTGTGCTGCTATTTCTCTCTTCATTTCCTTTAATGTTTGCTTCATTTTTCTGAGATATCTAATGTTAGATGTATATATATTTTTACTTGATACTTCTTTTTGGTAAATTGACCCATTTATCATTATATAATGTTTTTTTGTCTCATGTCACTTGTTTTTCTTCAGTTTATTTTGTCTGATATAATGTATTCTCTCCTGCTCTCTTTAGGATGGAATGTATTTTTCCATCCTTTCACCTTTCTGTGTCCTTATATTTGTGAACACTAGCAGTTCCAAGTCTCTCACAGTGTGTCCCTTGCCCTGTTTTCCCCCGTTACTTACTCTAGTGGTCCTTGCTTAGGCACACTGTACAGTGGTGAAAGGCAGGTGCCCTGGCCAGCCCCCTTCACTCCACTGTAACTCCAGAGGGAATGCATCGAGTGTTTCCTTCTGTTCATGACGTTTCTTGAAATGTTCTTGTTTAATCAGAATTTATTTTTTTCCATATCCTTTTTTTCTTGATTTTTAATTGTCCAGGAAGTTTTTAACTTTACTATTATGATATATTTTTTCATAACCTGTGGAAATAATGTATAATAGTAAATTTTCTAATTTCTAATCAATGTTTTATTGGTGGCAAAAACAAAGAAATTCTTTGGCTTTTGTTAATGCCTAGCTATGTAAATTTAAATGGATAAAATTGTATTTATATTTTTGAGCATGGTTATCTTATTGAGAGTTGAGTTCAAGTATTGTATTTTTTTTAAATGTTCATACCATTTTTTTTTTTAGTATCCTACTACAGAATCACGTTGACAAACTAAATTGAGTACAGCGGATACATTTTCAGTGTCTGAAAGATGCTGAAATACACGTGAATAAAACGATGATAAAAAATTGTCCAAAAATCTGTCAAGAGATTTTTCTCTCATTTCAGTTATTTTTTATAGATATGTATGTGCATGAGTACATGGATGTGCAAGTCTGTGGTTTAGAAAAAAGACATCATGATTTTAAAACTATATATCTTTTTTCAGTTGAAATTGTCTTCAGTATATTCCATTGCCTGGAATTTTTCTGTGCAATCCTGTTAATGGTTTAAGTAGTAGTAAGATTACTAACATTTATGTGTATGTGCTTGTGTGTCCACATCTGTAATGACCTTTCATGCCATTCACCTTGGACTTCTTTCAAGTTTTCTCAGGGAACCCTCTGTCAATGTACTTTTAATGCTTTCTGTATTACTTAACTATTTGATTCTTAAGCTTCAGTTGCTGAGCACAGCCCTCTGAGTTCAAGTGTTTGCTGTAACATTTCTTACCTTCTTGATCGGAGTCAAGTTTCTCAGAGTGTCTGTGATAGTTTTTGTCCTCTGTAAGATGGGGACAGATCTTTCTTTAATGAGCTGTTATGTTGATAACAAGATCTTGCCTGTAAAAGTACTTACTTAGAGTAATGTTTAGAGTAACATTACTGTAACTTAGAGCAATAGGAAGTGTTCAGACACTTTTAGTTGTTGTTGTTATCATCATCATAGTTGAAATTTTGACCTTTCATTAAAAGCACTGCGAACTTTGTCATCTCATCTGTATACTGAATCTCACTCAGTGTGTAGAACGTAATACCTGACACTTCTGCATAGACAACATGGCGTTGAGTGTTACTTATAGGCGTTTCATAGATTTTCGACAGTGACGAAAAATCATATTAATTGGAGGACCTCATAAGGTCTTATGAAAAAGTATAAGAAATTAAGATTAGAGATACATAATTTTTCCAAATACCTCTAAATAGATCTGGTAGAACACATACTTTAATTGAATCAGTCCTTACCCTTTCCTCGTCTTTTCCATTTGTATGAAGATGAGAACTCTTCATGGCCCATTGGTGAAATGTGGTTTCATTTCAGGAACGGTTGACCTTTGAGGATGTGGCCATCGAATTCACTGAGGAGGAGTGGGAATGCCTGGACCCTGCTCAGAGGGCCTTGTACAGGGACGTGATGGTGGAGACCTACAGGAACCTGCTCTCCCTGGGTGAGGATAACTTCCCTTCAGAGCTGGGATCTGCCCTTGGGTATCTTTGCATTTTCCCTTGTGTGCCTCTTGGGAAGCCCTGTTGACTCACATCATGTGGCATCGTGAGTTTAAACTGACCCTTTCTTCAGATGCTCTGCACGTTTCATGTTACATCAGGGGTTGTCCCAGAGCTTAATTACGTACAAAGCTCAATGGCAAACTTTAAAAAATACCAAATTTCCTATTTTCTGCCTTTTGGTTTTTGACTCAGTTTTTGCAGGAAGAGAGCTTGATGTCCGCATATTACACCGTTCCCTGTGTAGAAGGGAGGCGGTGGATGAATTTGTGAAATATTTTTCCCGACCCATCTGTAATGTCCTCACCCCTCAGCTGAACAAAGAACCGGGATTTTAGGAAAACCACAGCACTTCACATTTCTTTGTCCTGATAAACCAGAACTTCTGTTTCTTTTTTAAAAATTTTTTGGCCACACCTTCTGGCTTGTGGGATCTCAGTTCCCTGAGTAGGGATTGAACCCGTGCCCTCTGCATTGGAAGCATGGAGTCTTAACCGGTGGGCTGCCAGGGAAGTCCCAGAATTTCTTTTTCTGATCTGAATATTATCTCCACATTGGAGCAAGAGAAAGAGCCGTGGACAGTGGGGAGAAATGTGAAAAATAGCCAAGAATACATTGTGTGGGAGTCAAAAGTGTAAACAAAGATGGGTATCTCAGAAGGGCTGTTTCTTTTGTTTAGGGGTGTGTGGGACAGGCGGGTGGATTGGATCTTCTGTGATTGTTACTTAGGAGGAGTGTAAGGACAGTGGACGGAGAGGAGCTCCTTTTGATCCCAAATCCTACAAGGGGTGCATGTGTGAATCTTTCAGGCTCTTAGCTTGGCATCTGTGGGTCGAGTACATGGTCCCATCTCAAGATCCTATAACGTCTGACCCTTACACATTGTATTATTTTTACTCTTGTACTGCTCTATCTAGTCTGGGAATGTCGACTGTTCCTAATTTTACCTTCTCCTTACTTTGTATGATTTTACCTCTTAAATTTCTTTGAAGTATATTCCTAAGGTCTGAAATTTTACCTGGTTTCCTTGTTGTGATAATCCACCTATGTTTATCTGGCAGCCTCTTGTGGAGTCTCTATGGAGAGTGTTTACTGGGTAACAGAAAATTTTGACAGAGACACTATTCCTCGTATGTTGTAATATTTTCTTGCTCTGTACAAAATCACCACTCGAAGCTACTCATTAGAGTGGTCAGCATGTTCTAGGATATGAGATAGAAAGTATCACAAGAGTCTGACTGATAAGTCTTACCAGGTTTTTTTCTGGCTTTGGGGACTGTCACAAAAGCCTGTCTCAAGGGCACTGTGACCGTGTTATTCATGTGTCTCAATGACCATACATTTTAGCCTCTTTACATTGGTATAGGAATTTATCCCAGGACAACTTTGTCAAAGCTCACATTCTCATATCTGTGAGGCTGTTGGCTAAAGTGTTGTTGATGCCACATTTTTCATTGCCTGTGCCATTGTTCATTCTACCCCAACAGCGAATTTTGAAGCGTGTTAATGAGAGCTTATGAAGTGGAGGGATACCTTCAGTGATGAACGATAATGTGTTTATGACACTGGTACTTTAATTTTGTACATTTCTATGCATTATAAATGATTTTTTATTTTATCATTAGGTTCAAATTTCCATGTTACTCTTGGGGTTTTTGTTTTATGTTTGCAACGCATGGGATGGTTGATTGGGGATGGGTCCCTGTGGTGGAATTTGTTATCAGTCCCTCTTAGAATCTTTATATATTCTTCATACTCAACTATTATCAGATATGTGATTTAGAAATGTTTTCTCTTTTACTGTTGGTTGTCTTTTCACTGTGCTTTAATGCACAGTAGTTTATATTTTTGATATAGTCCAATTTATCTGTTTTTATTTTGTAGCCTGTGCTTTTGGTGTTATACCTGATAAATCATTTGTGGGTCCAATGTCAAGAAACTTTTTCTGTATGTTTACTTCTAGGAGTTTTATATACTTGGGACTTAGGTTTAGGTCTTTGAACCACTTTGAGTTAATTTTTGTCTGTAGCGTAAGGTAATGGTCTAAGTAAATACTTTTGTTAGTAGGTATCCAGTTTTGGCAACAACTTTTTAAAAAAAATTATTTTTAATTAATTAACTTATTTTGGCTGCGTTGGGTGTTGCTGCGCGTGGGCTTTCTCTACTTGTGGTGAGCAGGGTCTACTCTTTGTTACGTTGTACAGACTTTTCGTTGTGGTGGTTTCTCTTGTTGTGGAGCACCAGCTCTAGGCACGTGGGCTCAGTAGTTGCAGCACATGTGCTTAGTAGTTGTGGCACCCGGAGTTCAGTAGTTGTGACACATGGGCTCAGTAGTTGTGGCTTGTGGGCTCTAGAGTGCAGGCCCAGTAGTTGTGGCACACGGGCTTAGTTGCTCCATGGCATGTGGGATCTTCCCGGACCAGGGCTCGAACTCATGTCCCCTGCATTGGCAGGTGGATTCTTAACCACTGTGCCACCAGGGAAGTCCTGTCAATACCTTTTGTTCCACTGACTGCATTCTCCCATTAAGTGATCTTTACACCTTTCTGAAACATTGTTTAAACATCTACACAAGAGGTTTTTTTTTTTTAAGTATAGTTAATTTATAATGTTGTGTTAATTTCAGGTGTATAGAAATTTACAAGATATTTAATATAGTTACCTGAGCTATACAGTAGGTCCTTGTTGTTTATCTATTTTATATATAGTAGTTTGTATATGTTCACCCCAGACTCCTAATTTATCTCTCTCCTCGCCCACCCCACCCCCCCGCATCCTGCACTTTCCCCTTTGGTAACCGTAAGTTTGTTTTCTATGTCTGTGAGTCTATTTCTGTTTTGTATATAAGTTCATTTATATCACTTTTTTAGGTTCCACGTATAAGTAATATCATATATGTTTTTCTTTGTCTGACTTCACAGGTCCATCCATGTTGCTGCAAAAGGCATTATTTCATTGTTTTTTATGAATGAGTAATATTCCATTGTATATATGTGCCATATCTTCTTTATCCCTTCATCTGTCAATGAAAATTTAGGTTGCTTCCATGTCCTGGCTAGTGTAAATAGTGTTGCTATAAACATTGGGGTGCATATATCTTTTCAAATTAGAGTTTTCATCTTTTCCGGATATATGCCCAGGATTGGAATTGCTTGTTCATGTGGTAACTTTATTTTTAGTTCTTTAAGGAACCTCCATACTTTGAACCTCCTTCAAAGTGGCTACAGCAGTTTACATTCCTTCCAACAGTGTAGGAGTGTTCTGTTTTCTCCACACCCTCTCAAGCATTTACTGTTTGTAGACTTTTTTTTTTTGGCCACGCCAGATCTTAGTTGTGGCACACAGAATATTTAGTTGGGGCATGCGGACTTCTTAGTTGCTGTATGACTCTCAGTTGCGACATGCGTATTGGATCTAGTTCCCTGACCAGGGATTGAACCTGGGCCCCCTGCATTGGCAGCGTGGAGCCTTACTGCCTGGACCACCAGGGAAGTCCCCTATTTGTAGACTTTTTGATGGTGGTCATTCTGACCAGTGTGAGGTGATAGCATTTTGTGGTTTTGATTTGCATTTATGTAATAATTAGTGACGTTGAGCATCTTTTCATGTGGCTGTTGGCCATCTTTATGTCTTCTTTGGAGAAATATCTATTTAGGTCTTCTGCTAATTTTTTGATTGGGTTGTATGGTTTTTTTGATATTAAGCTATATGAATTTTGTATATTTTGGAAATGAATTCCTTTTTGGTAGCATCATTTGCAAATATACTCTTCTAGTCCATAGGTTGTATTTTCGTACTTTTTATGGTTTCCTTTGCTTTGCAGTAGCTTTTAAGTTTAATTAGGTCCCATTTGTTTATTTTTGCTTTTATTTCCGTGTCTCTAGGAGACAGATCCAAAAAAATATTGCTGTGATTTCTATCAAAGAGTGTTCTGCCTTTGTTTTCCTCTAGGAGTTTTATAGTATCTGGTCTTATATTTAGCTGTTTAATCCATTTTGAGTTTATTTGTGTATGTGGTGTTAGAGAATGTTCTAGTTTCATTCTTTTCCATGTAGCTGTCCAGTTATCCCAGCACCACTTACTAAAAAGACTGTCTTTTCTCCATTGTATATTCTTTCCTTCTTTGTCATAGAATAATTGACTATAAGTGAGTGGGTTTATTTCTAGGCTTTCTATTCTTTTCCATTGATCTGTGTTTTCTGTTTTTTGCCAGTACCATACCGTCTTGATGACTGTAGGTTTGTAGTATTGTCTGAAGTCAGGGAGTGTGATTCCTCCAGCTCCATTCTTCTTTCTCGAGATTGTTTTAGATATTCGGTGTCTTTTGTGTTTTCATACAAATTTAAAAAATGTTTTGTTCTCGTTCTGTGAAAAATGCCATTGTTAATTTGATAAGGATTGCATTGAATATGTAGATTGCCTTGGGTAATATGGTAATTTTAACAATGTTGCTTATTCCAATCCAAGAACATGGTATATATTTTCATCTGTTTGTGTCATCTTTGATATCTTTCATCAGCATTATATAGGTTTTTTTTTGTGGTACGTGGGCCTCACACCGCTGTGGCCTCTCCCGCTGTGGAGCACAAGCTCCGGACGCGCAGGCCCAGCGGCCACGGCTCACGGGCCCAGCTGCTCTGCAGCATGTGGGATCCTCCCAGACCGGGGCACGAACCTGCGTCCCCTGCATCAGCAGGCGGACTCTCAACCACTGCGCCACCAGGGAAGCCCAGCATCATATAGTTTTACAAGTACAGTTATTTTGCTTCCTTAGGTGGGTTTATTCCTCAGAATGTTATTTTTTGTGATGAGATGGTAAATGGGATTGTTTCTGTAATTTCACTTTCTGATATTTCGTTGTTGGTATATAGAAATGCAACAGATATTTGTATATTTATTTTTTTATATTTATCCAGCAACTTCACCGTGTTCATTGCTGAGGTCTGGTAGTTACCTGGTGGCATCGTCAGGATTTTCTACGTGTAGCATCATGTCATCTGCATACAGTGATAGTTTTACTTCTTTTCCTATCTGGATTCCTTTTATTTCTTTTTGTTTTCTGATTGCAGTGGCTAGGACTTCCAAATGTATGTTGAATAAAAGTGGTGAGAGTGGACATCCTTGTCTTGTTCCTGATCTTAGAGGAAATGCTCTCACCTTTTCATTGTTGAGTATGATGTTAGTTGTGTGTTTGTCATATATGGTCTTTATTATGTTGAAGTAGGTCCCATCTGTGCTTACTGTCTGAAGCATTTTTATCATAAATCAGTGCTGAATTTTGTGAGAGGCTTTTTCTGCAACTACTGAGATGATCATATGGTTTTTAGTCTTCAATTTGTTAATGTGGTGTATCATATTAATTGACTTGCAGATATTGAAAATCTTGCATCCCTGGAATAAATCCTACTTGATCATGGTTTATGATTCTTTTAATGTATTGTTGGATTCTGTTTGCTAGTATTTTGTTGTGGGTATTTTGTTGTGGGTTTTTGCGTATATGTGATATTGACTTGTAATTTTCTTTTTTTGGAATATCTTTTTCTGGCTTTGGTGTCAGGGTTATTATGGCCTCACAGAATGAGTTCATTGGAAGTGTTCCTTCCTCTCCAAAAGTATTTTTTGTAATAGTTTGAGAAGAATGAGTGTTAGCTCTTGTCTGAATATTAGAATGGGAGAATTCACCTGTGAAGCCATCTGGTCCTGGACCTTTGTTTCTTGGAAGATTTTTAATCACAGTTTCAATTTCAGTACTTGTGATTGGTCTGTTCCTATTTTCTATTTCTTCGTGGTTCATTCTTAGGAGATTGTACCTTTCTAACCCATTTCTTCTAGGTTGTTCATTTTATTGGAGTATAGTTTCTTGGAGTAGTCTCTTTTGATTCTTTGTATTTCTGTGGTGTCCATTGTAACGTATCCTTTTTGATTTCTGATTTTATTGATTTGGGCCCTCTCCCTCTGTTATTAATGACTCTGGCTAAATGTTTTTCAATATTCTCTTTTTTTTTTTTTGGGGGGTATAGTGGTTTTACAATGTGTTTGTTTCTACTGTACAGCTAAGTGAAGTAGAGTTCCCTGTGCTGTACATCAGGTTCTCATTAGTTATCTATTTTACACATATTAGTATAAAATAGCATGTTAAAAGATACTTTCTTCTTTTACAATATAAGCATTTAAAGCAGCAAATTTCCCTGTAATTACCATTTCACTTATTAGTTTTTTTTAAATTAATTTTTATTGGAGTATAGTTGCTTTATAATGTTGTGTTAGTTTCTACTGTACAGCAAAGTGAATCAACTCTACGTATACATATATCCTCTCTTTTTCGGATTTCCTTCCCATTTAGGTCACCACAGAGCATTGAGTAGAGTTCCCTGTGCTATACAGTAGGTTCTCATTAGTTATATATTTTATACATAGTATCAATAGTGTATATATGACAATCCCAATCTCCCAATTCATCCCACCCGACCCTGCCCCTTGGTATCCATACGTTTGTTCTCTATGTCTTTGTCTCTATTTCTGCCTTGCAAACAGGTTGATCTGTATCATTTTTCTAGATTCCACCTATATGCGTTAATATATGATGTTTGTTTTTCTCTGACTTACTTCACTCTGTATGACAGTGTCTAGGCCAACCACGTCTCTACAAATGACCCAATTTCATTCTTTTTATGGCTGAGTAATATTCCACTGTGTATATGTACTACATTTTCTTTATCTGTTGGTCTGTCGATAGGCATTTAGGTTGCTTCCAGGACCTGGCTATTCTAAATAGTGCTGCAATGAACATTGGGGTGAATGTGTCTTTGAGTTATGGTTTTCTCTGGGTATATGCCCAGTAGTGGGATTGCTGGGTCTTATGGTAATTCTATTTTTAGTTTTTTAAGGAACCTCCATACTGTTCTCCATAGTGGCTGTATCAATTTACATTCCCACCAACAGTGTGAGAGGGTTCCCTTGTCTCCACACCCTCTCTAGCATTTATTGTTTGTAAATTTTTTGATGATGGCCATTCTGACTTGTGTGAGCTGATGCCTCATTGTAGTCTTGATTTGCATTTCTCTAATGATTAGTGATGTTGAGCATGTTTTCGTGTGCCTCTTGGCCCTCTGTATGTCTTTTTTGGAGAAATGTCTGTTTAGGTCTTCTGCCCATATTTTGATTGGGTTGTTTGTTTTTTTGATATTGAGCTGCATGAACTATTTGTATATTTTGGAGAGTAATCTTTGGTCCATTAATTCATTTGTAATTATTTTCTCCCATTCTGAGGTTTGTCTTTTAGTCTTGTTTATGGTTTCCTTTGTTGTGCTGAAGCTTTTAAGTTTCATTAGGTCCAATTTGTTTATTTTTGTTTTTATTTCCATTACTCTAGAAGGTTGGTCAGAAAAGATGTTGCTGTGATTGATGTCAAAGAGTGTTCTCTCTGTTTTCCTCTTAAGAGTTTTATAGTATGTGGCCTTACATTTAGGTCTTTAATCCATTTTGAGTTTATTTTTGTTTATGTTGTTAGGGAGTTTTCTAATTTCATTCTTCTACATGTAGCTGTCCAGTTTTCCCAGTACCACTTATTGAAGGTACTGTCACCATTGTATATTCTTGCCTCTGTTGTAGATTAATTGGCCATATGTACATGGGTTTATTTTGGGGCTCTCTATTCTGTTTCATAGATGTATATGTCTGCTTTGGGGCAAGTACCACACTGTTCTGATGCCTGTGACTTTGTAGTATAGTCTGAAGTCAGGGAGCCTGATTCCTCCAGCTCTGTTTTTTTTCTGTCAAGATTGCTTTGGCTACTTGGGGTCTTTTGTGTTTCTATATAGATTTTAAGATTTTTTTTGTTCTAGTTCTGTGAAAAATGCCATTGGTAATTTGATAAGAATTGCATTGAATCTGTAGATTGCTTTGGGTAGTATAGTCATTTTCACAGTATTGATTCTTCAAATCCAAGAACATGGTATATCTCTCCATCTGTTTGTGTCGTCTTAGATTTCTCTCATCAGTGTTTTGTAGTTTTCTGAATACAGGTCTTTTACCTCCTTGGGTAGGTTTATTCCTAGGTATTTTATTCTTTTTTTGTTGCACTGGTGAATGGTATTGTTTCCTTAATTTCTCTTTCTGGTCTTTAGTTATTCATGTATAGGAGTGCAAGAGATTTCTGTGCATTAATTTTGTATCCTGCAACTTTACCAAATTCATTGATTAGCTCTAGTAGTTTTCTGGTGGCATCTTTAGGATTTTCTACATATAGTGTCATCTCATCTGCAAACAATTTTACTTCTTCTTTTCCAATTTTATATTCCTTTTGTTTCTTTTTCTTTTCTGATTTCTGTGGCTAGGACTTCCAAAACTGTATTGAATAGTAGTTATGAGAGTGGACCTCCTTGTCTTGTTCCTGATCTTCGAGGAAATGCTTTCAGTTTTTCAACATTGAGAATGATGTTAGCTGTGTGTCATACATGGCCTTTATTATGTTGAGGTAGGTTCCATCTGTGCCCACTTTCTGGAGAGTTTTTATCATAAATGGGTGTGGAATTTTGTTAAAAGGTTTTTCTGCATCTATTCAAATGATCATATGGTTTTCATTCAATTTGTTAATATGGTGTATGACATTGGTTGATTTGCGTATATTGAAGAATCCTTGCATCTCTGGGGTAAATCCCACTTGATTGTGGTGTATGATTCTTTTAATGTGTTGTTGGATTCTGTTTGCTAGTAGTTTGTTGAGGATTTTTGTGTCTATATTCATCAGTAATATTGGTCTGTAATTTTCTTTTTTCAGGATATCTTTGTTTTGGGTATCGGTGACGGTGGCCTCACAGAATGAGCTTGGAAGAGTTCCTTCCTCTTCAGTTTTTTGGAAGAGTTTGAGGATGGATGTTAGCTCTTCTCTAAGTGTTTGGTAGAATTCACCTGTGAAGACATCTGGTCCTGGACTTTTGTTCTGGAAGATTTTTAATCACAGTATCAATTTCATTACTTGTGATTGGTCTGTTCATATTCTTTGTTTCTTCTTGGTTCAGTCTTAGAAGGTTATACCTTTTTAAGAATTGGTCCATTTCTTCCAGGTTGTCCATTTTATTGGCCGATAGTTGCTTATAGTAGTCTCTTATGATCCTTTGTATTTCTGCAGTGTTCTTTGTAACTTTTCCTTTTTCATTTCTAATTTTATTGATTTGAGTCCTCTCCCTCTTTTTCTTGATGAGCCTGGCTAAAGGTTCATCAATTTTGTTTATCTTCTCAAAGAACCAGCTTTTAGTTTTATTGATCTTTGCTATTGTTTCTGTTTCATTAATTTCTGCTTTTATCTTTATGATTGATTTCTTTCTACTAACTGGGTTTTTTTTGTTCATCTTTCTCTAGTTCCTTTAGCTGTTTAGATTGTTTATTTGAGATTTTTCTTGTTTCTTCAGGTAGGATTGTATTGCTGTAAACTTCCTCCTTAGAACTGCTTTTGCTGCATCCGATATGTTTTGGATCATCGTGTTTTCATTGTTATTTGTCTCTAGGTATTTTTTGATTTTCTCTTTGATTTTTTTACTGATCTCTTGGTTATTTAGTAGTGTAGTGTTTAGCCTTCATGTGTTATATATTTTTTACAGTTCTTTTCCCCTGTAATTGATTTCTAATCTCATAGAGTTGTGGTTGGAAAAGATGCTTGATATGATTTCAGTTTTCTTAAATTTACCAGGGCTTGATTTGTTACCCAAGATGTGATCTCTCCTGGAGAATGTTCCATATGCACTTGAGAAGAAAGTGTATCCTTCTGCTTTCAGGTGGAATGTTCTATAAATATCAATTAAATCTATCCGGTCTATTGTGCCATTTAAAGCTTGTGTTTCCTTGTTTATTTTCTGTCTGGATGATCTGTCCATTGGTGTAAGTGGGGTGTTAAAGTTCCCCACTATTGTGTTACTATCGATTTTCCCTTTTGTGGCTGTTAGCATTTGCCTTATGTATTGAGGTGCTCTTATGTTGGGTGCATAAATATTTACAGTTGTATGTTTCCTTGGATTGATCCCTTGATCATTATGTAGTGTCCTTCCTTATCTCTTGTAACAGTCTTTATTTTAAAGTCTATTTTATCTGATACCAGTATTGTTACTCCAGCTTTCTTTTGATTCCCATTTGTATGGAACATCTTTTCCCATCCCCTCACTTTCAGTCTGTATGTGTCCCTAGGTTTGAAGTGGGTCTTTTGTAGACAGCATATATACAGGTTTTGTTTTTGTATCCATTCAGCCAGTCTGTCTTTTGGTTGGAGCATTTAACCTGTTCACATTTAGGGTAATTATTGATATGTATGTTCCTATTACCCTTTTCTTAATTGTTTTGGGTTTGTTTTTGTAGGTCTTTTTCTTCTTTTGTGTTTCCTGCTTAGGGAAGTTCCTTTAGCATTTTCTGTAGAGCTGGTTTGGTGATGCTGAATTCTCTTAGCCTTTGCTTATCTGTAAAACTTTTGATTTCTCCGTGGAATCTGAATGAGATCCTTGCTGGGTAGAGTAATCTTGGTTGTAGGTGTTTCCCTTTCATCACTTTAAATAAATCCTGCCACACCCTTCTGGCCTGCAGTTTCTGCTGAAAGATCATCTGGTAATCTTATGGGGATTCCCTTGTATGTTATTTGTTGCTTTTCCCTTGTTGCTTTTAATAGTTTTTCTTTGTATTTAATTTTTGATAGTTTGATTAATATGTGTTTTGGCGTGTTTCTTCTTTGGTTTATCCTGTATGGGACTCTGCACTTCCTGGACTTGATTGGCTATTTCCTTTCCCATGTTTAGGGAAGTTTTCGCCTATAATCTCTTCAAATATTTTCTCAGACTCTTCCTCTTTCTCTTCTTCTCCTGGGACACCTGTAATTCAAACGTTGTCTCAGAGATTAATGAGAGTGTCCTCAATTCTTTTCATTCTTTTTTCTTTATTCTGCTCCATGGCAGTTATTTCCATCATTCTATCTTCCAGCTCACTTATCCGTTGTTCTGCCTCAGTTATTCTGCTGTTGATTCCTACTAGAGGTTTTTTTTTTTTTTCCCGGTATGTGGGCCTCTCACTGTTGTGGCCTCTCCCGTTGCGGAGCACAGGCTCCAGATGTGCAGGCTCGGTGGCCATGGCTCACGAGCCCAGCCGCTCCGCGGCATGTGGGATCTTCCCGGACTGGGGCACGAACCCGTGTCCCCTGCATCGGTAGGCGGACTCTCAACCACTGCGCCACCAGGGAAGCCCCCTACTAGAGTATTTTTAATTTCACTTGTTGTGTTGCTCATCACTGTTGGTTTGTTCTTTAGTTCTTCTGTGTCCTTGTTAAACATTACTTGTGTTTTATTCTATTTCTGAGATTTTATTATTTTTTTATATAAATTTATTTGTTAGTTTTGGCTGTCGGGTCTTTGTGGCTGTGCGTGGGCTTTCTCTGGTTTCAGTGAGTGGGGGCTACTCTTCGTTGTGCGCAGGCTTCTCACTGTGGTGGCTTCTCTTGCAGAGCATGGACTCTAGAGCACGTGGACTTCAGTAGATGCAGCGTGTGGGCTCAGTAGTTGTGGCTCGTGGGCTCTAGAGCACAGGTTCAGTAGTTGTGGCACACGGGCTCAGTTGCTCTGCGATATGTGGGATCCTCCGGGACCAGGGCTTGAACCCATGTCCCCTGCATTGACAGGCGGACTCCCAACCACTTGTGCCACCAGGGAAGCCCTATTGCTGAGATTTTAGATCATCTTTACTATTATTACTCTGAATTCTTTTTCAGGTAGACTGCCTATATTCTCTTCATTTGTTTGGTCTTGTGGGTTTTTACCTTGCTCCTTCATCTGCAGCATATTCCTCTGTCTTCTCATTTTGTTTAATTTACTGTGTTTGGGGTCTCCTATCCGCAGGCTGCAGGGTCGTAGTTCCTCTTACTTCTGGTGTCTGCCCGCAGTGGGTGAGGTTGGTCCAATGGCTTGTGTAGGCTCCCTGGTGGGAGGACTGGTGCCTCCTTTCTGGTGGGTGCTGCTGGATCTTGTCCCTCTGATGGGCAGGGCCACGCCTGGTGGCTCTTTTTGTGGTGTTTTTGAGCTTAGTATGACTTTAGGCAGCCTTTCTGCTAATGGGTGGGGTTGTGTTTCTGTCTTCCTAGTTATTTGGCATGAGGCCTCCAGCACTGGAGCTTGCTTGCCGTTGGGTGGAGCCAGGTCTTGGTGTTGAGATGGAGTCCTGTGGAAGAGCTCTTGCCAATTAATATTCCCTGAGGCTGAGAGTTCTCTGGTTGTCCAGCGTCCTGGACTAGGCTCTCCCACCTCAGAGGCTCAGGCCCGACCCCTGTTCAGAGCACCAAGAGTCTGCAACTGCACGGTGTGGAAGAAAAGGAAAAAAAAAAAAAGAAAGAAAACAGACACACACAAAGAAACACACAAACGAAAACAAACAAAAAAGAAAACGAACAAACAAAACCCCAAGACAAAAAAACAAACCGCACAAGAGAAAGAGATAACAAAAAAGAAGAGAGCAACCAAACGAACGAACCCCCAAATGAAAACAAACACTAAAAACTAAACTACCAAAACTAAAAGCAAATCAAAAGCAGAACTCGAACTCTCGGTAGGTCTCTGCACCTGCTGTGGGCACTGTGGGGCCAGCTTATGCTCTGACCTGACCCAACTCCTACGAGTACTTGCCCCAAAGTCCACAGCCTCAATTGTGGGAACACTCGTTGTCTATTCAGATATTGCACAGATGGAGGGTTTACCAAGCCGATTGAGGGATTTAATCTGCTGTTCCTGTGGCTGCATGGAGAAATTTCCCTTTCTCTTCTTTGGTCACACTGCCCCAAGAGTTCAGCTTCGGTTTTGGCTCTGCCTCTGCATTTTGGCCACCCTCAGGAGTCTCTTCCCCACCCAGGCAAGGGGGAGCGAAAGCAGTGGCTGATGAGGGCTCACTTGCTCACCCAGGCCAGGGAGCGGGAAGGATACAGCATTCACAATTGGGATGTGCGGGGAGTACCTTTGGCTGCAGAGACCAGTGGGAATTTTCAACAGCCTGAGGTGTGCTGTTCGCTTTCCCCAGGAAGTTGGTCCCAGATCGCTGGACTGTTGGCAGTGGTGGGCTGCACTGGCTCCCGGGAAGGTGTGGGCAGTGACCTGGGCTTGCTCACGGGACCTGCGGTGGCAGCAGTAGCCGTCACGCCCACCTCTGGGATCCAAGATAGCAGGCCCAGCTCTCACCAGGCCCTAGAGCTTGTGTAGGCTGTGCCGTGCTGTCTGTGAGTGCGTGGAGAAAGAAGCTCCTAGGGCGGCTGTGCCCCTCTCCTCGTGCACCCTGCAACAATGGTCCCTTGTCTATCCGGCAGGCCCAGGTTACTTTCCGGACTCCATCAGGCTGTCTTCTCACAGCTAACCCCCAATCCTCTCTCCCTGGGGTCTGACCTCTGAAGCCCGAGCCCCAGCACCCAGCCCCCACTCGCCCCGGCAGGCAGGCAAGCATCTCAGGCTGGGGAGTGCTGGTTGACACTGATCCTCTGTGCGGGATTCTCTCTGCTTTGCTCTCCGCACCCCTGTTGCTGTGTTCTCCTCTGAGGCTCCAAAGCTCCCCCTTGTCTCTGCCAGTGAGGGGGCTTCCTAGTGTGCAGAAACATTTCCTCCTTCACAGTGCCCTCGCAGAGGCGTGAGTCCTGTCCTGTTGCCTTTGTCTCTTTTTTTTTTTTTTTCCTTTTGCCTTACCCAGTTACATGGAGATTTTTTTTGCCTTTTTTGGAAGTCTGAGGTCTTCTGCCAGTGTTCTGTAGGAGTTGTTCCACATGTAGATGTGTTTTTGATGTATCTGTGGAGAGGAAGGTGATGTCCACATCTTGTTCCTCTGCCATTTTCTGAGACTTCTCTATCAATGTTCTTTGTCTTTTCAAAGAACCAGGTTTTAGTTTCATAGATCTTTTCTTTTTTTTTCTTTTTTGGTCTCTGTTTCATTTATTTCTGCTCTGATCTTTATATCTCTCTTTGGGGTTTTGTTCTTTTTCTAGTTCCTTTAGGCAGAAAGTTAGGTTATTTATTTGAGGTTGTTTGAGATTGTTCTTGAATCCTAAGTTTAGCTTGTTTTGCTATAAACTTCCCTCTTAGAACTGTTTTTACTGTGTCCCATAGGTTTTGGGTCATACTGTTTTCATTTTCATTTGTCTCTAGGGTTTTTTTTTTTAATTTCCTCTTTGATTTCTTCAGTGATCCACTGGTTGTGTAGTAGCATATTCTTTAGCTTCCACATCTTTGTGTTTTTTTTGCAGCTTTTTTGGTTTTTGGTTTTGTGGGTTTTTTTTTTTTTTTAGTTGATTTCTAGCTTCATAGCATTGTGGTTGGAAAAGATGCTTGATATGATTCCAGTTTTCTTACATTTACCGAGGATTGCTTTGTGATCCAGCACGTGGTCTGTCTTGTAGAATGCCCCATGTGGACTTGAAAAGAATGTGTATTCTGCTGCTTTCAGGTGGAATGCTCTATAAATATCAATTAAGTCCATCTGCTCTAATGTGTCAGTTAAGGCCTGTGTTTCCTGATGGATTTTCTGTCTGGATGATCTGCCCATCAATATAAGTGGGTGTTAAAGTCCCCCACTATTATTGTGTTGCTGTCCATTTCTCCTTTTATGTCTGTTAACATTTGCCTTATATATTGAGGTGCTCCTTAGTTGGGGTGGATATATATTTGGAATTATGTCTTTTTGGATTGATCCTGTGATCATTTTCTTGTGGCCTTGTCTCTTTTAACAGTCTTTTTTCTTTTTCAGGTCTGTTTTGTCTGATATAAGTGTTGCTTCTCAAGCTTCTTTTTTATTTCCGGTTGCACGGAATACTTTTTACCATCCCTTCACTTTCAGTCTGTATATGTCTCTGCATCTGAAGTGAGTCTCTTGCAGGCAGCATATGTACAGGTCCTATGTTTGTATCCATTCATCCAGTCTGTACCTTTTGGTTGCAGCATTTAGTTCATTTACATTTAAGATAATTATTGATATGTATGTTTCTATTGCCATTTCGTTGATTGTTTTGGATTTGTTTTTGTAGGTCTTTTTGTCCCCCTTTCTTCTTTTGTTCTCTTTTCTTCTGGTTTGATGAGTATCATTAGTGTTATGGTTGGATTTCTTTTTCTTTTTTATATGTATTAGAGATTTTTTTTTTAATTAATTTATTTATTTTTGGCTGCGTTGTGTCTTCGTTGCTGTGCGAGGGCTTTCTCTAGCTGCGGCGAGCGGGGGCCACTCTTCATCGCGGTGCGCGGGCCTCTCACTGTCGTGGCCTCTCTTGTTGCAGAGCACAAGCTCCGGATGCGCAGGCTCAGTAGTTGTGGCTTACGGGCCTAGTTGCTCCGTGGCATGGGGGATCCTCCCAGACCAGGGCTCGAACCCGTGTCCCCTGCATTAGCAGGCAGATTTTCAGCCACTGCGCCATCAGGGAAGCCCCCTGTATTAGAGATTTTTGTTTCTCAGTTACCATGAGGTTTTTGTATACTAGTACGTATGTTTATGTGCTTGTTTGAAGTTGCTAATCTCAAATGCGTTTTAGATACTCTGCATTTGTACTCTCCTCTCTGCATGATTACTGTTTTTGATATTATATTTTACATCCAGTTGTTATGTATATCCCTTAACTGCTCATTGTGGATACAGATGGTTTTACTACTTTTGTTTTTTAACCTACCTACTAGCTTTGTGTGTGGATGATTTTCTGCCTTTATTATATGTTTGCCTTTACCAGTGAGCTTTTCCATTTTGTGATTTTCTTGTTTGTAGTCAAGAAAGTCTTGTTGTGGTCTTTTCCCACTAGAGAAGTTCTTTTAGCATTTGTTGTAAATTTGGTTTGGTGGTGTTGAATTCTTTTAGCTTTTTCTTGTCTATGAATCTTTTGATTTCTCCATCAATCTGAAGGAGAACTTTGCTGGTTTGACTACTCTTGGTTTCAGGTTTTTCTCTTTCATCACTTTAAGTATATTGTGCCAGTGCCTTCTGGCTTGCAGAGTTTCTGATGAAAAATCATGTGATAGTCTTATGGCAGTTCTCTTTTGTGTTTTTTATTGCTTTCCCTTGTTGCTTGTACTTTTCTGTCTTTAATTTTTGTTGTTTTAATCAGAATGTCTCTTGGTGTTTCCTTTCCCAGGTTAGAGAAGTTTTCAGCTATTATCTCTTCAAATATTTTCTCAGGCCCTTTCTCTCTTCTCCTTCTGGGAACCCTGTATTGCGAATATTAGCATACTTGCTCTTGTCCCAGAGGTCTCTGAAACTGATCTCATTTCTTTTTATTCTTTTCTTTTTTTCCCTTTGGTGGCAGTGATTTCCCCTACTCTGTTTTCCAGCTCACTGGGCCATTATTCTGCCTCATTTCGTCTATTATTAATTCCTCATATTTTTCATTTCATTTATTGTATTCTTCAATTCTGTTTCATTGTTATTTAGAATTTCTAAGTCTTTGTTAAAAACTTCTCATTTCTCACACTGTGCATCCATTCTCCTACCAAATTCTTTGATTATCTTTACGATTATTACTCTGAACTCTTTCTTGAATAGTTTGCCTGTCCCCACGACACTTGGTTTTTCTTCTGGGCTTCTGTTTTGTTCCTTTATCTGAAACATATTCCTCTGTCGCCTCATTTTGTCTAAATTGCCATTTCTATTTTATGTATGTTACATACATTTCTCAACCTTGGAGAAGTGGCCCTCTGTAGGAGACGTCCTATGCATTCAGGCAGTGCACTCCCCTTTCGTCACCTATGGACCAGGGGCTATCTGGTCCTCAGGTAGTATGTGGCCTGCGTTTGCAGATTTGGTCTATAGGCTGCAGAGACTATAGTTTTCTTGCTTCTAGTGTCTTTCCCCTGGTGAGTGAAGCTGATCTAGAGGCTTGTGCAGACTTCCTTGTGGGAGGGGCAGGTGCCTGCTCTCTGGTGGGTGGTGCTGGGTCTTTGCCTCTGGTGGATAGGGCCCACTGGTGTCTAGGGGCATGGGAAGTAGCTGGGGGCTCAGGAAGTCTTTAGACAGCCTGTCTGCTAATGGGTGGGACTGTGCCCCTGCCCAGTGTGGTGTTTGGTCTGAGGCGGGGAGTCACAGCACTGGAGCCTGCAGGGTTTTGGATGGGGCCAGGTCTTGGTGCCAAGACGTCAGCCTCCAGGAGAGCTCATGCAGATGAATGTTGCCTGATATGTCCACCACCAGTGTCTATGTCTCCTGACCATGCTACAGTTGCCTCCTGCCTCCCCGGAGATCCTCTAAGACCAGCAGGTGGCTCTGGTCCATGCTCCTATGATATTACTGCTTTTGCCCTTTGTCCCAGTGCATGTGAGATTCTTTTGTGCGCCCTTTAAGAGTGAAGTCTCAATTTTCCCCCAGTCCTGTGGAGCTGCAGTCAAGTCCCGCTGGCCTTCTAAGCCAAATGCTCTGAGGACTCTGCTTCCTGGGGCTGGACTCCTGGGCTGAGCTGCTGCCTTACATGGAGCTCAGAACTCTCACTCCTGTGGGAGAACCTCTGTAATACAATTATTCTCCTGTTTGTGGGCTGCCCACCCAGGGGGCATGCGATTTGATTATATGGCCAATCTGCCCGTCCTTCTGTCCAGTTGTGGTTCCTTCATTAGCTGTTGAAGATCTTTTCTGGTAGGTTCTAGTTCAGTGGTTGCTCTTCAGTCAGTTGTGATTTTGGTGTGCTTGTGAAAGGAGGGGAACTTAGAGTCCTTCTCTGCCATCTTAGCCGCTATCCCTCAAGAGTTTTTTTTTGGAAGTCTTCTGTTCTATTCCAGCAGTCTGTCTGTATGCCAGTACCACACTGTTTTGATTAGTGTATCTGTGGAATAAGTTTTGAAATAAAGAAGTGTGATACAACAAGTTTGTTCTTTTCAAGGTTGTTTTTGCTCTTTGTTTTTTCCTGAGACTCCATATGAATCACAGGATGGATTTATCTGTTTCTTCAGGAAAACACTACTGGGATTTCACTAGGGAATGATTTGAATATAATGATCACTTTGGGTGGTATTGACATCATAACAATATTGACTTCCAATCCGTGAATTTGGGATGTCTTTGCATTTATTTTTGTCTTTTCTAAAATTTTCAGCAGTCTTTAGTTTGCAATATACATATCTTTACCTTCTTATATAATGTTGCATCTAACTTTTTTTTTTTTGATTTTCTTGTAACTGGAATCTTTTTCTCATTTTCTTTTTTGGTTGTTCATTTTTAATGTTTATGAACCCAACTGAATTTTGCATGTTGATTTTATATCTTGTCATTTTTTTAGAGCTCTAAAATTTTAGCAGGTTTTTTTTCTGCAGAATATTCACGGTTTTCTACATATTAGATCATGTCAGTTCTGTAGAGACGATTTCACTCCCTTTTGCTATTGGGATATCTGTTACCCAATTTTCTGCCTCTCTGTTCTTCCTGGGACTTCCAGTAATAGGCTTTTAGAAATATTGAGAGCAGGTATCCTTGTCTTGTTCCTGATCTTAAAGGAAGAGCTTTCATTCTTTCCCCATTGAGTATGGTGATAGCTTTGTGTAACTGCTGCATTGCAGGATATTTTTCAGCATAGTCTTCTCCCTTTTCCTAATAAAGAACATACATCACACATGATGTTGAATCCAAATTCATATGCCCGTTCCTCATTGGAGTTAGAAGCAGAGAAATGTGTATTAGTTGAGGAGGTGCCAACCAGAAACTTGGGAGACCTGGCCTTGCCTCAAATCCATCTTCCTGGCTGGCCAGGGTGTGAGAGTTTTAAAGGGTAAGGGAGAGAGGGGAGGGGAGTGTCTGTAATCCCAGCTTTCCTGTAAGATCTCAGCTGCAGACTTTTGAGAATCAAGTTGTGGCTTCCTTTCTGATTATTCTGTATGTTTCTGCAAAACAGTTCCTAAATCAGAGTCTTGTGATCCCTTAACTTCCTTCTAGGAGACAGGAAAAGCAATAGTTCAGGCATTTTATTATTTACTTAGAGCCAAGTGTGGCTGGTTAAGAATTTCAATTCTCAGTGGACCTTCTGGTGTCATCAATTTTTAAGTCCTCTTGGGGTAACTGGTTGAAGCCACAGTTTGGGTTCATAAATCAAGGTACCAATTTAAGCTACCAATCATGGAAGTGATTAAATTGGACTTGCTTTTCCTTTGTTTCTCTATTCTCTCAATCCCCTAATTAGTAACTGCTTGAATCTGACTTTCTGAACTCAGGAATGGTCTAGGAGACTAAAGCCTTTTTTTTTTTTTTTTTTTTTTTTTTTTTTGTGGTATGTGGGCCTCTCACTGCTGTGGCCTCTCCCGCTGCGGAGCACAGGCTCCAGACGCTCACGCTCAGCGGCCATGGCTCACAGGCTCAGCCACTCCGCGGCATGTGGGATCCTCTCGGACCGGGGCACGAACCCGTATCCCCTGCATCGGCAGGCGGACTCTCAACCACTGCGCCACCAGGGAAGCCCAAGCCTTTTTTTTTTTACAAACAGGAAATGGGAGACTCGGAAAGGCTTTTGTAACCAGGAAGGCCCTGCAGTTTCCTGTTCAGTTTCAGTCCCCGTTTTTCTTTGGTACTCCTCAATCTTGAGATGAACATGTGTGGAAGAAGAAACAGTATAAAATTTTTGATAGGTTAATCAGACTTAGCAGGAAAATTCAGATTTAAGGCAACTTAACTTTTGAAAATTATGGTCCCCTACTCTACTGGAGGGTTGATTCAGTTTCTTTGTAACTGCACGTATGTACAGAAGAAACTCATTTGTCTTTAGATGGCTTTTTCCTGGTTTTTCCTTCTGATTTCTGCTAATAAAATTCATGTTCTTTATGATATGACTTTATCTGCATTATATCTTATATGGTTTTCATTTGCATTTTTTCCAACAACATTGTGTCTCACCCTAGTCAATAAAAATATGCAAAGTGCTCACTTTTTGTTTCTAGTATTTTGGAGCCATTAAACCAGATAATTAAGGATACCGCATAGGTAGGGATTGCTCTGTTACTGGCCATTAGATAACTGGAGGATATTTTATGTCTTAAATTGTAAGTGTCATTTAGAGATGATGGTCTTTTAGCATGTATTATGCAATACAACTGACACATACTACTTGTTAATGTAAAATGCCTTTTTTGGGCGGGTACATAGTTCTATAGCAAAAATTTAGAAAAATATATTGTTTCTTAAAAATTGTTTTATCAAATTCTTCATTTTCTGTGTTATATTTGTTTTACATTTCTAAACAGCCAATTTTATTATTAATTGGATAAGTTTTGTTTTGGATTATTTCCTGGTACAATACATTGTCTATTTTTAAAAATTAATTTATGTACAGTAAGTATGCAGAATACATCAATAGTATATTTTTCTCCTCAATTATGAGACAGCAGTATGTTTACTGTTGGTTGGTATGTTCTTAGAGATGATAGTAGAAGAATACTCTTTGAGAGCCAACATAAGTTTGTCCAGTGTGAGTGTTTTTGTCATATGGTGTTTAAAACTAGGCTACCTTAAAGTATATTTGGATTTATGTTGTCACGCTTTCTTAAGTAAAGAATTCTATTCCTTTAGTGTTTCCAAAAATTTAAGGTCATGGTTGGGGCATTTCATACCTATCTTTGGTATATCTTTGAATTATTGTGAATGGGATACCTATGGTTCTTTATATCTTGTAGATATCTCCCCTATACATGTGATCAAGCAATTACAGCCTAAAGTGAACAGTGATAAAGGAGAAGTATTCCAAACACCGATGTTGGGAAGACCTAAAAGCTGTAAAATCAAACATTTTCACCTCTGGGAAATTCAGAAAAATATGTATGACTTTGAGTGTCAGTGGAGAGACGATGAAAGAAATTACAAAGGAATGCCTGTAATCTGCAACAAAAATCTCACTGATGGAAGAGATCGACATGGTAGAGGGGGTGCAGGA
This sequence comes from Phocoena sinus, assembly GCF_008692025.1. NCBI lineage: Eukaryota > Metazoa > Chordata > Mammalia > Artiodactyla > Phocoenidae > Phocoena > Phocoena sinus. The sequence goes on from NC_045781.1 coordinate 4,927,748, forward strand.
ATGAAGCCCTGTGGAAATAGGCTTGGATTAAACTTCCAGGATAAACTGCAGATATTTCGGACTGATGGGATAATTTCTGAATGTGATGTAGTTGAGAGGTCTATCAACAATCGTTTCTCATTTTCACCACTTCAAAGAATTCCTCCTAGTGTCCAAGTCAATGTTTCTAATATATATGGGAATGATTTTGTGCATCCTTCAGTGATGACGCAAAACCTTAAAGCACACAGGGAAAGACCTTGCAAATGCAATGGGTGTAGGAAAGCCTTTCTTAAGGGCTCACACCTCATTAAACATCAGACCATCCACACAGGAGAGAGATTACATAAATGTGACATATGTGACAAATTCTTTGGTCGAAGTTCACAGCTTGCATGTCATCATAAAATTCATCCTGGAGAGAAATGTTACAAATGTAAGGCGTGTGGCAAAACCTTTAAAAATGGCTCCACCCTTGCCAGGCATCAGATCATCCACCCAGGAGCAAACTTACATAAATGTGATGTATGTGGTAAAATCTTTGGTCAGAATTCATACCTTGTACGTCATCAGAATATTCATGCTGGAAAGAGAAGTTACCAGTGTAATGAGTGTGGTAAAACCTTTACTGACAGCTCAAACCTCAGTAGACATCAGAAAATTCATACAGGAAAGAAAGTATATAAATGTGATACGTGTGGCAAAGTCTTTAGCCGAAATGCACACCTTGCGGGTCATCGGAGGATTCATACTGGAGAGAAACCTTATAAGTGTAATGAGTGTGGGAAGCTCTTGAGTCAGCATTCACATTTCATAAGTCATAAGAGATTTCATACTGGAGAGAAACCTTACAAATGCAGTGAGTGTGGCAAGGCCTTTAGTGAGAAGGCAGTCCTTTTAAGTCATAAGAGAATTCATACTGGTGAGAAACCTTACAAATGTGATGAGTGTGGAAAGGTCTTTAGTCAAAAATCACATCTTCGACTTCATTGGAGAGTTCATACTGGAGAGAAACCTTTCAAATGTAATGAGTGTGGCAAGGTCTTCAGTCGAAATTCACACCTTACAAGTCATCGGAGAGTACATATAGAGAAACCTTTCAAATGTTTTGAGTGTGGGAAAGCCTTTACTCAGGTCTCAACCCTCGCTACACATCAGAAAACCCATACCTGAGAGAAACTATGTTAGTGTGATATATGTTGGAAGGTCTTCAAAATTCACACCTAACCGTTGTTCAGAGAATTCATACTATGGAGAAATCATACAAATATCAGTGTGGCAAAGCTTTTGTGCATTGAGCCTCACTTACCATCAGAGAATTCATACTAGAGAGAAACCTTACAAATGTAGTGAGTGTGGCAAAGTCTTCAGTGTGCTTTCAAGCCAAACTTACCATCAGAGGGTCCATACAGGTTAGAGCACTTAAAAATATATAGTGAAGGGGACTTCCTTGGTGGTCCAGTGGTAAAGAATCTGCCTTACAGTGTAGGGGACATGGGTTTGATCCCTGGTCAGAGAATTAAGATCCCATGTGCTGCGGGGCTACTAAGCCTGCGTGCCACAACTACTGAGCTTGCGTGTCTCAACTAGAGCCCACATGCTGCAAACTACAGAGCCCGTGCACTCTGGAACCCACGCACCACAACTACAGAGCCCATGCACCCTGGAGCCTGTGCGCCACAACTAGAGAAGAGAAGACCTGCACGCCACAACTAGAGAGAAGCCTGCGCACTAGAGTGAAAGATCCTGCATGCCTCAACGAGGATCCTGCGTGCCGCAACTAAGACCCAACACGCCAAAAATAAATAATAAATAAATCTTAAAAAAAAATACAACGAAGGTGGCAGTGCTTTAGGAGGCCTTCACATCTTAGGCTTCACGAGAAAATTCATACTGGATAGAAGCCAGATAAATGTATTTAGTATAGTCAGGCCTTTAGAAAATGAATTCAATCTAGGAAGATTCCTCACCAGTGCCATGAATGTGAAAAACCTATTCTCACAGCTCACATCTCACCAATATTCAGGTAATCTGCACTCTTCAGAATGTTACAAATGTACTAAATTTTGAATGCTTTTAGATTGTGCCTTAAACTCAGTGATCACCAAATACTTCATGTTTTAAAATGCAACGAATATGTCAAAAGTTAAACTATTGCTCACTCATCGCTAGGTATCAGAATTTTTTTTTTTTTTTCGGTACACGGGCCTCTCACTGTTGTGGCCTCTCCCGTTGCGGAGCACAGGCTCCGGACGCGCAGGCTCAGCGGCCATGGCTCACGGGCCCAGCCGCTCCGCGGCATGTGGGATCTTCCCGGACCGGGGCACGAACCCGCATCCCCTGCATCAGCAGGCATGCTCTCAACCACTGCGCCACCAGGGAAGCCCGATATCAGAATATTTATCCTGAATAAAACCCGCAGAAATGTGTGTGGCAAAGATCTTACCCAGAAGTCACAAGATAGGAGCATACTGGCGCCGTACCTCCCAGATGCACTGGTTGAGGCAAAACCTTTACCTTGAGTTCAAGTACTTGGCAATTGCAGAAAATCCATATTGAAGAGAAGCTATGGAAATGTATGAATAGAGGCTTTCTCCAGGCCTCACAGTGCACTAAGCTTCAGAGTACACAGTTTTGAGAGAAACCACACAAAGCAATATGTGTCCTGAGGACTGTACTTGAAGATCAAAACTGAAATAGAGGATTTACGCTGGCGAGCAAGCTTTCCGATGTAATGAATGTTGTAAATTTTTACATCAAGTATCCACACCTTTAGTGTAATGACAGAATTCTTACAGGTTACAAAGTATACACGGAAAAGCTTCATGAAACAGTACATCCTTGGGGTTTACCAAAGAATGAATATTTGGGACAGTCCTTACAAATATAATGAATTTGGTGAATTTTTTGAGCAATTCTTACAACAGACCATCGGAGAAGGCATACTAGGAATAAATAAATCTTTAGTTCTCTGAGGTTAACCTGAGATATTACATACTGCAGAATCATTACAACTCACAACATGTTAAAACTTCTGACATGGTGTGTATATGAGAGGAAAAAGGACATATGTGGAAATAACCGATTATCTTCCGTATATTAAAATTTAATTATTTGAGTTTTCTTGAAAAGGCTACTTACTATTTATGCTTTTCAACCTAAAGTTTGAAGTAACAGGGAAGAACAAGTCTGTCTCCATATTGGATCTTTTCCTTTTCCTTTAACATTTGTATTCTGTTGCTTTGGCTACAAGTGAATCACTAAAGGGATGTTGCCTATAAGCTTAAATTATACATAATGGGCTATCTTTGGGAAACCTGATTCCCGTGTAATGTGCATTAAACTAAAATACCTTTGTTTACCTCGTGGGAAACCTCCTGTCCAGGCTCCCCTGTGAATGGATTCAAGAAAGAAGAAATTAAAACATCCCCTCAAGAACTTGATTGGAACCAGGAGCTTACTCCTTCCTCTTTTAGTATGAAAGAAGCCTGAATTCTAACTCAGGGAAGATGATTCTTTGGGACAGTAGTCCACCGTCTTCTGGGTCTGCTGGCTTTCTGAATAAAGCCACTGTTGCTTGCTCTAACAACTAGTCTCTCAGTTTATTGGCCTGTTGTGTGGTGAGCCCTAAGAGCTTGGCCTTGCTAATATGTTGATTTCATGCATTCATTACAGGCCTTTCATGATGGTCTCTGGGAAGGAATCAGTAAGATGAGGGGGCCAACTTCATTAGGTGTGGTTCATTCACATCCATGTTCCCTGGAAAGACATGAATCCTGAATTATCAAATTCAGTAGTGTGTGAATTAGTGTCAGGGAGGGGCAGGGAATAGTGTAAAACTAGGACATGAATCATCAATCATGCTCATTATGTTCAGGGCACCCTCCTGTTCACCGTGGGTTACAGGACAGAGTGCTCTACCGACTGACCTGGACAAGAGCAGGCAAGACATGAGGCACTGGGCTTTTCATGGGAGGGGAGTGACAGGTTCTTAGGGACTGATTATGTGGTAGGAACAATGCACAGGAAAAGTTGGTCACTTTCTCCATTGGATGGCAATAATGGTTGTATGTATGATTTAAAAAAAGTTAGTCTTGGGGCTTCCCTGGCGGCGCAGTGGTTGAGAGTCCGCCTGCCGATGCAGGGGACACGGGTTCGTGCCCCGGTCTGGGAGGATCCCACATGCTGCGGAGCGGCTGGGCCAGTGAGCCATGGCCGCTGAGCCTGCGCGTCCGGAGCCTGTGCTCCACAACGGGAGAGGCCACAACAGTGAGAGGCCGGCGTATGGCAAAAAAAAAAAAAAAGTCTTATTTTTGGAAATTGAAGAGAGAGCAATTATTTTGAGCATCAAATTTAGTCAGAACCAGAGTAATATGTGTGTGTGTATGATTCACATTTAACTGCTGTCATTATCATTTGCTACTGTTGTATTCATAGAATTACATTCTGAATGTATCATGGGTCTCCTATTTTAATTAATAAAATATAATCACTTTTGTCATAACCCTGGATGAATCACGTTTATTCCATCGACACAGTTTTATCTCACGTCGGTGCTTTATAACAGCAGGTAAGAATGCACCGTTAGGCTCTCAGGTTTGAAAGAATCTATAACAGTTTCTTTCCAATGTGGAATGAAACAACATACAATCTGGGGGTTACATACTCATAATTTGTACTTTCTACACTCTATTCCAGAATACTCAGATGGCTATAATGCAAGTCCCATAACAGTGCATTTCAGACTGACTTCCATTAATGTGCAAAAATTGAATCAAATTTAAATAAATTTAAAGATCTAATGGGCTTTATTGAATGATTGATACACTGGGCAGCATCCCACCTGGGGAATAAAGAGGTGCTCCAAGGAGCTGTACAAAGTGGAAGAGCCCATGATGTTGAGCATCTTTTCGTGTGCTTTTTGAATTTGTATCTATGATAGATGTTTGGTTTATGCTTTCTATGAGTCTTTGTATGGATATGGGACTCTCGCCACTTCCTGAACTTGGGTGACTGTTTCCCAGGTTAGGGCGGTTTTCAGCTATTATCTCTGCAAATATGTTCTAAGGCACTTCCTCTCTTCTTCTCCTTCTGGGACCTGTATAATACAAATATTAGTGCACTTGTTGTTGCCCCAGAAGTCTCTTCAAATGTCGTCCTTCTTTTATTCTTTTTTCTCTTCAGTGGTGATTTCCACTGCTCTGTCTTCCAGCTCACTGATCCATTCTTCTGCCTCATTTAGCCTGTTATTGATTCTTTCTAGTGTATTTTTCATTTCAGTTACTGTATTATCCAATTCTGTTCCGTTGTTGTTTAGATTTTCAAAGCCTTTGTTAAATACTTCTCATTTCTCAGGCTGTGCATCCATTCTCCTCCCGAGTTCTTTTTGATCATTACTCTACATTTTTTCGGCCAGATTTCCTATCTCCACGTCACTTAGTTCTTCTTCTGGGGTTTTTGTCTTATTCCTCCGCCTGAAACATATTCCTCGGGTACCTCATTTTGTCTAAATTGCTATTTATATTTTTATGTATGTGGTAGGTTAGTTACATTTCTCAACGTTGGCCCTCTGTAGGAGGTGTCCTATGCATCCCTCTCATCGTTGAAGGTCAGAGGCCAGCTGGTCCCGGGGTAGTGTCTGGCCTGTATTTGTGGATTCAGTTTGCAGGCTGTGAGACTGTAGTTTTCTTGCTTCTGGTGTCTGCACCCTGGTGGGTGAGGCTGGTCTAGAGGCTTCTCCCTGCCCACTGTTGGTTGGACCTGGGTCTTGGCCCTTTGGCAGGCCAGGGTATGTCTAAGGGCATGCAGAGAGGTGGCAGTGGGCTCAGGAAGCCTTTAGGCTGCCCCTTGGCTGACTGGTGGAGCTGTATCCCCTGCCAGTTTGTTGTTTTGCCTGAGGCGCCCCAGTGCCAGACCTATAGGTTCTTGGCTGGGGCGAGGTCTTGATGCCAAGAAGTCAGCCTCCAGGAGAGCTCATCATTGTCTATGTCCCCAGGGTGAGCCTACGCCTCCCCCCACCTTCCCAGGAGATCCTCGAAGATCAGCAGGCAGGGGCAGTTCTTGCCCAGTCTTCTATCAGATTATTGCTCTGTGTATGTGAGATTTTGTGTGTGTCTGTTAAGAGTGAAATCTCTATTTTCCCCATTACTCTGAGCTCCTGCAATCAAGCCCCACTGGCCTTCAAAGATAAATGTTCTGGGGGCTTCTCATCCCAGTGCCGGACCTCTGGGCTAGGGGGCGTGATGTGGGGCTCACGACTCTCACTCCTGTGTGAGAACCTCTGTAATATAATTATTCTCTAGTTTTTGGGTCACCCACCCAGGGGATAATGGGGTTTGAGTATATCGTGGGTCTGCCCTTCCTACCCATCGCATTATGTCTTTACTTGTTTAAAGAGCTTTCCTGGTAGGTTCCAGTCTTTCATCAATGGTTGTACTGCAGTTAGTTGTGATTTTGGTGTGCTCGTGAGAAGGGGTGAGTTTAGGATCCTTCTACTTCACCATCTTGGCTGCTATCACAGAAGAGTTTTTTCCTAAAGTCTCTGTCTGCCTTTATGACAGTACCACACTGTTTCGATTAGTGTAGGTTTGGAATAAGTTTCGAAACAAGGATGTGTGAGACCTCTGACTGTTCTTTTCAAACTTTTTACTATTCATTGTTTCTTGACATTCCATAGGAATCACAGAATGGATTTACCTGTTTTTTTCAGGAAAACCCTATTGGGATTTCACTAGGGAATGAATGATTTGAATCTGTTAATCACTTTGGGTAGTACTGACATCTTGACAATATTGACTTTCAATCCATGAACATGGGATATGTTTCCATTTATTTTCGTCTTCTGTAAAATTTTCAGCAGTCTATAGTTTGCAGTGTACAAATCTTTCTCTTCTTTTATAATGTCATGTCTAAATATTTTTTGATTCTCTTAAAATTGGAATTGTTTTCTCAATTTGTTTTGATCATTTTTAATTTTTAGAAACCCAATTGAGTTTTGCATGATGATTTTAAATCTTATAAGGTTTTTGAACTCTTTCATTATTTCTAGAAGGTTTTTTTTTTTTTTTACTTTCAGAATCTTCAGGGTTTTCTACCTATTAGATCATGTTACCTGTGTACAGAGATGATTTTGCTTCCTGTTGCTACTGGGATATCTATCATCTCATTTTATGCCTATGTGTTCTTGGTAGGACTTCCAATTATATGTTTTTAGAAATAGCAGGTATGCTTGTCTTGTTCCTGATCTTGGAGGAAAAGCTTCCATTCTTTCACCATTGAGGATGGTGAAAGCTCTAAAGAAAGACTGCGTGGAAGGACAGTTTTCAGCATACTCTTATACCTGTGTGTAAGATTTTAAAGGCAAAAGGAGGGAGGGGAGGGGAGTGTCTGTGATCCCAGCTTTCCTATAAGATCTCAGCTGTGCAGACTCTTTGGCACACATTGTGACTTTGTGATTATTCTGTACGTGCCTGCAAAACGAGTTTCTAAATCACGGTCTTGTGCTTCTTTAACTTCTTTCAGGAAGAGAGTAAAAGCAATAGTTGTGACGTTTTATTATGTACCTAGAGCCAAATGTGATGCGTTAAGAATTCCAGTCCTCAGTTGACCCTCTGGGTGTCATCAATTTTTAAGGCTTCTTGGGGCAACTTGTTGAAGCCACAGTTTGGGGTTGTAAATCAAGGTATCAGTTTAAGCTACAAATCGTGGAAAAGATACATGTTCGGCTTGCTTTTCCTTTGTTTCTGCATTCCCTCCTTCCCCTAATTGGTAACTGCTTGAATCTGCTCTTTGGATCTCAGGGAAGGTCTAGGAAACTAAAGCCTTCTTCTATAAACAGGAAACAGGGGACACAGAAAGGTTTTTGTAACCTGGAAGGCCCCCCAGGTTCCCTTTGATATCAATCCTGCCTTTTCTTTGACATTCATCAGTCTCGAGGGGAACAGGTATTGGATAAGAATGGGAAAATGTTGCACAGACAAGTTAATCAAACTCGACAGAAGAACTCAGATTTAGGGCGACTCAGTTTCAAAATCATGGTCTCTTACTCTTCTTTACTATTGATTTGATTTTTTTGTATCTCTGTTTGGGTACAGAAGAAAGTCATCCATTGCCTATGATCGCCCTTTTTTGGTTTTTCCTTCTGTTTTCTGCCAAGAACATTCTTGCACAATCTCCTGGAATATTGTTTTTTTTTGTTTTTGCTTCATTGGGTCTTTGTTGCTGCACACAGGCTTTCTCCAGTTGCGGCAAGCGGGGGTTATTGTTCGTTGCGGTGCGCGGGCTTCTCATTGCGGTGGCTTCTCTTGTTGCGGAGCATGGGCTGTAGGCGCACGGGCTCAGTAGTTGTGGCTCCGCGGCGTGTGGGATCTTCCCGGACCAGGGATGGAACCCGTGCCCTCTGCGTTGGCAGGCATATTCTTAACCACTGTGCCAAAATCCTGTATGTTTTTCTTGGATATAAACATGACAGTGGAACTTGTGGTACTTGTGGTATAATCAGTACGACACATTATAGAGCACATTTGTAATCCTGCTTTCTCCCTACAACATCCCACTCGCTCCCTTTTTAGATCTTTTTTGTTTCTGTTTCATATCCATAGTATAATTTCCATAGTGAAAAATGGGATGGTATCATGTTAATTCCTAAACCAATTCTTGTTTTCTTTTAAAATTAGTATTTCAGTTGCCATCGTACACTTATTTTCACACAAATGTGCAGTCACAAGCTGTGCTCCCACATATGCATACGCCCTGTGTTCCACTCATGTCCTTTCTCATTCCTGATCACTCCTCAGATGGAACCTCGATGTGAATGGAAAGTTATTTATTTGCATATTTAATTTGTTGTGTTGATCACCCCCATTTCCAGAGCACTTTTTCACCCATGCCTCCACCTTCCACGTTACTCACATTATAGAAACGATCCCTCTTTATCCATTGAACAACTTTATCTGGACAGCCGTGCAGCTGTGATGACTCGGAAACCACTTCCATGAGGGATGGCTGAATAGCTTTGTTACACAGCTCACTTCTTGCATCTCCCTTGACGTTTTCTGTCTAAATGTCAGAAATTCGTTTTATTATTCGTTGTATTATTTTGGTATTCATTGTATTATTTTGTAATCTGTCCTAAGTTTTGGCCGATGGCCAGTCACATTGAAGTTTTCTGTCTGTAGGTCCTGGTTCTGACACCACTTTGTGTGTCGGTTGGGTTAATGTACATAAACCTGTGTGCATCTCCTACCCTGATTTGAAAAATTGTGTTAATTTACCTCAAGCCTTTAAAAACAATTTAGTGCTGTTAGATGGCTTAGAATATTGCATGTTTTGTAGTAAATACTCAAAAGTTACTTTTTTAGAAAAAGGTATGTTAGTATTCTGTCATGGTTTTCATGATACACCTTTGTCTGCATTATATCCTGTTTGCTTTTTGTTTGTACTTCGTTCTCAACAACACTGTATCTGATCCCAGTTAATGAATATAGAAGGTGCTGTTTATTCCATATATTTTGGTAACCATTAAGCTAGATAATTAAGGGTACTGCATAGGTAGGGATTGCTCTACTTACTGGCTGTTAGAGAACTGGAGAAAATTAATATTTTATATATTAATTTATAAGTGGAATTTACAGATGATGGTCTTTCAGCGTGTCTTATGCAAAACAACTGACATACTACTTGCTAATGTTATAAAATGCCTTTTCTTTATGGGTACGTAGTTTTACGGCAGATACTTAGAAAACTATATTGTTTTGTTAAAAATTGCTTTATCAAATTCTTCATTTCTCTGTATTTGTTTTACAGCCAATTAGTTAGATTGGATATGCCTGTTTTGGCTTATTTAGCATTACAATTTATGTCATCTGTTCTTTTTTTTCTTTAACATCTTCTTTACAGTGTTGTGTTAGTTTCTGCCGTATAACAAAGTGAATCAGCTATACATATACATATGTCCCCGTATCTCCTCCCTCTTGCGTCTCCCTCCCACCCTCCCTATCCCATCCCTCTAGGTGAACACAAAGCACCGAGCTGGTCTCCCTGTGCTACGAGGCTGCTTCCCACTAGCTATCTATTTTACATTTGGTGTGTATATATGTCCATGATACTCTCTCACTTCATCCCAGCTTACCCTTCCCCCTTCCCGTGTCCTCAAGTCCCTTCTCTAAGTCTGCATCTTTATTCCTGTCCTGGCCCTAGGTTCATCAGAACCTTTTTTTTTTCTTTTTTAGATTCCATATATATGTGTTAGCATACAGTATTTGTTTTTCTCTTCACTTCACTCTGTATGACAGACTCTAGGTCCATCCACCTCACTACAGATAACTCAGTTTCAGTTCTTTTTATGGCTGAGTAATATTCCATTGTATATATGTGCCACATCTTCTTTATCCTATGTCATCTGTTCTTTTGCATTTATTTATTTACAGTAAGTATTCAGAATACACCTATAGTATAATATATATTTTTCTTCTCAATTATGAGACAACAGTCTGTTTAGTGCTAATTGGTATGTAAATATCATTCTTTTAATTCATGTTCCCAGTGATTAAAATGTCATCACGGTGTTTCTCAACTGTAGGTCACATTCATTCAAAAGACATGCAATCAAATAGCGAGTGTTCTGGATAATGAAGTGGGGTGGAAAAGAGGTCGAATCCCCAGAGGTGAGGGCCTCGTGGGTGTGCGCTGACGGGGCCCTGGTACCTGGTGGGGGCGTGTGCAGCCAAAGCCCGTGGTCACTGGCTCGGGAACCTGGAAACCCATCCCTCCCAGCACTCAGCCCACCGCATCCTCAGGAGAGCAGGCTTGGGGCTCCCGGTGCATGTGGCTGGCAGAGGCCAGCCTGCTGCCGCTCCCCCCGGGAGAGGGGTGCCCAGCCTCGGGGTCAGTGCCCCACTGGACACAAGTGCCCGCTCCACCATCCACCCCTAAGGACACCTTCCGTGGGTTCAGCTCTTCTGCAAGGGGAAGAGAGCAGCAGGCACACAGCAGGCATCCAGTAGCTGCTCACTACGAGGGCGGCCTTCCTTGACGACAGGACAGGTGACCAGCGAGGGCTCCCTGTGCTCACGGGCCACCATCCACAGCCTTGCGGAGGACACCGTGGGGTTTCTCTCCTCACTCCCCAGTTTTCACTCTTTTCCATGGACTTCCTTCCTGTGGAAACCTGCCAGTTCTCCTGCTTTTAACCCTCTGCCTGTAGAGATGGAGAGGTACTGTGATGGTCCAGCTTGAACTCCCTGAACTGGGATTCTGCGAAGAACGCGTTTCCATAACTAGGTCGACTCCGAGACGGCTTGGTGCAAGTCAGCGATGGAACGTTCAGCTTGATAAAGCTGCAGGTCGGAAGGGCACCGACAGAAAAATCTTCGTGTTAATCTTCCTCCCAACTCTTTAAACTGGTAATGATGACAGAACTGTTCCTATAATCATTTTCACCTCAGGGAAATCCAGGAAAATACACATGATTTTGAGTGTCATTAGATAGATGATGAAATTACAAAGGAATGTCTATGACCCATAATGGAAATCTCACTGATGGAAGAGATCAACATGGTAGAAGGGATGCAGGAATCAAGCCCATTGGAAATAGGCTTGGATTTAACATTTTGGATAAACTGCAGGTATTTCTTACTGATGGGATAATATCTGAATGTAATGAAGTTGAGAGGTCTATCAACAGTAGTTCCTCATTTACTCCACTTCAAAGAATTCCTCCTAGTGTCCAAACCGACGTTTCAAATACATATGGCAATGATTTCATGCCTCCTTCAGTGATGACACAAGACCACATCGAAAGACCTTACAAATGTAATGAGTGTAGGAAAACCTTTCTTAAGGACTTACTCCTCACTGGACATCAGATAATCCGTACAAGAGAGAAATTATATAAATGTGATGTATGTGACAAATTCTTTGTTCGAAATTCACAGCTTGTACATCGTCCGAAAATTCACGGAGAGTCATGGTACAAATGTAACATGTGGCAAAACCTTTAATGATAGAGCCACTCTTGGAAGACATCAGATAATCCACCCAGGAGCCAAATTATATAAATGTGATGTATGTGGTAAAATTTTTGGTCAAAACTCACAGCTTGGAATATTCATGATGGAAAGAGAAGTTACAAATTTAATGACAGCTCAAACGTCAGTAGACATCAGAAAATTCAGACAGGAAAGAAATTATATAAATGTGATGTATGTGGCAGAGCCTTTAGCCGAAATTCATACCTTGCCGATCAACGGGGAGTTTATACTGGACAGAAACCGTACAAATGTAATGAATGTGGTAGATTCTTCAGTGTGCCTTCTAGCCTAACTTAGCATCAGAGGATCCATACTAGCGAGAGCCCTTAAAAATATAATGAAGTTGGCGATGCTTTTAGCATGGCTTGATAGCTTAGGCTTCATGAGAAAATTTATGCTGGATAGAAGCCAGATAAATGTATTTAGTATAGTCAGGTCTTTAGAAGATGAATTCATTCTGGAAAGAATCCTCACAAATGATGAATGTGAAAAAGCTATCCTTGTGGATCACGTCTCACCAATAATCAGGAACTCCACACCCGTCAGAGCATTACAGATGTGCTGAATTTAGCAAAGCTTCTTGGTTGTGCCTTAAACTCAGGGATCACCAAATACTTCATACTTAAAAATGCACACCACAGCACCCTCATGTAGAACGCTTTTTTTTTAAACATCTTTATTGGGGTATAATTGCTTTACAATGGTGTGTTAGTTTCTGCTCTACAACAAAGTGAATCAGCTATACATACACATATGTTCCCACATCCCCTCCCTCTTGCATCTCCCCCCTCCCCCCTCCCTATCCTACCCATCCAGGCAGTCACAAAGCACCGAGCTGATGTCCCCGTGCTATGCGGCTGCTTCCCACTAGCTACCTACCTTACGTTTGTTAGTGTATATATGTCCATGCTTCTCTCTCGCTTTGTTACAGCTCACCCTTCCCCCTCCCCACATCCTCAAGTCTGTTCTCCAGTATGTCTGTATCTTTATTCCTGTCTTGCCCCTAGGTTATTCATGACATTTTTTTCCTTAAATTTCATATATATGTGTTAGCATATAGTATTTGTCTTTCTCTTTCTGACTGACTTCACTCTGTGTGACAGACTCTAGGTCCATCCACCTCATTACAAATAGCTCAATTTCGTTTCTTTTATGGCTGAGTAATAGTGCATTGTATATATGTGCCACATCTTCTTTATCCATTCATCCAATGATGGGCACTTAGGTTGTTTCCATCTCCAGGCTATAGTAAGTAGAGCTGCAATGAACATTTTGGTACATGACTCTTTTTGAATTTTGGTTTTCTCAGGGTATATGCCCAGTAGTGGGATTTCTGGGTCATATGGTAGTTCTATTTGTAGTTTTTTAAGGAACCTCCATACTGTTATCCATAGTGGCTGAACCACTTCACATTCCCACCAGCAGTGCAAGAGTGTTCCCTTTTCTCCACACCCTCTCCAGCATTTATTGTTTCTAGATTTTTTGATGATGGCCATTCTGACTGGTGTGAGATGATATCTCATTGTAGTTTTGATTTGCATTTCTCTAATGATTAATGATGTTGAGCATTCTTTCATGTGTTTGTTGGCAGTCAGTGTATCTTCTTTGGAGAAATGTCTATTTGGTCTTCTGCCCATTTTTGGATTGGGTTGTTTGTTTTTTTGTTATTGAGCTGCATGAACTGCTTGTAAATTTTGGAAATTAATCCTTTGTCAGTTGCTTCATTTGCAAATATTTTCT